>NC_133325.1:591154289-591459019 GCF_042186555.1 Aquarana catesbeiana | reverse complement strand
TATGACTTCAAAATCCTAACTAAAGTCCTAGCAATCCAGTGATATAAATCTTTGGAGTGTATTTACCTATTGTCAGCTTCCCTCTGATGATTCTCATACTACAGTGTTGGTGCCTTTGGACATCGAAAAGGCCTTCAAATAAATCTTTTAGCAATATATGAACAAGGAATTCTTTGGCTTTGGCACAGTTTTTTGTAAGTGGTTTAAGCTGCTCTATAAATCCCAATGGCAGTAATTAAATGGGCAGAAGCAGTTTCCCCTTCCTTCCTGATCAAGCACAAGAAGCTAAAGGGTTGACCACTTTCCCCTGCGCTGCTCATGCTTGCCATGGAGCCCCTGGCCAAAGCCCTGTGCCCCTCAGTAAGATAAGGTGGTTGGAATAAATGTGGGCACCATCTCTGCATTATATGCTAATGACCCTAATGCTGTTCCTTCAGGACCCTGGCCCTTCCTCTAAATTCATGTTAATTGGAAAAAGTCTGTTATTATGCCCATAGACTCTAGCGCTCGGAGAGTCGTGAACCCACAAATTTCGTTGCAATGGACCAATCCCATTAAATATTTGGGTATTGTCATTTCCACAAATACCCATAATTACTGCCTTCCAAATCTGGAGGTGCAGACCAATAAGCAGAAGTTGAGAGCCTGGAAAAATCTGCCGCTAACCCGTAATAGGGCGCATTAATTTATTAAAAAATGAAAATACTTCCTGTGCTATTATGTGCTTTGTGTCATTCCCCTTTTTGGATCCCTAAATGATTTTTTGGTATTCTTTTGCATTCATTTATTTGGAGAAAAGATTGCAAAATTGCAAAAAACTCCTTGCAGGCTCTGGACACAAGGTGGACCAGCGTGTGTCCAGATGTCTATATGTACTTTTTGGCAGCACTTCTTACCCATGCACACAATTTGGTCAGTTCGGACACTTCACACTTCTAATGCATCGGTGGTCTAATGCCCCGTACACACGGTCGGACTTTGTTCGGACATTCCGACAACAAAATCCTAGGATTTTTTCCGACGGATGTTGGCTCAAACTTGTCTTGCATACACACGGTCACACAAAGTTGTCGGAAAATCCGATCATTCTGAACGCGGTGACGTAAAACACGTACGTCGGGACTATAAACGGGGCAGTGGCCAATAGCTTTCATCTCTTTATTTATTCTGAGCATGCGTGGCACTTTGTCCGTCGGATTTGTGTACACACGATTGGAATTTCCAACAACGGATTTTGTTGTCGGAAAATTTTATAGCAAGCTCTCAAACTTAGTTTGTCGGAAATTCCGATGGAAAATGTGTGATGGAGCCCACACACGGTCGGAATTTCCGACAACAAGGTCCTATCACACATTTTCCGTTGGAAAATCCGACTGTGTGTACAGGGCATTAGAGGTGGCTCACCTAGGCTCCTTTGAAGCTCTTAGCAATCTTCCCATATCGTGGAGCTTGGTGCCCCTTCTTGACCCTCACTCTCTTGATGAAGGCAACAATCAAAGTCTTGCAGATTATTATGCCCATGAATGCCTTGACCTCTGCTTTCTGGTCTCCGCATACTTCCCTCTGGTTTAACCCAAAACTCTCAGAATTCTTGACTATCACTGATCCTTCTATCTGGGCTTCACTTGGTATAAAATATTAGACTGACATTTGTGACAGGGGCTCCCTGATTACTTTTGATAAGTTAACTTAAAACAAAACCATAATCCTCCTGAGCTCCTTATTCTTCTGTTTTTTGCAACTCCGCCATGCTTACTTCGTCCAATTTGGAAATTCTACACTCCACCTACTCCAAAACAATCTAGAATCTGCACGATGATGATCTAGCAAAGCATTTATCCACAATTTGCAAGGCTCTACAGCCATCAGTGCATGCTGGTCTTGAGCTTTTACAATCCAAGTAGTGGATGGAAGTGCCAGATCTGGAGGAAGAGGATTGGGAGGCTATCTGGGATTACCCCTTTACTCAATTGGTAGGAACACGAGATAGGCTAAAGCAAATCAAAATTCTCCAATGGCCTACCTTACACCGCTAAGATTACACAGAATTTCCCCACAGTAGAACCTAATTGTTGGTGGTGCAGAGACACACCTGCAAATTTCTTTTTCATATTTTTTGAGCCTGTTCCAGCATACAAACATTTTGGGCTGATGTCCTAAAGTTTATTTGCTCAGTAACCACAATTTCCATTCCTCAAACGACGGTTGTTTGACTATTGTGTTTGGTCAACCAGCTAGCCTTTTCCAGGGCCTCCAGAATGCTTTTTCTTCTGTTTGAAAAGATATTGTTTTGGCTTAGGAATCAGATAGACCTCCCACTTTGGAGAGCTGAAAGAAACTGATTAATTTAGCAGTTCCATTGTGTAAAGACATATCTTTCCCGAGGATGCCCCAAATAATTTCACAATGTCTGAGACATTTGGATTCAATCTCGCTCTACTACTAATGCTAGAGATGATACTGTACTGTGCTTGACTAAAGTGGATAGTGGGTGAATTCTATGTTCCCCTGAAGGGGAGGGGCTATGCGAGGGGTTGACCCTCTTTATCTTTTAGCATTTCCCTGGGACTGTATATTGCTCATGCTGCACTTCATTATTTATAATTTTCTTTCTTCTATTTATTAATTTCCACCCCCCGGTTACTTATCTTGGTCATGTGGATGCTGTTATCCTCATTGATCGAGGGGTACTGGATTTGCGACTACAATTGGGAATGTTGTCTTTTTTGTTTTTTTATGCTTTGCGTTTTTTCAAGCCGGGGAATACCCAAAGGCTCTGTTTTGTAGAGTATTTTTCTAAAACGAATAAAAACATCTTTAACCAGTTCTGGACCAGCCACTGCAGTTGTACTGCAGCAGGATGGCTTGGCTAGGCGAAACGACGTTACCTTACCGCGACGATCGGATTCGCTTCAGAACCGATCAGTCTCCAGGCCCAGGCCAATGATTTCTGGCCTGGACCTGGTGAACCATTCTGGCAAATGAAATCCTTCACCTGCCTGTGTAAGTGTAAACACAGGCAGGGGAAGTGATGTCATCTCCCCTCATGGAACTCTTTTCCGTTCCAGAGAGAGGAGAAAAGACATCTCAGAGTAAGTTGCACCAACTCTACACTGACACAGTACACATAGGCACACTTGTCACCCCCGATCGCTCCCCCCAGTTAACCCCTTCACTCCCGTTCACTGTGTCAGCCGGTGCAGTGTTCATATTTTTCTTTGATCACTGTACTGGTGTCATTTGTGACAATAATCAGTGTTAGGGTACTTAGTAGTAGCCCCAGATAGGTCTAGGGACTCCCCTAAATCCCCCTAATAAAGGTTTTACCCCTTGATCACCCCCTGTCACCAGTGAACACCATATTAGTGTCACAGGTGGTTAGTTAGTTATTAGACACCCCAAGCTATTTGCTGAGAGGCATGTTGAGTATTTTGCAGATTTCATTTTTGTCATAAAGTTTTTCTTTTCTTTCTTCATTTTCAAAAACAAATGAGAGCTGCAAAATACTCACCATGCCTCTTAGCAAATACCTTGGGGTGTCTACTTTCCAAAATGGGGTCATTTGGGGGGGGGGGGTGCTATCTGGACATTTCAGGGCCTCTGTAACTGTGATAGGTAGTGAGGAGTAAAATCACAACTTTACGCCTTTAGAAAGCCTGAAGGCGGTGCTTGGTTTTTGGGGTCCTGTACAAGGCTAGGCTCCCAAAAAGTCTCACACATGTGGTATCCCCATACTCAGGAGAAGAAGCAGAATGTATTTTGGGGTCTAATTCGACATATAACCATGCAATGTTTGAACAATATATCACTTAGTGACAACTTTATGCAAAAAAAAAAAAAGTTTGTAATTTTTCTGCAACTTGTGGCAAAATATAAAATATTCCATGGACTCAATATGCCTCTCAGCACATAGCTTGGGGTGTCTACTTTCCAAAATGGGGTGATTTGGGGGGGTTTGTGCTATCTTGGCATTTTATGGCCTTCAAAACTGATAGGTATTGAGGAGTGAAATCAAAAATTTACGACCTTAGAAATCCTGAAGGCCATGCTTGGTTTTCAGGGTCCTGTACTCGGTTAGGCTCCCAAAGTCCCACACATGTGGTATCCCCATACTCAGGAGAAGCAGCAGAATGTATTTCGGGGTGTAATTCCATATTTAACCATGGCATGTGTGAGCAATATATCATTTAGTGATAACTTTTTGTAATTTTTTCTCAACATGCCTCTCAGCAATTTCCTTGGGGTGTATACTTTACAAAATCCAAAATGGGGTCATTTGGGGGGGGGGGGGGGTGGGGGTTTGTACTGCCCTGCCATTTTAGCACCTCAAGAAATTAGATAGTCATAAACTAAAAGCTGCGTAAATTCCAGAAAATGTACCCTAGTTTCCAAACGCTATAACTTTTGCTCAAACCAATAAATATTTGCTTACTGACATTTTTTTACCAAAGACATGTGGCTGAATACATTTTGGCCTAAATGTGTGACTAAAATTGAGTTTATTGGATTTTTTTATAACAAAAAGTAGAAAATATCATGTTTATTCCAAATTTTCGGTCTTTTTTCTGTTTATTTCGCAAAATATAAAAATCACAGAGGCAATCAAATACCATCAAAAGAAAGCTTTATTGTGGGGAAAAAAAGGACGCAAATCTCGTTTGGGTACAGCAATGCATGACCACGCAATTACCAGTTAAAGCGGCACAGTGCAAAATTGTAAAAAGTGCTCTGGGCCTTGAGCAGCCAAATCTTCTGGGGCTGAAGTGGTTTAAAAAAAAAATATCTGTCAGTAGTCTATGTTCCTTAGATTCAGTATGTTTACCTTTATTGCATTAAATATATTTCCTTACTGTGCAGTTTATGTTCAATTTTCAATTATGCATATTTGCTGCAATTTCCAATGGTGCTAGTACACTTTTTTTAACACTTCAAAACCTTAAAGTGTAACTAAAGGTAAAACTTTTGTTTTCGTTTTTGACAGAGCTGAGAGGGATGAGAACGTTTGTTAGTTTTTATTGCTGTCTGTGCCCCTGTTAGGGAGATTTACTCTCTCGGTTTGTCCTTTTTACCATTATCATTGAAAGTAAAAGAAAATCCCAAATTTTGGGTTGTCACAAGAAAAGTAATAGTGGTGAAATTAGTTCTGGTGACTTGGGGGTCCCCAAGGAATTCCCTTGATTAGCAGGGATTTCCTCTCACTTCCTAATGACTATGGGGCAGGAAGTGAAGGGAAATCTCCACAATGGGACACAGATAGCAAAATAAAATCTGATAGAGGTTATAATCCTGCATTGCTCTATCTAAAATGAAAAAAAGTTCTACTTTAATAAATAGTAATAAAAAAAAAACAAAAAAAACTACTTTAAATTTTACTTTTGCATCTCTGCCTGATTTGCAAAACCTACGCATATAGCACAATTCTATATTTGCTTTGTGATTGCTGTAATTAAATAACATTCCAAAATAAATTATGGCTGCTCAGGCAGGCACAAAAAGAAGGATCTTATTTAGTGATTTTAATAAATACAGTTTATACAAGGGCATGATCATTATTGTTATAATGATGTCATGACTAAAGTTATAATAGTCTGCTGTATCCTGAGTATACTGTACATCACATTTTTCATTATAGATACTATTGAGTTCGGAGCCACTTTCGGTCCACGTGCATGCTTTCCAGCAATGTCTGCATGGGATTTCCTATCCTGATGGTAACAATGGTGGACCGGGCCTACCTAATGTGTATTTTAACAGCCACTGTTCATATGACAGGGTGACTTTTGAAAGTAAAAACATTAAAGGTGTACGGTAAAATAGCTGCGCTGGGCAGTGTGGGATTGTAAAGAAACACAAACCTTCATACTCACCTCCCTACTGCAGCATCAGTGTGATGCTGTAGATCTCCCCCCTGCTGGTGCTAAGCCTGAGAACTGAACGATCACATGACTGCTGATATCTCAGTTCTTGGCCAGTCACTGCTCCCTGCTCAGCCCTTCCAGCACTCACTAAATCACTGGGCTGGTAAGGGAGCATGCTGAGGAGCTGAGTTAGCTGCTGGTCAGGCATCTCAGAGGATCCCGACATTATTGTTGGAATCCTGCCAGAGCCTGGAGCAGCTCTGTAAAGTCAGCTGACAGCAGGATCTAGCTGGGTCATAGGGAAGCAAAAGTAAGTGTACTACTGTGACCCTCAGGAGAAGTATCTTCTAATTCCAATTCCAACACAATAATAGTTGATTCAGGAATGAAGGAAAACTCCCTTAGGATGAACTTGAACACTGCGTCTGTAGAAAGGAACATTCACCCATCAACCTTGGACAGTAGTGTGACTCTCCAAAGTTTGCAGGATCCTTGTGGAGACACTGGCATTGCGTGGCTGATGTTATCTGGTCTAAAAGAGTTTAATTCAATAATAAACTGATGTACACATTTTCTTTCTTGTTCACTGAAAGACATTATTTGCTAACTCTGACTGTAGAGACCATAAGCATACATCAGAAGCTTCCCCTATAGAATCATTAATCTGATTATACATGACAGCAGCCCTATTAGTCTCTGAGCCTTTGGTTGTGGAAGAGTCTTAAAAATCTTTTCCAGATGGGGTTGTCCCTGAGAATTTGTTGTGAGCCATCATAACTCCCAGGCTTAGAAAGTCCATTTTGACTCTTATTGATGTGGTGCATGCCAAGTTAAAAATGGAATAGCAGCTGCTTTCACCAGTGCTGCTTCCAGTCCAGTCTCCCATGCATTTGCTATTTCTAGACATCCTGCGCACTGACAGGGAGACTCCTGATAAGCTGTTTTTACATACCAAATGCGTTTCAATCCAGTACCTGTTTGAGAAGGCCTTTATCAGGAAGTGGGCTGTTCCCACAATTGATTTGTGAGTATCCCATATTAATAAAGCTCTAGCACATATTCCTATAGAAAATATGTCAGGATCTAAGGATTGTGTAACGAGCTACCACTTGTGCTCTAATTTAAAAAAGATTGCATATACATATAATAATATGACATTAATGATGGGTTGCAGCCTGCACCAAATAGTGTTCAACCAATCACTAAACAATAAACAAATAGGATAAAGATGCCACGCTACCACTTAAGGTAAGATAATCTTTATGTAATCACTTAAGAGGTAGCACGGCATCTTTATCCTATTTGTTTATTGTTTAGTATTTAGGTTTTCCCATAATAAATGCTTGAAGGTACAAAATTTAGGTTTTCTCTGGCAGACCCTAAATTGCAGCCTGCCATGGCTGTGATATTCATTTGTCAAACATCAGAAGAATAGACTAAACTTGAGAAGGGATTCAGCTTCACCCAATACCAGGAATATTTCCTTTCATTACTCCCAGGCTTCAACCTCTAAGACCCAACCCAAGTCAGGATTTCAAGCTCCTGAATGTCTTCATCTGGTTCCCAATTTTTGGTCTTTTAAAGTCTTCTTCATCAGGGAGACTTTCTGTCCTCCGTAGACATCAAAGATGCACACTTCTATGTTCCTATTTGCATAGTTACATAGTTACATAATTACATAGTAGGTGAGGTTGAAAAAAGACACAAGTCCATCAACCTATGTGTGTGATTATATGTCAGTATTATATTGTATATATGTTTTGTGCGTAGCTAAGAATTAAGAATGACCTGATTGAGGGGTAGCGTGACTCTTTAAAATAGAAGGGTGTTTGCTCCTAATCAGTGACATGTAAGGTGTTAACATTGGTGTTGCTGTGTGAATGGCAAAAAAGATCAAATAAGGCTTTATTTATAAGGCTACGCCATTTTGCATTTTGCTTTAAATGATACTCTGTATGTAATGTCACCTCTGCACACATGATCAGGGAATATAGCTTAGTATAGTGTCACCTATAGCAGTCTCAATTCCTATAAGCCAATCAAGCTTAGCCTACTGGTTTGTGGCTGCCCCCAAGGATGTTCACTGGCCGGGAAGTACAGGAGGCTGAAGAAAGGAATAACAAAAGAATTCCTGTGGACACTATAATGCCCCGTACACATGGTCGGACATTGATCGGACATTCCGACAACAAAATCCTAGGATTTTTTCCGACGGATGTTGGCTCAAACTTGTTTTGTGTACACAAGGTCGCACAAAGTTGTCGGAATTTCCGATCGCCAAGAACGCGGAGACGTACACCACGTACGACGAGCCTAGAAAAGGCCAGTTCAGAACCAAGCACAGCACCCTTTGGGCTCCTTTTGCTAATCTCGTGTTAGTAAAAGTTTGGTGAGAGACGATTCGCGCTTTTTCAGACTCGTGGTTTTCAGATCGTTTTCTGCTGTTCAGTTTGTGCTTGTGGGTTTGTATCTGCTCTTCAGTGCGTGCAAGCAAGCTACGCGTGACTTTGTCATTGTGTTCTTGTTCGTTCGTTACTGTTTTTCAGGTCCCTCTTCACAGGCCTTGCTGTTCTTCAGTGCGTTCTGTTACTTCGTTCTGAGCAGCCGACCGTTTTCTAGCCATGTTGCATATACGTACTCCTCGTAGAGTTCGTGCTGTGCGGGGGCATGGTGTTGGGGTCCTGACCTTGACACAAGTCCAGTCCATGAACAGGGTGGGGAGGAGTTCATGGACCAAGAATTGGTGGCTCCAGCGTGACCAATTCTGTCATATGCCTTTGCTGCGTGAGGTCCGTGAGAATAATCCTGATGATTTCAGGAACTTTCTCCGGATGACGGACCCCGTATTTCACCGTTTGTTGGCTTTGCTGACCTCTTATATTAGTAGGCAGGATACCTGCATGAGGCAAGCCATCACTCCGGAGCAGAGGCTCGTCGCCACCCTGCGGTACTTGGTGACGGGGAGAAGCCTGCAGGACTTGAAGTTCTCGACAGGCATCTCCCCCCAGGGTCTGGTTATCATTATCCCAGAGACCTGTTCTGCTATCATCCAGGTCCTGCAGAAGGAGTATATTAAGGTAAGATTTTTATCCTTTAATATCACATTTTATTGTATTTAATGTTTACTAATATATTGTATTTCTTTCCTCATTCCCTAATTACCATGATTGTAATATGCTGTGAATATCCCCTTTGTCCTCATGCATGCTGGATTTTTCTGTAATCATTTTTGTTGTCCTTCATACATATTTGCCTTCACTTACCTCCCCAGCATGCTCTCCTGGCCCTATATTCACCTCATGTAGTCACTTAACAATGTATTTTATCAGCTCCATAGTAGTGCTTTACCCCAAACACCCCCTAAAATGTGTTGAAATGTGATTTGTGCGTTAAATTCAGGCAGAGTGCCAGAGGCTTTTTTTGGGGGGTCCCCAAATCATTTGGAACCCTCCCTCCACCCAACTGCTAAGTCAGCTGATACCAATTCTCTATCTATCCTAAATCATCTATCTGCTGATTTTGCCAAACCCATACACACTATACCCACCTCTTTTGTGGTCAGATGTATGGATGAATTCCCCAAAGCATGTAGTGCAAGGGCCTGCCTGTATACTTTCAAATGGTACTGTTTAAAGTTTTTGTATACTATTATTATCTTGATAGGTAATAGCAGAATGTCCAAATGTGCTAAAATGTGTACAGTGTGTATTTATATCTTTGTATTATGGCACTTCTTACCTGTCCAGTGGGCTGCCAATAGTGTAACTAAGGAGGGGCTGTTCAAAGTAATACCCATTATTTATGCATTCATCTCTCAATGAAGTGGAGAGGGTTACCTGTCCAAGAGCTCCCCCCCCTATAATGTTAGAAATGGCCCATAAAAGGGGGGGGGGGAAATATGATAGGTGTACCTTATATTTTGGTCTTTAAAAATTCCAATAAATAAATGTTATCTTGATGTTGGCCAAGAATGTTTGTGTCTAATCTGCTTTCCATGTTTATGTGCAAAAAGACAATTTTTTTTGTTTTCCTCCACAGTTTCCTTCCACGCCACAGGAATGGCAGACTGTGGCCTCCCACTTTGCCCAGCGGTGGGACTTTCCTAACTGCGGAGGGGCAATTGATGGGAAACACGTCCACATCATCCCACCACCCAACTCAGGGTCATATTATTATAATTATAAGGGGTTCAATAGTATTGTAATGTTGGCGGTGGTGTCGGCTACTTATGAGCTCCTGTATGTGGACGTGGGGAAGAATGGCCAGATGTCCAATGGTGGAGTCATCGCCAAGACGGAGTTCTACAGGCGTCTCCAGAATGGCAGCTTGGACTTGCCACCTCCAGAAGACAATGTGGAAGGACTCCCATTCGTCTTCATTGTGGATGGAGCCTTTGCGCTGGGGGACCATCTTATGCGGCCATTCCCGATGAGTGGTGGAGAACACGTTTGGAATCATGGCCAGCCGGTTCCGCCTATTTCTTACACTTATACATATGGCGGAGTATAAACTGAATCATATTATCCTGGCATGCTGTGTTCTACACAACTTTTTACGGCAACATTCTGCCAACTACGCTAGCTCAGTTGGGCCTGAGGCCGGAATTCAAAATGAACCAACCCTGACGGTGCTTGAAAGTGGCCATCCTGGCTTGCCCTCCCTGAGTGCCCGTGATGTCCGGCTAAGATACTTTGAATTCTTTGCGGGTAGGGGGGCTATCAATATGCTAGACAATGTGTGAAACCTTTATCAAATAAAAAAAAAATTAAGCAAATCTTTGGTGACATTTACTGCTTGTGTTTGTTTTAGCTGACCCTGACAGAAACGTGTTGAGTCCTGAAAATGGCGTGATTGTGTAACCTTATACAAAGCACTGTTGGGTGTTATTTACTAAAGGCAAAGACACTTTGCACTGCAAGTGCACTTGAAACTGCACTTGGAGTGCAAAGTGGATTTGCCCTTAGGAAATAACACCCATTGTCACAGAAAACAGCAATTAGAGCACCACAAATGTGTTGTAGCGTTGAGACAATAATCCACACATTCTTGATTAACAATCTTTTTAATACCTGCACAATCACATGTGCATTTAGAAAAGGTTTTTAAAACAAATCAACAAGTTTATTGTATAACAATTTTGGGGTCACATTTGAAAAAGTAGAAATGTCCATTTAAGATAAAACAGGCATGTTTAAAACCCACAAGAAAGACACAAATCTTGAACTTACAAAGTTCACATTTGGTAGAACTTGAAGGCAATATCAGATATTGTGTTCAGATGGGGTGAAGTCACCCCCAGAAAAGCCAAATTTTGAAGATGCACACAAATAGCCGAATGTCAACATGTGCTAGCTGCCATCATGGGGGATCAAGGGACGTGTTTTGGGGGAGCCACCCCTTCCTCACAGCTACTTTATTATTGAGGAAGGGGTTGCACCCCAAAACGTGTCCATTGATCTCCCGTGATGGCAGATAGCACATGTTGACACACTGTGTGCCTCTTCAAAATTTGGCTTTTCTCCAATTAGACAAAAAATGTTAAAATTGTAGCACACCATAAAAGAAAGGGATTTGGAGGGGTTTTAAACTCTCCCCAAAACATCAATGATGTTCTTATTTTTTTGAATAACATCACTGATATTTTTCTAGATGTTTTCCAAGTCCCTATTACACCCCATGATCTCCCTAATCAGGATCTGTGCACTTTCCGAGGTGAAATGCCCTGGATCCACAACATCACGATCACCTAAAAAGATAGAAACCAAAAAAAACATGTATTATAAAAATGCCGGCATCCATCTCTTACCTGAGCCTGTGGCCGCAGACACTCACCTGTTGTGGTGACAATTTCCACCACGTCTTCCTTCTCCTGCTCTTTTTGTCTTTGGCTGCTATGGCCATTCGACTCCAAATAAAATGTGTTGTCTGGTCATTTTGGAAGGAGGGATTGGTCAAGCGTTTAGTGTTTTATAGATAATCGGAGCCTCTACACTCTGCAGGTCCCTCAGTCATGTGCATTCCTGGAAAGCAAGAGACTGCTAAAATATGTTTTGCTCAATTTGTGGGATGTTTGAAGTGGTTCTTGCTTCTCTGGATTGAAGATACTATTTTATTCCAACACAGCAAGATTCCTTACATATGTGCATTCTTTTTCAAAGATTGTTCATTATTTTAGAGGATATTTCATTTTCCTTTTGAAAACATTCCAAGTAGTAGAATCCTGTATATATCACATTTGATCTTTGCTGAGAAATACTCAGTGGCAAGAAAAAGTGATATTTGTACTTACTGAGAAATCCTTTTCTTAGAAGTTCATTGAGAGACACAGGATTCAGAGACAATTGGGCTATATAACTGCCTACAAAAACTGTGACAAGCATTGTAAAAACTCTCCCACTTCCAGTTTTGTAATAAGTAGTGCAGAGAACAAGACTATAAACATAAGGGGTGGACCTAAGACCGTCAATGAACTTACAAAAGAAGGCTTTCTGGAAGGAAAAAAAAATCTAACATTCTTTCTTGTTGATTGAGGGACACAGGGTTCAAAGACAAGTGGGACATCCAAAAGCAGTCCAACTGAGGGGTAGGCAACACAGTAAATAAAACACTAATAGGCCCAACTATAAATAACAGAAAAAAAAATGAAATTTGCCTGTAGCTAAGGGAGTTGCCTAAGGCGAGTTTCACACTGCAATGCTGCCGCCAAACTGCAGTGCAGTGTACTTGCAGTTTTAATGCGGGTTTGCTGTGGTTTGCCATAGACTTCTGTTAGTGAATTTTAGGCGCGTTGTCTGAAAGTGCAGAAAGGTGCAGCATGCAGTACTTGTGGTGTGCTCATCCTTGGATGTACATGCCCCTGTCCTCCTCCGTGATTTCCATAGATGTTTTCCCCTCAAGCCTGGTGGTCCTCTGAGAGGGAGGGGTCGTTGAGGAAGGGGTACTGTCTGGGCTGGGCTCAGCCCTTCCTTCTCTGAGCTGCCCACTCAGTTGTCAGCTAATCGCCAGCTCCTATCTCTCCACAGTTACTCAGCTGTTGATGATATCCTGCTTGTCAGTCCTGCCTACTTAAGGTGTCCAGTCCAGAGGAGCAATGCCTTCACCTTGGTCACATCACATAAACTATCTCCTGCGATCCTGTTCAAGACTTGCTTTGCTGACATCCCTTCTGGCTCCAGATCCTGCTTGCTGTTCCACTACATTGATCCCTGACTTCTGGCTTGGCTGACTATTCGTTCCGGTTACTGAACTTTGGCTGTTTTGACTACGTTTGTTCTTTTTACTTTAATTATTAAACAAGTGTGATTTAACTGTACTTCTGTCTCAGCCTGATTTCATGGTTTCTGACATTGTGTTCCTGCTGGAGCAGACTCTGCGTGGCATTATGGACATTGCACTGGAGGCAGAGCAGCAGGAGGAGGAGGAGGACTTCCTTTCCTCTCAAGGCCCACTTTATCCAGACACCATAATTCCTATATCACAGAACACACAGGAAAAGAGAGGGGAGGAGAATGAGGAGGAGGATTCTGGCACTTTCATTGGCTTTGAGGAACAGGAAGACATGCGTCAATCTGTAAGCAATGGCTTTCCAACCCCAGGACCCTTGGGAGTAGTATGTGGCTGGGAGGAGGAAGTTCCAGATGCTGTCGTCCTGAGTGACCCCGAGGAGTCTGCTTCTCAAGCCTCGGCAAATTTGAGGTGCATGGGCAACCTCATGCTTCAAGCCTGCGAAAGGACCCAAGAATACATGGCATAAAGGAGAAGGATGATTAATGGTTGGCAACCCTCCTTGACCACTGTTATAAGGGGAAGGTCTCAGAACTTATCCCGTCCCCACAGAGAGTGCAAAAGATAAAATATCTTGACACATTAAAAGAGGATTTTATTGAATGTTTTTTCCTGACTCCAGTAGGTTACAGTGTCATGGAAAACTTAGTTTTGAGTCTTCTGTTGGGTCACTGTCAGCTTCCACAACCCATCGGAAGCGTCTGCATCACATGGTGGATGATTAACTCGGGGGCAAAACAGAGATGGAGAGCTTTCCAGCTGACGATCCACTGACTTACTGGGTCATGAGAATAGACAACTGTCCAGAACTTGCTGAGTATGCTATTGAGTTGTTGGGCTGCCCTGCATCCAGCGTGCTTTCAGAATGGACATTCAGTGCTGCAGGAGTTTTCATTACTGATCATAGAACATGTCTGTCCACAGACTCCGTGGACCATTTGACTTTTATAAAAATTAATCAGTCCTGGATTACCAGCTATGAAGCCCCTGATGCCGATGTCACTGATTAAATCTTTTTGGGATGTTGAATCTCTGTAGGACTTCGAGGCTGCCTAGCTTTGAGGGTGTTCAATCATTTCATCTGGAAGAATGTTTTTGGTACAGGTTTCATGGGCACAATTAACACCCAAAGACCAATTTTTCAGCACCTGTTTGATAGGTGCATATCATTGCAATTTTTTACAGTAAGGCCAATTCTTGCTTTCATAAAGAGTACCTCTATAGGGTTACGGTGGGAAGGCGCCACCGACACCCAAAGACCAATTTTTACTCACCCATTACTTCTATCCAAAGTCAAAGTGACACCAGAATGTATCCAAAAAATCTTAAAATCTTCCCAGTGCAGTACACTGTGGCCTCATTATACGCACTGGCTCTCCAGCTGTTGCTGAGCAAAATAATGGCAGCTTGCAGGAAAAATGTCATTTCTTTGGCTTATAAATGCAATTATTGCTGCAGCAGATTCTAGACATGGTACAGATCTGTCTCTTTACAGGTAGACTAAGGGGACTCCCCAGACACTATATTGGAAGGAATTTTTCATTTTTATGCTTTCACTTTAGCCACCTCAATACAGGGCACTTACACCCCCTTACTGCTTAAGCCATTTTTCAGCTTTCAGCGCTGTCACACTTTGAATGACAATTGCGCGGTCATGCTACACTGTAACCATGTGACATTTTTATCATTTTATTCACACAAATAGAGCTTTCTTTTGATGGTATTTAATCACTCCTGAGTTTTTTATTTTTTCCTAAAAAAAAAAGACCAAAAAGTTTGAAAAAAAAAAGTTTTTCTTAGTTTCTGTCAGTAAATTTTGTAAAAAAGTAATTTTTCTCCTTCACTGATGGGCGCTGATGAGGCAGCATTGATGGACATTGATAAGGTGGCACTTATAGGCACTGATGAGACGGCACTCATGGGCACTGATTAAGTGGCACTGATGAGGAGGCACGAATATGCCACACTTATGGGCACTGATAGGTGGCACTGATATGTGGCACTGATAAGCACTGATAGGTGGCACTGATGGGTGGCACTGGTGGGCACTGGGCACAGATAGGCGGCACTGGTGGGCACAGATAGGTAGCATGGATAGGCGGCACTGATGGGCATTGATTGGTGGCATTGATGGGCAGCAGTAATGAGCACCAGTGATGGGCATTGATGGGCAGCACTGATAGCCAGCACTGACTGGCATCACTGATGGCCACTGATTTCTGCCACTTGTGGGCACTGATTGCTGGCACTTGTGGGCCCAGATTGGTGCCAATTGTGGGCACTGATTGCTGGCAGTGGTATTGCTGGCACTTAATTGTAATCAGGGCACTGATGATCAGTGCCCTGATTACATCCCTAGATGTCCTCTGTGAGGAGATGCTGCCGATCGGCTCTCCTCTCCTCACACTCTGTCAGTGTGAGGCGAGGAGCCCTGATTACCGGCATCTCAGCGTTTACATGTGACCGGCTGTGATTGGACACAGCCGATCACATGGTTAAAGAGCCACGGCCACCGGAGGCACGGGAGAGTGGTCGTTCTGGAGGGCCGTCATATGACGTCCACCCAGAACAAGAGCCGAGCCGCCCAGCTGTTATTTGACTGCCAGGGGTGGGAAGAGGTTAAAAATCAAAAAATCACTGCTCATTTAAAAATTATGTTTTTCACAAACTTTTACTTTATTGATACATGTCCCCCAGGGCAGGACCCGGACGACCCCTATAATCATTGTATGCCCAATTACTTGCATATAAGCCTTCAAAATGGGCACTTTTGATTTTTGACATTCGGGTCCCATTGACTTTAATGGGGTTTGCTATTTGGGTCCGAACTTTTGCGGTGTTCAAAAGTTCTGGTTAGAACCGAACAGGGGTCCGTTTGGCCCATCCCTAGAAAAAAAGCACCAAAAGAATATAATTAATTCTCGAAGCAGCAATAAA
Organism: Aquarana catesbeiana; assembly: GCF_042186555.1. NCBI lineage: Eukaryota > Metazoa > Chordata > Amphibia > Anura > Ranidae > Aquarana > Aquarana catesbeiana. The sequence continues at coordinate 591,442,940 of NC_133325.1, read as the reverse complement.
TTAACAGAAGTTAAAAAAAAAAATATGGAAAGACTCCATTTCCAACCATCTGTTATCATCATTTTTACAATCTAATCTTTTTATGTTGTATTACTGCCCTGTTTTGTGGAGTTAATTGGATTCAACAGATTGCCATCATTTCACATGAACAACTTAATTTTTGAAACCATCATATGTCCTTGATACAGAGATTCATAAAGACGTTTTATAAAATTTAACATGCAAATACATTGAATGCTTTCTTTCCAAATGTCTGTTTATTCACTAATGGGCTTTTTAATAAGGCAAGGAGCAATCTACAAAAGTGCAGTCATTTATAGAAACCAATCAAAAGTCATATTTCATTTATTAGACTGCATCTGAAATCTGATTGGTTACAGAAGGGTTACTGGTCTCTGTACATAATAATTACTGTTTGCACTGCATTTAAATTCATCTGTGTGTAATATAATGGACAGCAGTTACATACCGCAGTACATAAAAATAACATAATTATAAAGCAGTGAATGTGAAATTTTTTAAGTATTTACTGCAAGTGTATTTTACAGGTGCATGTGTTTTAAATTACAGTGATTAATTCCCCTGCAGTGAATGTTTAATGAATATCACATTTACTACTCTATACATATGCCCTTAAGTTGTACTAGATACACCATGTGAAAATGATAGAACTACACTGACATAATTATAATAATATAAGAATACTTGGTTTCTAGGGCCATGTTCTAGAAAATGTTATTTAATATTATACAAAGGCACAGGAAGGGCATGTATAACTTTTTGTGTATTCACTGACTGAAAAAAAGTTGCTATGGTTTATGTTAGCATACTGTTTATACGGTCATAGTTGCAACAACCATTCTCATATATTATGGTTGAATGCTAAAGATCATAGTGAATGCTTTGATAAAACTACTATCAAAGCCAAAGTTTGAAGAACTATAAAAGATGATGAAACTTACATGAAAACTAATTGTAAAGTGGGGTGTTAGCACACTTTATACAGTTATAGTTGCAACAACCTTTCTCATATATTATATATTCTCATATATATCAGTTCTGCCACCAAGTGCAGGTGTTAATAGTATTACATTTATTGCTTGAATAATATATTGTTCTCTCTTTTTGAACGACATAGTTATGACATAATTTCCTCTCTACCCCTTCCTGTTGATTTTTAATAAGTGTCGTTTCACATCTAAGCGGCTTCAAGGTTGGGCAACTTTGACAGCCAACATCCTGTGTGACTTCATTGCGTCTTGCTTGTGACTTCAATAACAGAAGTCAATGCAAGTCGCCCCAAAGTAGTACAGGAACCTTTTTCTAATTTACTGCGACTTGAGTTGCGCCGATTAGAACGGTTCCATTGCAGTTAATGGGGTGTGACTTGTCATGCGACTTTGAACTGTCAAGTCGCATGACAAATCTCTGCAGTGTGAACCGAGCCTAGAACAGGAATGGCTCAGCCATGTGTTCAGCACCGTCTGGCTGGTAAGAGTCAAATCTGAAACAACTTTCATACAGCTTATGGGCCCAGCCACAGCCAAAGAAGTAAATACTACTGCAGATACAGTTTCAGGTCAAAGTTACAGCAAAAAAAGTCTCTGGGAAAAAAAAGGTCACAAAGTATACAGTAGGGATGAACTGCAGCAGAACATGCAAACAGGCAAAAAGTTTGGCATAACACACAAACACCCTTGAAGTCTATGGGACACGAACATGAATAATTAAAAGTGCTAATTTTAAAGGCTTATATGCAAGTTATTGTCATAAAAAGTGTTTAGGTCTTGCCCCAGGGGACATGTATCAATGCAAATTTTTTTTTTTAAAACGTCAGTTTTTTCAGGAGTGATTTTTTTAATGCTTAAAGTGAAACAATAAAAATGAAATATTCCTTTAAATATCATGGCTGGGAGGTGTCTATAGTATGCCTCTAAAGTAGCGCATTTTTCCCGTGTTTAGAACAATAACCATTTCTAAAGGAAAAATTGTCATTTAAAACTGATCGCGGCTGTAATGAATTGTCGGGTCTCGGCAATATAGATAAAACTCATTGAAAAAAAGAGCATAGAATCCCCTCCAGTCCATTGGTTGGCCCCGCCCCCCATGGGGAAGCCCCCGTGGCGTCAGAGGGGGCAGGGTCACTCGGTTACATGACCGGGTGGCCCCGCCCTCAGTTATATAAGAGCTGTCACAGTGAAGATGTGTCACTTGGCGGGAGCCTCCCATGGAGGCGGATTGGTTGCGGCTTTTTTTTTTTTTTGTCCGTTGGGCGATGTGAACTTACACCGCAGGACATTTTTTTTTTTTTTTTTAATAAAGGACTTGTCCCAAGCTGTCTCTTGTCTTTTTTACCATTTTGACACTTTTTTTGTGAAATGGTAGGGGTACATCTGTACCCCGTTACCAATTCACACGGGGGGAGGCCGGGATCTGGGGGTCCCCTTGTTAAAGGGGGCTTCCAGATTATGATAAGCCCCCTGCCCGCAGACCTCCACAACCACCGGGCAAGGGTTGTGGGGATGAGGCCCTTGTCCCCATCAACATAGGGACAAGGTGCTTTGGGGGCTACCCAAAAGCACCCTCCGCATGTTGAGAGCTTTTGGCCTGGTATGGTTGAGGAGGGGGGGTGCTCTCTCGCTCCCCCTTGTCATTTTGCTGTGGTACTGTTCTAGACACTGGAGAAATGCGCCACTTTACAGGCATACTATAGACACCTCCCAGGCACGATATTTAAAGGAATATTTCATTTTTATTGTTTCACTTTAAGCATTAAAAAAATCACTGCTCCCGAAAAAACGACCGTTTTTAAAAAAGTTTTTTGCATTGATACATGTCCCCTGGGACAGGACCTGGGTCCCCAAACACTTTTTATGACAATAACTTGCAAATAAGCCTTTAAAATTAGCACTTTTGATTTTTCATGTTAGTGTCCCATAGACTTTAGCGGTGTTCCGGCAGCTTTCGAATAGGCCGTGAACACTGCATATTGTTCACTGTTCGGCGAACAGGCGAACACCTGATGTTCGAGTCGAACTTACATTCAACTCGAACATCGGGCTCATCCCTAGTATACATTATGTGATGGCTACTAAAGGTGTTTCATCAGAATTTCCAGTTGTTAATCTCACAAACCAGGACTACCAGTCCTGAACATTTAAAATTAAAATGCTGCTGATAACAAAGGGTACATGTAAGTGTATACAAGGTCCCCAGACCAAACCCACCTACAGATGAATGGACAGATCAAAAAGTTCAAAGTACTATGTCCCTGAGCATGGATGGTGCTCCAATTGTGCATTTTTGCAAGTGTGAAACTGCAAACTAAATGCTGGAGAAAGAGAAAGCAATGAACTACTTAATTAGAAAGCTATACCAGACTAAGCTGATGAAAGACAAGCGCATGCAGGACTAGTTAAGATGTATCTCTTGAATGAGAGAACACCTACAAGCTATAGGAAGAGGGAAATAAAAGACTTTCATATAGCATCACTGCTGGTTAGTGGTCTCCCAGACCTCACTTGATATGTGGACTCAATGTTTACAAATGATCCTAGTGCTAGCAAATCTTCAAGACAAATATGCAATTCGATGCACCTGTGTTTCTAAGGCCTCATTCACACGAGACGGACTCCGTTTCCACGGAGCCCGCCTCGGTCCACCAGCTCAACGGGAGATCAGTCCGTTGATCTCCGCTGAGCCGGCGGATGACAGGTCCCTCTCTGCTCACTGAGCAGGGAGGGGCTTGTCAGGCGCCGCTGCTGCCTATGGAGGGATCGGATGAAAACGCATGTCCGTTTTCGTTAGATCTCACCCGATCTGGACGTAGGGTCATCCGTCTGCTTTTAGCGGATTGGACAGGGTTGGATGTCAGCGGACATGTCTCCGCTGACATCTGTCGCTCCATAGGCTAACATGGAGTGCCCGTTCAGGTCAGCCGTCAAAACTGACAGGCGGACCTGAACGGTCCGATCGTGTGAAAGGGGCCTAAAGGCAAATATGACGCTGCAAGTAAAGTCTACTAGTCTATACTAGTCTATACCAGTTTTGCTTTGTAGATACAAAGCAAGACTGGTATAATCGTACTAGGGATGCTCTGAAATTTCGTCCGCCGAAACATATCGGCTGAAAATTGTGTTTTCGGCACTCTGCCGAAAGGAAAATCTTGCCGATAATGGCGTAGAAAATTGCGCATGTGCAGTAGCGGGTGCGCACAACGACGTGTGACATCACTGACGTTCCTTGTGGTTAAGACGTTGGACTTGTGAGCACGTTCCCCGCGGTGGAGACGCTGGAGTTCACTGTGGCTGGAGTTGGGAGCACTTTCCCCGCGGAGGTTCCTCATGGTTGAGACGCAGTTGTGACTCGGGAGGCTGCATACAGGGGTGCATACAGGGCTGCATACAGTCCAGGCTACATTAGAATGTGGGCACCGTCCCTCCTGGATGGCTACTCTTACTACTATTCGCCGGTGAGCATTCTCTTTAACTACTGACAGCAGTGACAATGACAAACAATCCATCTAGTACTAACTATATACTAATATGTATGCAATACAAACTTTGCTATAGAGATATTCAGCTGTATGTATGTGATTATGTACTTTTAGTACTATTATAGTTAGTTGCTCTACTTCTACTAGTTCTTCTACTACTAAACTAACAGGCCAGGTAATAATTATATTTTTATTTAGGTAATACTTTACACTGACAAGCGCATTCATTTTTTTTTTAAACATGACTGACTGACACTACTATGCAGCAATATAGTACCTACCAGTACCTACTGATTGAATATATTATATCTCACACAAATAAGCATGCAATTTAAATCCTATAATAAATAATATATATTCTACTAAACTAACAGGCCAGGTATATTTTATTTAGGTACTACTTTTTTACTACTTATATGGCGCCATCAAGATAGCATTCAGTTGTTCGTATGTTATACAGTACTAATACATGAATTTTTTTTTTATTCTTGGTACAAGTCAGATGTACTGCAGTGCATGGCAAGAGAGGTGCACTCTTAAAAAAAAGATTTCACTCCCACTATAGATCATTCTATGCTATTCTTCTACGCTACCAGCAAAGGTGGACCATGTCTGCAGTGTGGAAATATTTTAAAGTTTCTGCAGTCTTTGCTCAGCAGAAATTTCAAGAGGGGGTACAGTGCCAAGGCATTTTTCAACAACAGGTTTGATATACTACCTGAAAACACATCATCCAGTTCAGCATACAGAATACAGGAAATCAGTACCACTTCCAAAAAGTGCCTCAGGGCCAGGCTCAACACCATTTGTGGCCACAGTCTTTGAAAAGGTTAAAAAAGTTACAAGTGACAGTCCCAAAGCTTGCGGCATTACAGAAAAAATTATGGAATTTATTGCATTAGACGAGCAGCCATTCTCTGTTGTGGAGGACATTGGATTTCGTAGGCTCATGCAACATATTGAGCCCCGTTACATAATACCAAGCAGACGCTACTTTGCAGATACCTGTCTACCTGAATTATTTTGCAGTGTTAGAAAACACGTTCATGAGATCATGACTACCGACATCATAGCAATCAGTTTTACTACCGACATTTGGAGTTCAGATGTCAGCCCAACAAGCATGCTTAGCCTAACAGCGCAGTGGATAGATGCCAAATTTCAATCAATCAATTGGCCACTTTTACTCTGAAATAGATTTATAAATAAATCAGTATCACATACAATTCATTTACTATGTTGAACATAGTAAATTAATTGGTATGAGTCATACTTTGCTATTGGACACATTTGGAACAACCAGTAATGTATGTTCCAATGTCTAGTTGTACCATTGGTTGTTCAATGTTCATTGTAGTTCTATAGTTTTTTTGGAACTTCTTCAATTTAGGAGAACTCCAGCTTTTGAACTACTGTACACTACACATAGTTTGTTGTTGTTGTGCCAAACTATGTCTCACTCTCTCCCCAAGCTGTCAGCCCACTGCATATGCAAAACTGTATGTATATCTGTTCTGTATCTGTGGCTGGCTACATACATACAGTATACCGCACTGTGTTCCAGGTATAGGCGGAGACTTCCAGAAACACAGACTAGTCTACATTGCTTGTTGTGATTGGTTGAGCGCCGCTGCTGTAGACCAGACTGTAGACTAGTCTGTTTTGTTCCGGGAAGTCTCTGCTCATACCGGGGGCTGGAACACAGTGCAATATATATACTGTATGACTATGTAACCCGCAGCTACATAATACATATACATACAGTTTTAGTGCACATGCAGCCACTGATACCTTAGGGAAAGAACTTAGGGAAATTAGTTCTCATTTAAGTTGAAAATAAAATAATAAAAATATAATATATATCATATAATATGTTATATAATTATTTACAGAAAAACTTTGAAACAGAATAGCGGCCTTCTGCCATATAGTTATTGTTCTCTAATTTTATAACCATTTGTTTTACACAGTAACTTTTCCATTTAAAGTAAAGGGATATGAAACTGAATAGGAAAACACACAGAGGTTGATTTGATTTACTAAAACTGGAGAGTGCAAAATCTGGTACAGCTATGCGTAGAAGCCAGATTCGGTTAACCAATCGGCTTCCATTTTTTTTTGTCAAAGCTTTAAACAAGCCTAAGAATTTTGAAGCTCATTGGCTAGCCTAATGTACTCAGCTGCTCTATATTTTTCAATCTCTCCAATTTTAGTAAATCAACTTCACAATCTCTGGTGCTTGGAAGTGGGCCCCAGGCTGTTGCTTACATTTTTCCCTGCTGGCTTCACTGGACATGCCTCGCCTTGATGCCCTCTTAATACTCTCTCTTATAAGTTATAACTAGGGAAGTCAGTGGATATACTTATACTGTCTAAATAAAACAAGACAGAGGGCGCCCCGGCCTAGTGCATTAAGGAAGACCTCTCTTTGTTAATAATGGTAACTTAGACATACAACAAACCAACAGCTGTACTCTATCAACCTTGTTGTCAAAGTAAGCTTCCAGTCCACAATACATCACATTACATCTCTTATAGCCTAGGACAACTGGAAAACCCAATAGGCTAATGTGTTTTGAGGACTTGCCTAAGTTGCCTTGCCTTGTCTCCTCGGAGCTCTGGCTCTAAGGAAGAGGAAAGTCCTTGAAATACCTTAGCCTGTTGTTGGGTTCTCCAGTTGTCCCACTCCCATTATGTGATGTGAATGATGATATATCGTGGACTGGAAGCTGATGTTTTACAGTACTACTTTGACAACAAGCTTTGATGCAGAACTGAAGGCTTAGTTAGTAGTATGATGTGTATAATAGCCTGTGCGCCTTCTGTCTTGTTTTATGGTTCTTCTATTTTTGCAAAAATAAAGTAAACAGTGCAAATACCGTACGTCTACTTAAACATAGAGGCTCTTATGCCCCGTACACACGGTCGGACACACGGTCGGACATTGATTTAATTGAGATAATTGGCTAGAAATGCTCTATTGTCCTGGGAGTAGTGTAATGCCCCGTACACACGGTTGGACTTTGTTCGGACAATCCGACAACAAAATCCTAGGATTTTTCCGACGGATGTTGGCTCAAACTTGTCTTGCATACACACGGTCACACAAAGTTGTCGGAAAATCCGATCATTCCGAACGCGGTGACGTAAAACACGTACGTCGGGACTATAAACGGGCGGTAGCCAATAGCTTTCATCTCTTTATTTATTCTGAGCATGCATGGCACTTTGTGCGTTGGATTTGTGTACACACGATCGGAAATTCCGACAACGGATTTTGATGTCGGAAAATTTTATAGCCTGCTCTCAAACTTTGTGTGTCGGAAAATCCGATGGAAAATGTGTGATGGAGCCTACACACGGTCGGAATTTCCGACAACAAGGTCCTATCACACATTTTCCATCGGAAAATCCGACCGTGTGTACGGGGCATAAGTCTACTCTTTGGCATTTTATTATGCCTGTTTTTGTTAATATTTTATTTTGTTTTTTTTTTATAATATTATTAATTTAATTATTGTGCAGTAGCATATGTGTACTGTTACTGTAAGTTAAGTTACTTTCTTTATTTAATTGTGTACTATTTTATTTTATTTGTGTTTCCAATTTATGTGGGTTACTTACTTTTATTAAAGAAAGTACTTATTTATTTTACGGGATTCTTTGTACTATTTTTTTATTCATAAAATTCATGATAAAATAATTAATAAGTTGAATAGACGAATATGAATAATAACGAATATAACACAATTTAGAGAATTTTATATATTCAAAAAAAATTTTTTTTTTCAAAAAACTGTCATTTTCGGTATCGGTTTGGTTTTCGGCCTAGTGTATCTTCCATTTTCGGTATCATTTTCGGCTCCAAAAAAAACATTCGGTGCACCCCTAAATCGTATTGCTCTCACTAGACCATTTTCTGATGAAGAATCCTGATGAAGACACTTTATGAGTTGAAACGCGTTGCGATTCAATACCATTAACAGATGGATACTGAAGATCTCTCTGTAAAATGGAATCTAGATATGCCATATAAACCCTTGATGTAGTTTGATAGCAATCCTTTATTCTGTGTTTACATTTTTTTTCCCCCTGTATTGAATAAAGAGATATTTTATACTAATTTATTTTGTTTTGGGTACATACTGTATACAAAGTCCCATTTCATGTTATGTATATAACATGAAAAAAAAAAAAAAACAGATGAAAACTATGATGATACTTTTCCACCAGTTTCAAAGCAAAGTATTTTTAGAACCTTGCTGATTATAGTAGCCCAATGAAAAATTATTGTGAAACAATGACAGCAAAAGAGCCTTTGAAAAACAACAAAAGGAAAAGTGAATGGGGTTATTAATGGTGCCGAAACCCCCCACAGAGAATATTTAGAGAATCATATAAAACCAAGAATTTTATTAGTTTATCATTAAAAAGTTTTCGGGGAAGTGGTTCCCTAAAATACATGAAGAAGTGAGATGTAAATTGCTCAGCCACCCTGAAACATCATCCTCCCCCATATATCAAGCACAATAGGAGAGGTCAGGAGGGAGGGTGATGATTTACCTGGGTTACAGGAGATGTGTTACCGGCCAGATCACCAGGTAAAAACAGTGGGGAAAAAAACCCAAACAAAAGAAAACTGATGCAGCCACCACATCTAATGATTGGTAAGCTGCAATATATTACATTTTGGGTTTTGGATTTAAAACCACTTAAAAAAAACACATGAAAAATTAAAACGTATGCAGCCACCACAAGGTCTAGTAAGCTGAAAATGTACAGTTTTTATTGTAATATTTAGATATGTGTTAAATATATCATTATAGGTTTCTACTTTCAGTACATATTTTTTCCAAAATGTTAAAAGCCTGTTAGTACATCAAGGTTTAATTTGTGAACACATCCTAAAATACCTTACGCTGAATTCCTCTTCTTATCAGTCTTCTTATCAGTCAGTGTTTATCTGTATGTCTGTCAGTGAATATTGGATAGTGTGTGCTTGCCAAACATAAGAAATCTGTCAGCCTCTTGACAAACTAATAACATTATTTAAAAAGTGATAAAGTGTATAAAAATTGAGTATAATAAAACAACAAAAAAGTAACTGTCCCCATGAACATGCATGTGAAAATAGAAATGCGCTTGTGTAAATGTTCTGAAGTGCCTTGGCGAAATGCCCAAAAATTTCCCAATTTATGTATACAAGCCAGCGAATGAATTAAGACTTCCTTTTAGTTACACAAAGCCACAAGTTTTCCTTGCGCACTTTTACAATCTTACAGCCACCGGCGTCCTAACAATCAGTGACTAAGGATGAGTCGAACACGCCCCCCCGATTTGGAAGCACCCCAACTTGAGAACAGGCAAAAAATTCGGACGAACACCATTAAAGTCTATGGGACACGAACATGAAAAATCAGAAGTGCTCACTAACTTATATGCAAGTTATTGCCATAAAAATAGTTTGGTGACCTGGGTCCTGCCCCAGGGGACATGTATCAATGCAAAAAAAAAGTTTTAAAAACTGACGTTTTTTCGGGAGCAGTGATTTTAATAATGCTTAAAGTTAAGCAATACAAATGAATTATTCCTTTAAATATCATGACTGGGGGAGTCTATAGTATGCCTGTAAAGTGGCACAGTTTTTACGTGTTTAGAACAGTACAACAGCAAAATGACATTTCTAAAGGAAAAAAGTCAATTAAAACTGATCGCGGCTGTAATGTATTGTTGGGTCCCAGCAATATAAATGAAACTCATTGAAAAAAATGGCATGGATGTCTCCCCCCAGTCCATTACCAGGCCCTTTGGGTATGGTATGAATATTAAGAGGATCAAATTTAAAAAAAAAAAATGCCATAGAGACCCCCCAAAATTCATACCAGACCCTTATCCGAGCACAAAACCTGGCAGGCCGCAGGAGAAGAGGGGGGAACAAGAGAGCACCCCCCCTCCTGAACCGTACCAGGCCACATGCCCTCAACATGGGGAGGGTGCTTTGGAGTAGCCCCCCAAAGCAACTTGTCCCCATGTTGATGGGGAAAAGGGTCTCATCCCCACGACCCTTGCCCGGTGGTTGTGGGGGTCTGTGGGCGGGGGGCTTATTGGAATCTGGAAGCCACCTTTAACAAGGGAACCCCCAGATCCCGGCCTCCCCCCATGTGAATTGGTAACTGGCACTACCCTTACCATTACACAAAGAAAGTGTCAAATATAGTAAAAAAGACAGGAGACACTTTGGGACAAGTCCTTTATTAAAAAATAAAGAAATAAAAATTACCCGCGATGTCCATTTGTCAGGGGATGTCATACACAGACATCTAATACAGGTGATCAGATCATTGGGCTGCACCAAGGAATCAGGAACAAATGAGTAAGTGAAAAAAGTAAGTTTATTTAAGATAAAGACACACGTGCAAACCAAACAGCAAACCATAAATAACATGACATGCAATTGCCAGGTACTCCTTCTCTACAGGGCCGGACTGCAAATAAAAACAGGAAATAATTGCATATGTCATTATTTACTTGTTCATAAAAGGGAAAACCCTGCATTTTGAGGAGTGTATTATATATACAGTAGAAAAGACAGATATGAATGCACATAGGGCTTTATATATATAAGAGCATATTCTAGTTAAAAGTGGTAAAAGTGTGGACATGGTACAGGAGGTGGTCATAGGTTGTGCGGACATGGTACAGGAGATGTCAGAGGCTGCGGACATGGTACAGAAGGAGATGTCAGAGGCTGTGGAAATGGTAAAGGAGGAGATGTCAGAGGCTGCGGACATGGTACAGAAGGAGATGTCATTGGCTGCGGACATGGTAAAGGAGATGATGTCAGTGGCTGCTGACATGGTACAGGAGGAGATGTCAGAGGCTGCGGACATGTTACAGGAGATGTCAGAGGCTGCAGGCATGATACAGGAGATGTCAGAGGCTGTGGACAGGAGGTGTTCATAGGCTGTGTGGACATGGTACAGGAGATGTCAGAGGCTGTGGACATGGTACAGGAGGAGATGTCAGAGGCTGTGGACACGGTAAAGGAGGAGATGTCAGAGGCTGCGGACATGGTACAGGAGATGATGTCAGAGGCTGTGGACATAGTACAGGAGATGATGTCAGAGGCTGCGGACATGGTACAGGAGTTGCCAGAGGCTGCAGACATGGTACAGGAGATGATGTCAGAGGCTGCGGACATGGTACAGGAGATGCCAGAGGCTGCAGGCATGATACAGGAGATGTCAGAGGCTGTGGACATGGTACAGGAGCAGATAGTCAGAGGCTGCAGACATGGTATAGAAGATGTCAGAGGCTGTGGACATGGTACAGGAGATGTCAGAGGCTGCGGAAATGGTACAGGAGGAGACAGTCAGAGAATGTGGACATGGTACAGGAGGAGATAGTCAGAGGCTGCGGACATGGTACAGGAGGAGATGGTCAGAGGCTGCGGACATGGTACAGGAGGAGATGATCAGAAGCTGCGGACATGGTAGAGGAGGAGATGATCAGAGGCTGTGGACATGGCACAGGAGGAGATATCAGAGGCTGCGGACATGGTGCATACCACATTGATTGGAAGCCATCCACCAGAAGAGCTGCTTGTGGCAGCAAAAAGCATGTTGTCGGTGAAGATATCATATCCAATGCTCCAGGAGGTGAGGAGAGCCACTATGGGACACAAGGCAGGATGTGATTGCACACCTGGGGCAGGCTGTTTGCTATGGTGACACATTTTGGAACTCCTATTGGTTCCTTTCTCAAACGATTGAAAATCATAGACGTGCAAGCTTTATTAAAGAGAAGGGATTGGGAGTAGGTATTCTGAGCTCAGCCAATCACAAAACACTCAGCGATAAAGAGGTAGTGCAAAGGTAGAAAGAGAGGAAAGGAAAGCACAAGAACAAAACCACATCTCCTGTGTATAATGACTCTGTGGTGCTGTGGAACTACTGAGCCCAGTGGACCGATGCCACTCACAACCAACTGCTGTGAGTGGACGGCTTCCATCCAATGTGGCTTTGCTGTAGATAAGCTCTTTGATTTTATATTTCTGTGAGTTTACATTTGGCTTTTTAATCGCAATAAACCCATTGATGCTGCACTTAGCTGGTGACCCCTTGTGTTCCTTTTTTGTTATTTCAGAGATTTGTTCCTGTCTCAGGTGGAGCTGCCTACTAAAGTACAACATCCTTCTTATGGTTTTTTTTATTTCACATAGGAAGAATGATAGAGACATAAAATAGTGTGGCATATGCGAGGAGGCTTATTGGAAGTGACCAGGAGAAAACTGGTATCCTCTTAAAGCTGGGCTATTATCAGGAGCAGGAGGTGACCAGGGAGGAGTACCAGCACACAGCAGCCAGTATACTTATGGAGATAGAAGGATGGTCCAGGATATCTGCTGAAAACATCTTTTGGCTTATTTTCTAAGCCCTTAAGGTGAGGGTACAACTGAAGGGGGAGGAGTGCACATTGCATGAAGACACCTTATCACTTTATATGGACTGTGTTGATTATATTTATATCATTATGGACTATGTGTGATTCACGGAGCACAACAAGCACTTTACATTATGATTGGATTATTATTTTACGAGCACTTTATATTATGATTGGATTATTTTGTAATTCACTGTTTTATGTTACACATATCATCCAGATTATTTTACAGCTTAGGTTGTATTGATTGTTGGTTAGGAGTAGCGCGGCACATTTTTATACATACCATATTATACCAAGATTAAATGGATCCAAGAGACCAGATCCTGTATGGCCACAAATTATATATCCTTTATCGGGAATTCGTAGAGCCAACGCTTCCAATTATTGTAAAATTTTTGTATAGAATCCGTACTATAGGCTAGTGTCTGTTCATATTGGGCAGAATTTTGTACTTTTTTGATAGTTTCTGACACATTAGGGGCTTTATTCGTTTTCCAGAGAGATGCTTTAGTCATACGGGCTGCAGTAAGAATTTGGACAGTTAGAAAATGGAATTGTTTTGGAATTTTGTCTAATGTTTGATGTAGGAGCGCCATCTCCAGTGCTGGGGAGATAAAGAAGCCTGTGACCTTTGAAAGTATGGAGAATACTCCATTCCAGAAGCTGCGAAGGCATCTGCACTTCCAGAATACATGGAATAGTTATGGAAGTTATCCCAGTGATTGACACACCTTGATGTCTTAAAGGTAGTTCCCCTAGCTTGTTTCCATTCCAAGCAGCTAAAAGTAGTGCCTAGATCTTTTTCCCATGCCAACATTGAAGCCGTTTTGGTACTACTATCATTGGGTTGTAGATGGGCATAGAATCTTGAGATGCCTCCCTTTTTATATGGTCTGTCTTGGAGCTCCTGCCATATTTCTCTATTTACCTCAATGAACCTTATATCTCTTTTAGTAAGTAAATGTTTTACCTGTAGGGTCTCATACTGGTTATATTGCAGGTTTACCACATTAATGTCTTTAACATATATTATCTCATGAGAGAGCCAAGGTCATATTTTTATGGAGTGTATCATATACTCTAATACTGGGACAAGGGCAATAATTTGGAGATCCGTGGTTTTATTGCTATGATTTTGATGGCTTGCTTTCCAGGCACACACAGATGCCTAGATCGCAGGGATATCGGGCATATTTACTAGGAGACCAGTTCTGGAGGCTAGTAATAAGGAGATGAGGTCTGGGGAGTCCGTTGAGGCTCTTTCCAGCGTGTCCCAATGTCGATCAGGAGAATCGAACCAAGCATGTAGTTGTTCTAACAACACTGCTTTATGATAGATTTTCAATGCTGGGAGGCCCACCCTCTCATTTTGTTTAGGCTTTATCAGTGTCGCGAACATAATTTTTGGAATGTTTCCTTGCCAGACAAAACTTTTAAGAAGGGCGTTAATTTTCTGGAAAAAAACGAGTTGGTATTGTGATGGGAATTGTCCTAAAAAGATAAAGGACCTTAGGGAGTACCATCATTTTAAATGCTGCTATACGGCCTCGCTAGTTAAGTTCAGACTTTGCAATGTGTAGGGTATCCTGAGAAATTGTTTGTATCAACGGTAGAAAGTTAGCCTTATATATATTGACTAAAGGAGACGTTAGGACTATCCCTAAGTAGGGTAATCTACCAAGTGCCCAGGTGTAGGAGAATTGTTTTTTTAAGGAATCTAGGAGTCGTCTCGGAATGTTTATTGGTAGGACAGTAGACTTAGTGGTGTTTAGTTTATAATATAAGATTTTACTAAAATTATTGATAATAGCTTGGACTTCTGTTAAGGAAGATTTTGGGTTAGTGAGGGTGAGGACCACGTCGTTGGCAAACAATCCTATTTTATGTTGCTGGCTTGCTACTGTAATTCCATGGACCTCTGGATTTTTTCTAATTGATTCAGCAAGGGGCTCCATTACTAAAGTGAAAATTAGGGGAGACAAGGGGCACCCCTGCCTTGTACCATTAGAAATTTGGAAAGCTTCAGGCAGGGCATTAGATGTATAGATATTTGCAGATGGGTTAGAATACAGTGCAAAGATAGCAGACAGGGCGAATCCTTTAAGTCCGCATTTGCTCAGGGTAGCTTGTAGGTAGCCCCAATGCACCCTATCAAATGCCTTTTCGGCGTCGAGGGCAAGGAACGTTGTTGGTGTTTTCCGCAATTCAGAAATACGTATAGGATTAAGCATGCGGCAGGTACCATCTGGGGCCTGTCTACCCTGAACAAATCTCACTTGATCTGACTTAACTAGTTTTGGGGTAATAATCGCCATTGTATTTGCTAATATCTTCGCATATATCTTAAGATCTGAGTTTAACAATGATATGGGGCGGAAATTTTGTGTGCAATCTGGAGCTTTTCCCAGTTTTGGTAACGTCACTATTGTGGCTCGTAGCATTTCTGAGGGGAAGGAGGCGGTAGATGCTGATAGGTTGAACAACGTATTCATGTGAGGTGTTAGTACATCCTGAAAAGCTTTATAGTATTCAGCAGTGAACCCATCAGCGCCTGGTGATTTGTTATTTGGTAGTGATTTTATGGCAGCTAGAATCTCATCATCTCTAATAGGGGAATTCAAATCTTCGAGTTCCTCTTTAGATATGTTTGGAAGAGATACAGAGTCTAAGAAGTTAGATATTAGTGACTCAGATGGTTGAGGGGTCGATGGGTCATTATTATTAAAGGTCCTTATAGTATTTGTGGAAGGCATTGGCAATATGCTCAGGGTGGAATACTTTAGTTTGGGATTCAGGATCGATAATAAAGCTAATTTGGATTTAATTGAGATAATTGGCTAGAAATGCTCTATTGTCCTGGGAGTAGTGTAATGCCCCGTACACACGGTTGGACTTTGTTCGGACATTCCGACAACAAAATCCTAGGATTTTTTCCAACGGATGTTGGCTCAAACTTGTCTTGCATACACACGGTCACACAAAGTTGTCGGAAAATCCGATTGTTCTAAACGCGGTGACGTAAAACACGTACGTCGGGACTATAAACGGGGCAGTGGCCAATAGCTTTCATCTCTTTATTTATTCTGAGCATGCGTGGCACTTTGTCCGTCGGATTTGTGTACACGGAATTTCCGACAACGGATTTTGTTGTCTGAAAATTTTATAGCCTGCTCTCAAACTTTGTGTGTCGGAAAATACGATGGAAAATGTGTGATGGAGCCTACACACAGTCGGAATTTCCGACAACAAGGTCCTATCACACATTTTCCGTCGGAAAATCCGACCGTGTGTACGGGGCATACGGCTTTAAATCTCCTCAGGGCTCTCTCATGGTTTGTTTCTAGTAGGGCTTTAAATTGGTATAAATTGGTTTCTATAACTATTCAGTTCTTTCAATTTGTCCTCTGCCAAGGTAGACTTATGTTGAGATTCAAGCTGTTTAATTTGTAACATCAAATCAGACATAGTGCGAAGTCTACGCCTTTTTTCCTTGGCTGCTATTTGTATCAATAGGCCTCTAATAAAGGCCTTGTGTGCACACCAGACTGAGGAAAAGGATACTTCTGGTTTGATGCTATTGATAAAAAAATTATCACATTTTTTCCTTTAGTTCCTCTTTAGCTGGCAGCCTGGAAAAAGGTTTACAATATTACACCACATGTAAGTAGACCTTAAGGCGTTTGGTTCTGCAACAGATAGTGAAATGGAGTATGGTCTGACCAAAAAATAGAGTGGATGTTTGCTGCGGACACTCTAGACGACAATTATAGGTCTGACACGAAAAGGTAAATTCGTGTATAGATCTTCTGGGGAGCCAAATAATATGTATAATCCTTTTCCGTAGGATTAAGGCAACGCCATATGTCATAAAGTTCTTTGCAGTGTAGAACGGGTTACAGCATGGGACAGGTCAGTGTCTTTGCGGTGGAGTCCAGCTTATGATCCACAATAGCATTAAAATCCACACAAATGAGGAGCGATACTTTGCGTATTTAGCGGATTTTCTTTAGGACTTTTTGCAGGAAAGCAATTTGGTGCGTATTAGGGGCGTATATATTTGCTATGGTGTACGTGATTTATGTCACATACTAGAAGAATGTATCATTTTGGTCTAGTATCGAGGAATGGAGTGTAAAAGAGACAGATCTCTTGATCGTTATCAAAGTTCCTCTCCTTTTTACGTTAGCGTTTGCGGTGAATATGTGCAGAAACAGCCTATGTGAACATTTGGGAGGTTTGGTAGCCGAGAAGTGAGTCTCTAATAGACAAATAACGTCTCCATTAAGATTTTTTGCCACTTGCCACATTGCTTTCCGCTTGTAAGGGCTGTTGAGCCCATGGGCGTTTAATGAGATAATTTTAAGAACCATTGCTCAAAGTTATAGAGTGAAAAGTACCTTGTAGCTGGGATCTTCTTCGCGTCATCCAGTGTAGTAGACATATTGGGCAGGTCGGTTGTGGATCTGCATTTCTCTTGGAGGTGTGCTTGGCATCGATGGTGTCAACAAAAAATTTAGAGAAGATAAACATAAACAAAAAAGATAAGGCATAAAAAAGTAACAAGTCATCTGAAGCAGTAACTACTGCTTTTTTAGGGTGGGGGTATCGGCTCTTAAATTTCACTTATGAGCCTACCAGCCATAAGGTAACGTAATTGACTTATTCAGCCGGGAGCTGTGTTCCACAAGGGATCGACTTTTGCCAGTGAGGCGCCCTCTGATTGGCTTTGGTGCTCAGCGGGCAGCAGGCCCCATTGCTCCGCCAAGCGCATTCCTGCTTTCACTGTAAGCACTGTGTAGTTCTTTCGTTCCCACGTGACTTTCAACTTGGCGGGGAATCCCCAGCGTTAAACAATGTTGTGGTTGTGGTACAATTTAGTAAGCAGGACCAACTTGCTGCGGGCTTGCATAAATCAGCATATAATGTGATGTCAGAATAAGGGTCTGGCAATTTTGGTTCCCTCCTCACCTGTTGCATGAGTGCCTCCTTCACATGGTAAAAGTGAATGTGGGTGATTACATCTTGCGGTACTTTTTCAGACAGAAAGGGCGGTTTAGGGAGTCTGTGCACCCTATCCACGATAATTTCCCACTTCGGCAATTCAGGCAGGAGAGATGCAATTAGCTGCTGGATATGGTTGTGCAGGTCAGCTGGGGGTATTGTTGACCCCCTGAACTTTACATTATTTCTCCTGGAGCGGTCCTCCAGGTCTGCTAATTTTGATTTAATGGCTGTTAGCACATCTTCAGCTTCATTATGAGCGTCTCCCAGCTCCTTATGCGCCACTGCAAAGTCCCCCATTTTGTTCTCCACATGGTGTACTCCCATATCATCTACCTCTTTTCTAATTTGTGAGACCATGAACATCATATCCCTGTGGAGTGATCCCCTTAACGACACCAGCATGTCTTTCAGTCATATCTGAGAGAGGTTGTCCCACGGCAGGATAGTCGTCTATACACTCAATGAATTCACGAGTGGAGTCCTCATATATGTCCCCTCCTCTCCTCTCACCTGCATATTGATGTGCTGGAGATTTCCTGGGGTTCGATTTAGCAGGGCTCTGTGAGATGAGCAGCTGCTGCCACTGGCGTGAGATCCACATGGAGTGCTATGACGGGAGGGAGAGTGCAACATGAAGAACACGAAGTAAGTAGTCAGCTTGCGGGGACCTGAAGGCAGCTTGCGTTTCCCCATACTTGTCAGTGGTGTGGCGCTGGTGAAGCCCTTTTGGGCTTTCTTTCGTCGCTGTAAGAGACCGGGAACCGCTGTGAGGACCGGGAGCTCTTTCCTCATGAGGCCATCTCCAAAAGCTTTGCCCAATCAGGGCACAGTAAAAGCTGGTTGTTAAGGAGCAACCGAAGAGTTATCAGCTGTCAATGGGCTTCCCCGCTGACAGCTGAATAATAATAAAAAAATTTTGATAAAAAAAAAAGTAAAAAAAAAGTAAAAAGAAAACAGCGTAGGCCCCCCCCAGTCCATACCAGACCCGAAGGGCCACCAGGTGACATCACCGTGTGGCCCCGCCCCTTCCCTATATAACAACTGTCACACAATGGAGCAGGCAGTGGGATCGTTCGTCGGGAGCGGACCTTTTGTTTTATTGTTCTTTTTTTTCGGGTTGGTGGTGTGGCAGGTGTCGTGATTGACAATAGGTCTACATCGGGGGGGAGACATATATTTTTTGTTTTTTAATAAAGAAATTGTCAAAAACTGCCTCCTGTCCTTATTCACTTTTACACTTTTTTGGTAAATGGGTAGGGGTACTAGGGGTAAGGGTACAATGTACCCCATACTCATTCACATAGGGAGGGGGCGGGATCTGGTGGCCCCCTTGTTAAAGGGGGCTTCCAGATTTCGATAAGAAACCCCGCCCGCAGACCCCCGAACCATCGGCCAGGTTTGTGGGGATGAAGCCCTTGTCGCCATCAACATGTACCATGGGAAGACTGTGTTGAAAAAGCTTATAAAAGAAAAAAGGACCAAGTACTCTGAACTGACAAGTGAAACTGCTTACAAAGGCTGGAAAATCAAGATTTCCCCTGTTGAAGTAAACTGGAGGGGTTTTGTTGCTACATCCACAACCAGCCTTCTGAAGAAGATGGGAGTGGGGGATCACTACCTCCAACAAGCAATCAAGTACATATTAAATGCAGCAGAAAAAAGCATAAATTGAATTTTGATTAAAGCCTAACTCTGGGCAAAAGCAAAAAAATATCCCTTGCAGTTGGGCTGTGCCATTTATTGGAACAATAAAATAAGAAATAATCTGTGTTATTTATTCGATGTTGTATTTTATTAGTATGGACGGTTTATTAGAATATAGTTTTAATTTAGTTTTATTTAATACTAATTGCTGTTATTGGTAATCTTATTGTGATTTTGTATTGCCTTTGTTGAATGTAACTTTATCTTAATAATTTCCCTTTGGGATTAATAAAACATATTAATCTGAAATAGAATTCTGATACACATACCCGATCCTCCACTTCTCCCAGCAGCTAAACTGGTCCCCGTAGCTTCTATGCCCCCGCACTCTAGCAGTCTAGGGTCCTAACGTCATCAATACCAGAATTAGAACCTACTCTAGACATGAGGCTTTGAGGCACAGCCTACTGCCCAATTTTTGGGGGAGCACCTCTTGCTGGGGGAGCAGAGGATTAATTCAGTAAACCTGTTTCTCATCTCCCCTGGACAGTACAAGCTATTAATTCTTGCTGTGTGGATACAGCCCCGCTGCAAGGGATTCTTTTTTATTTGCCCAAAGTTGGACTTTCAGGCTGGGTTCACACTACTGCGAATTAGATGCGGGTCTCCCCGCATCCATTTTGCATGTCAGAGGATTGTGAATGGCTCTCTATGGTGCCCGTTCAAACATCTCCGGAGTGGATCTGGTGGGAATTGCACAAGAGCCCTGTGCATCTTCTGGTCCATTTCAGGTCCGAATTCAGCCAAAAATTTGGACTGAAATTGGACCTGAATTGTGAACAGGGACACACCGGACCCCTGCTGTGAGCTGCTCAATGCTGCAGTGTGAACCCAGGTTAAAGGAAAAAAAAGTACTGACTTACAAGATGAGAAAGGAGAGTATGGAACTGAGAATGGTGTATCTGGAGTGCCACACATCACCATTGAGCCCTCTGGAGATGTAGTGGGATCATAAATGAAATTAGAAAGAAAGAAAGGTGTTCATCTGATGACCCCAGTGATGTACCTACCTTCCCCCTTTTCATCACACCAATCCCAAGATCAAGAATTCAGACATACTCCTGACTGCTATTAAAACATTCCTAATAGCTCTACTCTACTGTAAATTACAAACAGTTAGCAGCTATGCACTTCTTACTCATTTTCTTTGAGTGGCAAAGCACAAATGAGACAGAATAAAGAAAATGTTAATTGTTGAGGAGGCGGAATAAAAACCTAATACATTTATTTGTTCCCATGACAAATTTACAGCAGCAGTGATTTAGCAGTATTCCAGTTTGTGTTAGTGATCTTAAGAGTAAAATCATTAGCAAATCTAGACAATCTTTCACCTGGAGTAAAGACTTGTTCAAGTTCAGTGCTCCCCTCCCCCCAAAAAGGATGGTGTCAGTAGGGCAGAGGTTGGTGTCAGTGGGGCAGTGGACAGTGTCAGTTTTTATTTTCATTAAGTTATTTTCTAAAACATTTTTAGAACTGTATTTTTTATTTGTTTTACATTTTTTAGGAGCCCTGTTGGGAGCTTTGGTGAAATATCAGGGATCTAAACAGACCCCTGATGTCTCCCTTTTGAGACAGAGAAAGGGACTGAGGACAGATTCTCCAGCCCTAGCTGTAATGGACAGTGAATGAACAGAAGGCTCTGTGCTGTGCAGCTTCATGTTCATTCACAAACTGAAGCATAGTAAACCCAGTTTGCTATGCTTCAGTTAAGAATGAACACAGTGAGTGCTCAGTACCAATCACTGACTGTGTTGATTCACAAAAGGAAGGGTCCAGTAAATGGCATATTTACCGGCCCCTTCTCCTGCTCTCCATCTTGAAACATCCCTGCAGCAGCTGGTGGAAGATGAGGGGAGCCAACAGTGCTTCAGGGGGGCCAAGGGAGCACACAGAGGGGCTAACAGCAGAAGGAAGTAGAACCTGGAGAGAGAGGCAGCATTTAGTGGAGCTGTAGGGCTGTATTTTCCTCCTGCAGCAACTGAATGCCAGCAGGATGGAAGGAGGAGAAGCAGGAGGAAGCAGAAGAAAATACAGCCCAACAATCTCACTAAACGCCGCCCCTGCCGCCAAGGTCATACAGTGCCCAGGACAAAGATGACAAACTGCTTCCCCTCCATCCCAATGTGTGCTCACAGTTCACACCCCAGTCTCAGCACGGGTGCCTTCTGGTAATGAAGGCAGCTTCTGCTTCTTTCCCTCTCTGGTCCTGTGATATGTCAAATGACAAGAGGAGACAGGAAGAAGGCAGTCTGCCTTGCTCCCCAGTGGCACAGTGCTGAGACTAAGGTGTGTTCTCAACAGGCTCCCACTCTTCTGCCCACAGTAGGCTGCTATTAGAGAAAGGAGAGCAGAATCCTCCCTCCAGTAGCTATAGGGAACCCTGCTCTTTCTGACAGCAGTGACACTGCAATCACTCCAATAGGGACATTGTTAGGTGTGCGAAAGACCTAAGGCACCCATGGGCACATTGAGTGGCATAACGATGTGACGTGCAGTGTGGTGTGGCCAAATTGTGATAACAGCACTAAGTGTTCGATCACACGTGAGATTGTGGGCGGAAAAACGAGTCAGTTGAGCAATCATTTTACTGCCCCCTGATGGCCCTAACACAAAGACTGAACACTAAAAATACAGCTGCGCAAGGCTATACACGTACAATGCCCATGATGCTGTGCTTTGCTCCTGTGGCAAAACTTAAACAGCATATCACTTTTGGCAGGTGGTGTGGCCTGCCAAACTTGACTAATGCAGTTTTATTGGGCCTTGCCCAAACCACAATGCTACTGTGTACAATTATAGAGTTAAATAAGATGGTGAGAAGGCGACGTATCACCTCGTCACTGCCTGTCAAGCAGCTCTGAAAAGCGATCCAAGTGAGGATCGTTTTTCAGAGGGGTGGTGGAGCCTGCCACACTTGTGAATGAACCCTTACGTTGATGTGCCTCTTGGGAGCAACACACCACACCACAGTATGTCAATAATTTAAAATTGTGTAGTGATTTTATGTTTTCTATGTTTTAAGTATTATAAAGTAAAATCAGTTCAGCAGTAAGGGCTCAACACTGGGTATGCTGTATCTCTGAAAAGCGACCCATGACAGGCAGTGAGGGGATGATTTGTCACCTCATCAATGCCTGTTTTAGCCCCTAAATGGCACACTACCATGCTGCAACCATGTGCATTGCATGCACTTGCAGGGTAGTTGCAGTGCTGCCCCATTCACTTGAATAAGTTTGCTACCTTTGCAGCTTAAAGTGGTAGTAAAGGCTTTAAAAAACCCAAACAAACCCTGCAAGGTAAAGGCATACTGTGTCGGATGCATCGCATACCAGTACATTATGAAAGACTTACCATAAGAGGTGCGCTGTCACCCCTGCAGGCTTCCATCTTCACCCGCTCTTCCTTCCAGGCTTGCAGGCAACAGCTGCTTGAATGGCTTGGCGCTTGGCACGGGGCACAAGGCTCTGAAGGAACAGAACGGGTATGCTGTTCCCTCGGAGTGCATGCATCGGTGACGTCACTGGCTGCTGTTCCCCAGAGGTCTCTTACCTGTAGGTAGGTGCTGCTACCTACAGGTAAGTTTTATTATAAGCTTATCTATAGATAAAAGTAGAAAACAAGATTTTACTACCACTTTAAAGGGGAGAGGTTGGGGCAGTAAAAATGTGGCTTGGCCACATGTTGTTACCCCTTCTTCCACTGTAAGCGTAAAGAAGCCCTAACGCATAGAAAAAGCAAAAAAGCATAAAATACAGTGCCTCCAGAATAACCCTTTAAATCTCTCACAGAATCATTATAAGAAGAATTACAAAGATCCACTGAGCACAGGTAAGCAATCAAATCCTCAACTGAGTACAGTAGAATATACAGTGCCTTGAAAAAGTATTCATACCCCTTGAAATTTTCCACATTTTGTCATTTTACAACCAAAAATGTAAATGTATTTTATTGGGATTTTATGTGATAGACCAACACAAAGTGGCACATAATTGTGAAGTGGAAGGAAAATGATAAATGGTTTTCAAATTTTTTTTACTAATAAATATAGGAAAAGTGTGGCGTGCATTTGTATTTATCCCCCCGAATCAATACTTTGTAGAACCACCATTCGATGCAATTAGAGCAGCAAGTATTTTTGGAGCTGTCTCTACCAGCTTTACACATCTAGAGAGTGACATTTTTCCCATTCTTCTTTGCAAAATAGCTCAGGTTCTGTCAGATTGGAAGGAGAGCCTCTGTGAACAGCAATTTTCAAGTCTTGCCACAGATTCTCAATTGGAGGTTTTAGGTCTGGACTTTGACTGGGCCATTCTAACACATGAATATGCTTTGATCTAAACCATTACATTGTAGCTCTGGCTGTATGTTTAGGGTCATTGTCCTGCTGGAAGGTGAACCTCCGCCCCAGTCTCAAGTCTTTTGCAGACTCTAATGCCGCGTACACACGGTCGGACTTTTCGTCTACAAAAGTCCGACAGCCTGTCCGACATACTTCCGACGTACCTTCGGCGGACTTGCGGCAGACTTTCTTACGAACGGACTTACACACACACGACCACACAAAAGTACGACAGCCTAGTACGCGGTGACGTACACCAAGTCCGACGAGACTATAAAACGGAAGTTCAATAGCCCGTACGACACCCTTTGGGCTCCTTCTGCTAATCTCGTGTTTATCTCGTGTTAGTAGAAGTTTGGTGAGAGACGATTCGCGCTTGTGAGACTCGTATTTTTCAGTTCGTTTTAACTGTTGTTCAGTCTGTGCTTGTGAGGTTTGTATCTGCTTTTCAGTGCGTTTGGTCAGTTGGCATTGAGAAATCTTTGTTTTATTGGCCGCTCGTTCCTGATTTTCAGGTCGTTCTTCACAGGCCTTGCTGTTCTTCAGTGCGTTCTGTTTAGTGCGTTCTGACCAGCCGACCGTTTTGAAGCCATGTTACCTGTACGTACTCGTCGTCGAGCTCGTGCATTGTATGTGCTTGGTGCTGTAGTTTATTCTTCAGCCCAAGTCCAGTCCATGAACAGGGCGAGGAGGAGTTCATGGACCAAGAATTGGTTGCTTCAGCGTGACCAGTTCTGTCACATGCCTTTGCTCCGTGAGATCCGTGAGAATAATCCTGAGGATTTCAGGAACTTTCTCCGGATGACGGACCCCGTTTTTGACCGTTTGTTGGCTTTGCTGACCCCCTATATCAGCAGGCAGGATACCTGCATGAGGCAAGCCATCACTCCGGAGCAGAGGCTGGTCGCTACCTTGCGGTATTTGGCCACAGGGAGAAGCCTGCAGGACCTTAAGTTCTCGACAGGCATCTCCCCCCAGGCTCTGGGGATCATTATCCCAGAGACCTGTTCTGCCATCATACAGGTCCTGCAGAAGGACTATATTAAGGTAAGATATTTTTCTTTTATTAGCATCACATGTTCTTTTATGTAATCTTTGATAATGTGATGTATTTCTTGCTTCAAACACTACTTACCATCATTGCAATATAGTGTGAATGTCCCCTTTTTATCCTCACACATGCTGGAATTTTTTCCTGTTATTTTTTGTCATGCATGTATATTTTCCTTCAATAACCTTCCCAGCATGAAGTGATGGGAACATATCCACCTAGTCTACTCATTTGGAATGTATTTTGTTTGAGTGTATTTAGTGTGCTGCTAATGAGCAATTATCTAGATTTCACAACCCCCCCACCCCCCCCCCCCACCTAAACTCACTCCAAATAGTGTGCTGCTAATGAGCAATTATCTAGATTTCACAACCCCCCCACCCCCCCCACCTAAACTCACTCCAAATAGTGTGCTGCTAATGAGCAATTATCTAGATTTCACAACCCCCCCCCCCCCACCACCTAAACTCACTCCAAATAGTGTGCTGCTAATGAGCAATTATCTAGATTTCACAACCCCCCCACCCCCACCCTCGTTAAAATTTGCTTGAATGTTCTGTGGTGTTGATTTGTCTAAAGCAAATATATGTTGCACTTTGCAAAATGCATGTGCACTCTACAAGTGCATTTGTTCCAGTGCTTTAGTAAATGAGCAGAAGCTCTGCTGATTTCCATCATCAAATCATATGCAAGCCTCAAAGTGTTTTCATTAATTGCCCTTGCATGTGATTGTGTACTCCTTGCAACATGAATGCCTTTTTACATTACCTCATTTACTGTAAGCTGGTTAGCAACTGCACCTGCAGAGTGCGACAACTGCAGTCTTGTAGCCTTTTTAGTCCCTAAATTCCTGCGTGTCCTAAAAGTAATTTTTTTTAGGGATTTCACAACCCCCTAAAATGTAATCAATGTTCCATCAGAGGGGGTGAGCAATCTGATAAGTGTGCCTTTCCATATTAGTTATTCCAGAACAATTAAATTATTGAATGTTATACTGATGCTGGGGAATAATGTTTTTAATTGTCTAATTTTCTTGCAATGTTAGCTTCCAAATTAATTGATTTTGGTTTTCTTGTTTGATTTCCCAGTTTCCTTCAACGCCACAGGAATGGCAGACTGTGGCATCCCATTTTGCCAGCCGTTGGGACTTTCCCAATTGTGGAGGGGCTATAGATGGGAAACATGTCCACATTGTGCCACCACCCCATTCGGGGTCATATTATTTTAATTATAAGGGGTTCCACAGTATTGTTTTAATGGCGGTGGTGTCGGCACACTATGATTTTTTATATGTGGACGTGGGGAAGAATGGCCGGATGTCGGATGGAGGAGTATTTGCCCAGACGGAGTTCTGCCAGCGTCTCCAGAGTGTCTCTCCTTTGTCTTCATTGCCGATGAAGCCTTTGCTCTCAGCAAGCACCTCATGAGGCCATTCCCCCAAAGAACCCTCACCCCGGAGAGGAGGGTTTTTAATTACCGGCTGGCCAGAGCTAGAAGAGTGGTTGAGAATGCGTTTGGAATTCTGGCCAGCCGGTTCCGCCTGTTTCAAACAGCCATTAATTTGGCGGAATACAAACTTAATTTTATCATTTTATCGTGCTGCATTCTGCACAACTTTTTAAATAAGCATTCTCCAAATTATATAGGCACAGTTGGGCCTGAGGCCGGACAAATAGAAGCCAACCTTACAGGCCTGGATACTGTCCGTACTGGCTTGGCCCCCCAAAGTGCCCGTCAAGTTAGACAGCAATATGTTAATTATTTTATGGGTAGGGGGGCCATTGCAATGGGCCAGGATATATAATTTTTGACAATAAAAAAATTATTGATGAAATCTTGCATTATATTTATTGCTTGCCTTTCTTTTGGGCTGTCTCCTAGGTTATGGTCGAGCAGTTGTAGTGCCAACTGTATTGTAATTTTAAATGTCTAAATAAGCTCCATTGCCACTGTAAACAACTTTTTTACAATTATAACTAAAATGATACTGAGCCTTGAAATAACAAACCACACATTTATTTAATTCCTATAAGGAGATGTTTTTATTAATGGTTGTTATGCATTCAGTTCTGCATTTAGTCTAAAATGTTCATAGACAAAAATAGAATGATATCTTAATAATGTAGCAAAATATAATTATATCTAAATATTTATACCTAATCCACAAAAAAATATTTTTGGCTTTTTGATTTTCACAAACAGGCTTATTTTTTTGTTTTGGGAAAATCAAGTTTTGTTTTGTTTTTTTTTTTTTAAAGCAATTTTTTTGTTTATGTTTTTTTTTTTATCAAGTTATTTTTGTTTTTATTATTTTTTTTTAATAAAGTTTGTATATTATTTTTTTTGGTTTTTTAAAATCAAGTTTTTTAATTTTTTTTGTTTTTTTAAAATCAAGTTTTTTAATTTTTTTTGGTTTTTTAAAATCAAGTTTTTTAATTTTTTTTGGTTTTTTAAAATCAAGTTTTTTAATTTTTTTTGGTTTTTTAAAATCAAGTTTTTTAATTTTTTTTGGTTTTTTAAAATCAAGTTTTTTAATTTTTTTTGGTTTTTTAAAATCAAGTTTTTTAATTTTTTTTGTTTTTTTAAAATCAAGTTTTTTAATTTTTTTTGGTTTTTTAAAATCAAGTTTTTTAATTTTTTTTGGTTTTTTAAAATCAAGTTTTTAAATTTTTTTTGGTTTTTTAAAATCAAGTTTTTTAATTTTTTTTGGTTTTTTAAAATCAAGTTTTTTAATTTTTTTTTGGTTTTTTAAAATCAAGTTTTTTAATTTTTTTTGTTTTTTTAAAATCAAGTTTTTTAATTTTTTTTGGTTTTTTAAAATCAATTTTTTTATTTTTTTGGTTTTTTAAAATCAATTTTTTTTTTTTTTTTGTGTTTTTTTGAAAATCAAGTTTTATTTTTTTGTGGATTTTTGAGGTATTTACGAGAAACAGCCCTCCTTTTTTACATTAGGTTAAACAGCCATTTATGTTCTGCCAAAAAAAAAAAAGAGAAGGCCCAGAATGGGGTCAGCAAAACAGGAAATGAAGGACATGATTGATGTTTTGGGGTTTAAAAAAGGGCATTTAGATTCGACCCAAAACATCAATCATGTCCTTCATTTCCTGCTGCATACGATCCAGCCGTTTCCGCATTTCATCCATGTCTTTATTCCAGGCCATTATTTGACCAATTAGCCGTTGGGCACTTTCAGAGGTGAAATAGTCACTTCTTGTTGTTGTACCTAAAGTGGAATGAAACCAAAAAATGTCTTTAGAAATATGCACACATACATAGTTTACCTTACCATAAATAAAGCTGTTGTCTCAGACACTGACCTGGTGGGGTGCCCATGTAGCATAATTCCTCCACATCCTCGGGGGTGGCACTATTGCTTGAATGAAGCACAACCAGATCCCCTAAAATAGAGTAGACAAATTACATTAAACAAAAGGCAGCCATGCATAGATTAACGTAAGCTGGTGTGTCAGACACTCACCTGGTGGGGTGCCCATGTCGCCCACCTCTCCTTCCTCCACATCCTCAATGGGACTTGGGCTTATTTCCCAATCATGTTTTGCTTGGGGTGGACTGTCTTCTGGTTGTTGGCTGAGTGATTTTTCCCCTATGTGAAACAAAAAATTATTAATCTAATTAGCACACAGATATTTTAGGACATAGTAATTTTCCAACATTTGTAGTGAAGTGGTTTGTGTAGAGTTCCTATTTTACCTCAATATTTAAAATTAGAAAGACATATCGGATAGATAGATATCAATATCTCAAAATATAGTTAATAATCTTTTGATCTCTCTCTATATCTGGAACAAAATCTCTAAATATCTAACTAAATGTAAAGCCAAAAAATTAAGATAACTTCAAATCTTCAAAAAGAATGTTTTACATTTCTATATCTATCTATCTACCTATCTCTATATTTCTCTCTCTCTATATATTTCTCTCTCTCTCTCTCTCTCTCTCTATCTCTATATCTATATCTATATCTATATATATCTCTCAATATATATATATATATATATCTCTCTCTCTCTCTATAGTTATATATATATATATATATATATATATATATATATATATATATATATATATATATATATATCTCTAGATATATATATATCGATCTATCTATAGATATGTAACGAGGTTTATTAAAAGATCGTTTAAAACGATGAACAAAAAATCGGATAGGAAGGAAAAGCACATGGAGCAGTATACAAGGTAATAAACACAAGAGAAAAACACGACAAGTACTTACTTTTTTTAAGAACTTTCCGGATACGTCGGTATTGATCCGGCTCCCTGAGTTTCAGGTCAGACCATCTTTTTCTCAGTTGATCTTTGGAGCGCTGGACCCCAAAAGATGCCTGCAAAGTCTCCACGACCTTCGCCATTATTTTGGCCTTGCGCAAATTTGGCCGTGCGTACGGCCCATAATTGCCATCATAGTCGTCTTTGTGAAGAATGGCCACCATCTCCACCATCTCTTTAAAACTCATATTAGAGGCCTTAAATCTAGGCCTCATAGATTTCGCTGACGTTCCAGCCTCCGGGCTGTCTCCACTACCTGAGGTCGTCAACATTTCAGGTGTCTCCGCCATTCTTTAACTCCACTACGCGCCGTAACAAAAAATGGGCGGAGAACATGAGTTAAAATCGAACGTCAGGGGCGGGCGACGCAGGCGGAGTTTCACACATGCGTAGTGTATAAAGAGGGGCCTTGCGCACGTGTCGTACGTACGTTCTGTGCGTCGAATTAGGGGGCGGAGAACATGAGTTAATTTCGAACGTCAGGGGCGGGCGACGCAGGCGGAGTTTCACACATGCGTAGTGTATAAAGAGCCTTGCGCACGTGTCGTACGTACGTTCTGTGCGTCGAATTAGGGGGCGGAGAACATGAGTTAATTTCGAACGTCAGGGGCGGGCGACGCAGGCGGAGTTTCACACATGCGTAGTGTATAAAGAGCCTTGCGCACGTGTCGTACGTACGTTCTGTGGTAGGTGATAGTGGACCTGGACGTTACAAAACGAAGGTAATTTTAGATATATATTTTTTTTTTTGGTTTTTATGGTCATGACTTTGTAGCAAGCGGCCTATATGGCTTGATAGATTGATGAGGCCTACATAGGGAGAAGATGATGAGGGGTTAGCCGAAACCTATCATAAAAGTGTTTTTTGTCTTGTGACTTCATCTTTTCCAGATATAATGAATCCCCTATTTAAGGATCCAGAGTTCCTTACATCTTTTATTTCCAAATATCGAGAGATGAGGAATTTGTGGGAGGTGAAACACCCTCAGTATTATGCTAAGCATGTGAGGAAGTCAACGCTGGAGAGACTTCTGGCCTTTGTCCAGGCGACCATCCCGGAAGCAACAATGGAGACATTGCTCAAGAAAATTGGGGTCTTGAGGAACATGTATAAGAGGGAGCATAAGAAGATCCAGGAATCAAGGAGATCAGGAGCATCAGCAGATGATGTTTATGTACCCAGGCTGTGGTACTACAATCAACTCCGTTTTCTGGATGACCAGAATGAAGCCAGGCCATCACTTTCAACCCTTCCCTCCACCCTTCCCTCCACCCCAGCAGAGGCTGATGAGGAGCAAGCTGGGTCTTCCATCCTGGATGAACCAGATATGACCATCTGGAGTCAGGTAAATTATTTTAACAAATATTTACTGTACTAATATTAATGATGTTAACTGGATGTTATAATTGTCTAAAATAATTTGGCACTCAAAATTGTGGATACATATCAATTGACAGTAGTGGCTAAATATGTTTGGCACCTGCTTGAAATAATTATGGTGTCTGATTAGACTCTTTTATTAAAGAGAAGTATTCACATTGAATTTGCTATTCATGAGAAGCAAACTGTGTGTCATTGATGAACCCAAAAAAATATACTCAAACTATTGTCCTTTTTTTATACACAGGATGAGTCCATCCAGGAGGAATGTGGGGAAAGTGGCAGGCAGGAGGAGACCAGGCCCATGGACAGCCTGGAGGAGGCCGGATTCACCATCATCCTGGAGGAGGCTGGGCCCAGTGTCAGGCAGGAGGTGGCTGCTCCCAGTGAGGTGGCTGCTCCCAGTGAGGTGGCTGGGCCAAGTGAGGTGGCTGGGCCAAGTGAGGTGGCTGGGCCCAGTAGGAGCCTGACCGAATCCCAAGTGCCTCCCCTCCACCTTCCCAAAAAAAGGGCCAGGAAGGGGATGGTCACACAGGACGCATCCCTGCGCCTCATGCAAGAGGCCACCCGTTTTTTAACGAGCCCCCCCGAAGCGGAAGAATCCTATGGCTGCTACTTAGCCAGCAGGCTTCTTCAGATGGATTGGGAGCAGCGCCTCATTTGTGAGCGCCTATTTGGGGAAACAATCCATAAGGGGCTGCAGGGCACGCTAACACAAAACACCCAACTACATGAGGCAGCCCCCCCTCCTCCTCCTCCTCCTCCTCCTCCTCCTCCTGCCACAACTGAAACACCAGAGCCACAGCCTCAAAAGAAGGCTACAGGGAAGGCTGCAGGGCAGCGTGGAGGAAAGGCTGCAGGGAAGAGAAGAAAATGATGACCTGAGTTCAGTCTGGTCTGACAGAAGACGCAGGCTGTTGTAGGACCACAGTCTGGGGACATCTAGATCATCTGCTGGTGCTGTTGATCTCTGGGATTCTTGGACCAGATTGTGCTCCCTCTTATATGGACTCCGCAAGATCCCAATTTTCTGGTACACCGACTTTTTCCAGCGTTGACTTCCTCTTTATTTTATTTTGACCATGAATAAATGGATCTTTTTTGAGTTTAGCAAAAGACTTTATGTGTTTTCTTTGAAATCATTGATTTTACACACAATGTTAAATTAACAAGGGACAACAATCTCATTGAGTTTGAAAAAAAACACACCAAAAATACATTACTAATGTTAATAATGTTCAAGTGGTAAGTCTTGAAAATCAAAAAATTTACGTAACCAAAAACGGTGCTTTGGTTTAACTTTATCTAAAAACTAAAAAATAATCACTATAAAAAAAATAAATAATAATGGGTTCTTTGTGTTAACTTTACAAACCTAAAAAAAAAAAAGGGGAAAAAGTATTATTAGTATGGAAACATTGTTTTTAAAATGCATACTATATCATTCATGAGATCAAAGAGAAAAAGAATCCAGAAATCAGTTTGGGAGAACTCTGATTATGAACAGCAAAACACCTTCGTTCTTTAGAGCCTTCGTAAAGAAGAAATAAAATGCGCTGCATTCAACGATCACAGATTTTGCAGCGTGATGAATGTGCTACCTACAATACGAACACTAGTTTTACTAGACCGAGTGCTTCCGTTTAGTTTTTGCTTATGAGCATGCGTCGTTTTTTTGTCCGTCGGACTAGCATACAGACGAGCGGACTTCGGGGTCCGTCGTAGTTACGACGTAAAGATTTGAAGCATGCTTCAAATCTAAAGTCCGTCGGATTTGAGGCTAAAAAAGTCCGTTGAAAGTCCGGAGAAGCCCACACACGATCGGATTACCAGCCAGCTTTAGTCCGTCAGCGTCCGTTGGACTTTTGTAGACGAAAAGTCCGACCGTGTGTACGCGGCATAACAGGTTTTCTTCTAAGATTGCCCTATATTTGGCTCCATCCATCTTTCCATCAACTCTGACCAGCTTCCCTGTCCCTGCTGAAGAAAAGCATCCCCACAACATGATGCTGTCACCACCGTGTTTCACGGTGGGGATGGTGTGTTCAGGGTGAGGTGAAGTGTTTTCTGCCACACTAAAGCCCCGTACACACGATCGGATTTTCCGACGGGAAATGTTGGATGTCAGGCTGTTGGCGGAAAATCCGACTGTGTGTGTGCTTCATTGGACATTTGTTGTCGGCCTTTCCGCCAACAAATGTTGGCTAGCATGTCTTAAAATTTTCCGCCAACAAATGTGTGTTGTAGGATTTTCCGATCGTGTGTACACAAGTCCGTCGGACAAAAGTTCAAAGTACAAACACGCATGCTCGGAAGCAGAAGCGGTTGGTCTTGTAAACTAGCGCTCGTAATGGTGAATTAACATTCGTGACGTGGCAAATTATGAAATCTCCAAATGCAGCGCGCAGTTCTCTTCTTCTTTAATGGGATAATAATGAAGCTGCTTTGCTGGTGATACTGATGGAGTTATTGCAAACCAATTTTCAAAGGCTTTTTTTTCTAGTGATATTAAGAATAATATTATTATGTTTTTTTTTTTATTTGTGCAAGTTACCATAACACCATTATCCCCTAGTTCAGTGATGTGAACCTTTTTGAACCCGAGTGCCCAAACAGCGACAAAAAAATACTTATTTTTTTCAAAGTGCCAACACAGGATTAAACCTACCAGCGGCTCTGTACAGAGGATGAGACTGATCATCCCTCTGAATGAGCCCTAAGGGACCAAAAACGTACGATCCTGCCCAGAAATTTTTTATTTTTTTTTAAAGGAATGCGTTACACTCAGAATGCAGGGATCAGGAGTGCGTTCCGATCAGAATGCAGGGTTCAGGAGTGCGTGATGCTCAGAATGCAGGGATCAGGAGTGCGTTCCGTTAAGAATGCCGGGTTCAGAAGTGCGTTACACTCAGAATGCAGGGATCAGGAGTCCATTACGCACAGAATGCAGGGATCAGGAGTGTGTTATGCACAAAATGCAGGGATCAGGAGTGTGTTACGCTCAGAATGCAGGGATGCATTTGCTGAGCACTGGTAAAGATGCATTTGCTGGGCTCTGGGTATACCCAGGCATGCATTCCATTGTCATATGGTTACTGCACGATTGTTTGGGTATGTGGATGCATAATGGCGCCTAGATGTTTTTGTTTTAGACAACGTTGTCTTTTTAGATGGTTGTAGGTGGAGGAGTATCTTTTTGTATTTGACCTGTTTTAATTAATACATTTTTGTCATAAATTTTCCATTATTTTTGTTTTCTATTTTTTTGATTGCTATATCCCTGTGGCTCTATTTTGTGGCATCATAACTGTTCCTTCTCCCTGGTACAGTCCTTCTCCCATGTATGCAGCTTTTTGGACACTGAGCTCCACTTCCTTTGCATGGTGAGTGGATGAGCTCTCAGTAATATTTGTATTCCACAGTGTGGTTCCCAGTTTTCTATTTTTTGTCCATATAAACATCTCACCTGTCTCCAGTGTTTCCTGATCTGGCACCTCATTCCCGTCCACACATCACCCCTGATTGATCCCAGCCGCGTGGGAGCCCTGTTCTCTCAGGCACGCCTACCCCAGACACATCACCGCTGGCCCCAGAGATTTGTGGGAGATGTAGTTTGATGGGGGGTGCGATGTGGACGAGACAGATCCTGTGATTGGATTTGCGTGCACCTACACGTCACCCCTGGCCGCGTCACCGCTAGCCTAGAGACCTGTGGGATATGTAGTTCACGGTGCGGTGTGGGCGATTTCAGTGTTTAAGTGTGTGCTTTTCTCCATTTTTCCTGGAGTGCCCAGAGGGCTCGGCGTGCCGGCATTGGCACGCGTGCCACGGGTTCGCCATTACTACCCTAGTTTATAAGATCAAAGATACAACTATGTTGGTGTCCCTTGTCAATTTTACATTGTATTTTTTAAAATGTAACTGTCTACTCCCAAACTGTCATTTGAAGTAAAACACATAGCCAAGTATTATTCTCCACAATTTTTTTATTGTGCAATAAAAAAATAAAAATAAAAAAATAGACGTGCTATCTACCAATAGAAATTAACCAAAAAGTGCATTCTATGCATCCAAATATATAGCAAATATAGCAAATCAAATTATTATTCAACCAAAAAAAAATGTCAAAGCAATAACTCCAAGGCCAATAATAAATAACACATTATCTCCTCTGATTCCGCAACATGTCTGGTTGACGAACGGCCGTTCAGAAACAAACTGAAAAGAATGAAATAAAAAGCGCAAACTGAAAAGTGCTAAATGAAAAACGCAAATAGAAAAGTGCAATTCAAAGCTCACCAAACTTCTACTAATACAAAATTAGCAGAAGGAGCCCAAAGGGTGGTGCTAAAGAGCTGAAAAACCATGTAGTACATCTAGTACGTCACTACGTTCATAATTGTTGGCCAACATTTGTGTGACTGTGTGTATGCAAGACAAGTTTGAGCCAACACCCTTCGGACAAAATTCCACGGTTTTGTTGTCGGAAAGTCCGATCGTGTGTACGGGGCTATAGTTTTGCTATTAGGCCAAAAAGTTCAATTTTGGTTTCATCTGACCAGAGCACCTCCTTCCACATGTTTACTGTGTCCCCCACATGGCGTCTCACAAACTGCAAACGGGAACTTCTTATGGCTTTCTTTCATCAATGGCTTTCTCCTTGCCACTCTTCCATAAAGGCCAGATTTGTGGAGTGCACGACTAATAGTTGTCCTGTGGACAGATTCTCCCACCTGAGCTGTGGATCTCTGCAGCTCCTACAGAGTTACCATGGGCCTCTTGGTTGCGTCTCTGATTAATGCTCTTCTTGCCTGGCCTGTCAGTTTAGGTGGACAGCCATGTCTTGGTAGATTTGCAGTTGTGCCATAATGTTTCCATTTTCTGATGATGGATTGAACAGTGCTCTGTGAGATGTTCAAAGCTTGGGATTTTTTTTATAACCTAACCCTGCTTTAAACTTCTCCACAACTTTATCCCTGACCTGTCTGGTGTGTTCCTTGGCCTTCATAATGCTGTTTGTTCACTAAGGCATACCTCCCAACTTTTTGAGATGGGAATGAGGGACACCTATCAGCAAAAGTATGCAGGCATAGGACACAC
This sequence comes from Aquarana catesbeiana, assembly GCF_042186555.1. Taxonomy (NCBI): domain Eukaryota; kingdom Metazoa; phylum Chordata; class Amphibia; order Anura; family Ranidae; genus Aquarana; species Aquarana catesbeiana. The sequence goes on along the minus strand of NC_133325.1, from coordinate 591,407,113 downwards.
CCTTTGCCACGCCCCCTTAAAGGAGAATTGTACAAAAAAAACAAGATTGGTTACACCCACAAGTGCTTTTTTACCACTACTATTCCTTTATATTGGCTTTTGGAATTTACAAATGCAGTAATTTAGAAATCAGATGAAAAGTTTAGCGCTGGAAAACACTTTTTGATAGATAAAAAGTGCATTTTATATACAGCCATATAGATCACACCAAAATGAGGGACAAATGAGGAGCTATGAGGGACAGAGGGACATTGTTCTAAATCAGGGACAGTCGCTCGAAATCAAGGACAGTTGGGAGCTTCGCTGACAAACCTCTAAAGGCTTCACAGAACAATTGTATTTATACAGAGATTAAATTACATACAGGTGGACTCTATTTACTAATCAGGTGACTTCTGAAGGCAATTGGTTCCACTAGATTTTAGTTAGGGGTATCAGAGTAAAGGGGGCTGAATACAAATACACGCCACACTTTTCACATATTAATTTGTAAAAAAAAAATGAAAACCATTTATCATTTTCCTTCTACTTCACAATTATGTGCCACTTTGTCTATCACATAAAATCCCAATAAAATACATTTACGTTTTTGGTTGTAACATGACAAAATGTGGAAAATTTCAAGGGGAATGAATACTTTTTCAAGGCACTATAACTGCACTGTACCTGTACTCTCAGTGCTTCAATAGTATAACATCCATCTGGGTCAAGTCCTAGCATCTTCTGCCATCTTCTGTTCAAGCCTGTTTCACAGACCCGAGGAAGTGCTCCAAAACTCCCTCAGCACTGTTCTACAGATTGTGAGTGGCTGGCAGACACAAAGACCGACAACTTCAGGGGTGGCATTAGTACAACTCCCCTGCCTGTCAGTAAGGAGCAGGAGAAGCTCCTAGTGCTCCCCCCTCCTCACTGGGAGGAAGAAATCCTCAGCTGAGCTCCCTCATGCTTTGTTGAAAAGTCGCACACCAAGTCCCCCAAGCTTCAGTATTCATTGCTTAGGGAATGAATAGCAAACGCCGCTCCAGGTGAGTATGATCCAGATGGATTGGATGAACTGGGTGTGGTATCACTTCTCCTGTCAGCCCACTGCTGAGGAAGAGAGAGTGGGAGGAGGTGAGGTCTGTGTTCTCTCTCCCCTTCCCCACCAGGGCAGCGCTCCTGTACTTGCAGAACAAGGAGATGCAAGCAAGCAATGAATACTAAAGGGCAAAAAGAATTTGGCAGCACACCATCGCCAATCAAATGATATTTATTGAAAAGATACAAAAGTTTGCCACCAGGACATCGAGACACAAATACAAAGGTTGACGCGTTTCACACTGGCATTGTGCTTCTTCAAAACCTCACGATGTCAGCACAATGTCAGTGTGAAATGCGTCAACCTTTGTATCTGTGTCCAATGTCCTGGTGGTAATCAGCAGGGGGTCTGGTGCGTGTCTGTTCCCTGTTTCAGGTGCGAACCAGGTCCGGATTTTTGGCTGAATTTGCACCAGAAGACGCACAGGACCCTTCTACAATTTGGACCGGGACTGCATTGGAGCTGTGTGAACCTGCTCCAGTGAGAGCCAGTCACACTTTCCTGTCATGTAAATTGGATACGGGGAAACCCATCAGTGTAAACCCAGCAGCATCAAAATTAATCAGTTGCACTCCACAGGTACACAAGAGAATAGAATGCAGATACATTTTTAGACAACTTACATGTAATAGTGAATTTTTGATGGAAAATAGGGACAATTTATTTGGGAACCAGCCTCCTAGCTACCAAGTCTTCCACAAAATGCTCCATCTCATTTGTCAGCAGCCTAAGATCACCTGCTTTCACAGAAGCTGTCTGAATTTCCAACCCAAATACCCACTCTAATGCCCTGTACACACGGTCGGATTTTCCGACGGAAAATGTGTGATAGGACCTTGTTGTTGGAAATTCCGACCGTGTGTAGGCTCCATCACACATTTTCCATCGGATTTTCTGACACACAATGTTTGAGAGCAGGATATAAAATTTTCCGACAACAAAATCTGTTGTCGGAAATTCCGATCGTGTGTACACAAATCCGACGGACAAAGTGCCACGCATGCTCAGAATAAATAAAGAGCTGAAAGCTATTGGCCACTGCCCCGTTTATAGTCCCAACGTATGTGTTTTACGTCACCGCGTTTAGAACGATTGGATTTTCCGACAACTTTGTGTGACCGTGTGTATGCAAGACAAGTTTGAGCCAACATCCGTCGGAAAAAAATCCTAGGATTTTGTTGTCGGAATGTCCGAACAAAGTCCGACCATGTGTACGGGGCATAAGGCCTGGTTCACATATATGCAGGTTGCAGTTTGAATATCCCAGATGCATTTTGCGTTTTTCAATACACGTTTTTAATCCATTGAAGTCTATGGAACCAAAAACCAGAAGAAAGTCCCTGGCCCTTTCAATGAAATGCACAGATGTGATCATGACCCCTAGGAATCCATGTTAAATGGACTCTAGTGTGTTTCTGCAAAAACTGAAAACGCACTAAAAAATGCATAGGCGTGAATCAGGCCTAAAGCTGGCCATACATTTATACAATTTTCCTGTTCAATTTCCTTTAGATTTACCTTCAACTATGTAGTGCAAGGGCTTGCCTGATTGCATACAAAATTGAAAGTGTTTAGGTGTGACCTCATATTATATGGTTTTTGGCAAATCTAAAGGAAAGTTGTAGAACCGATTTCCAAAAGTAGTTCCTGCACTGCTTTTGGCAACATTGTGGACGATTTAACTTTATGGACTTTTAAGATTTTGATTATTTATTTCTTGTGTGATGTAAGATGGTCACATGTTCGATTTAGGTCTAATTTTTCTTATACATGGCACTTTATGTTTGAAGTACTGTACCACTGTACTTTTTATTTATTATTGAGTTTTATCATAGAACTGGTCACCTTTGTGCTAGCGGCTTCACCTCTGAAGCGCTCACTGTGTTTTATTGAGAATTATTATTGCCTATGTTCCAGTTTAAGCTGTTACCATGACTTCTGCCCCAGGTTTTCTCTCACCGCATCCATTGGAGCTACCCTTACATGCAGGGACTACAGTTGTGTCCCTCTACACTGTGTGCATCAACAGAAACACACAGCCCTATAGCTTAGGATGACAAGGTACTCCCCTGCTCATCCCTCCTCCTTCTCCTCCCTTACCTTAAGGCCCCTTTCAGACTGGGGCAGTGGGGGCGGTAAAACGGCGCTATTTTTAGTGGAGCTTTACCGTCGTTTTAGCAGCGGTATTCGACGGTTATAGCCCCTGCTAGCGGCCGAAAAAGGGTTAAAACTGCCCGCAAAATGCCGCTACAGCAGTGCCATGCTGGCGATATAGCTGCGCTGGCCCATTGATTTCAAGCGGTGAAGGAGCGGTGTATACACTGCTATTTCACCGCTCCAAAGATGCTGTTTGCAGGAGTGTCAAAGCCCTCGGGCTTTGACACTGGAGACACAGCAGTGGGAGTTTCAGGTCAGTTTGCAGGCGCTATTTTTATCGCAATAGCACCTGCAAACCGCTCCAGTGTGAAAGGGGCCTAAAGGGGTTGTAAACCCTCATGTTTTTTCACCAAAAGCTTCTGACACTGACCAGCCCCCCAGTCCTCCCCTCAGCCCCCCCCGTTTTACTTAACTGAGCCCATTCGCTCCTTCGGCAGAGACGTGCTGTATCTCTCTGCCCGGGGTTCTCGGCTCTTGATTGGATAGATTGATAGCAGCGCAGCCATTGGCTCCCGCTGCTGTCAATCAAATCCAATGACGCGGGCGCCGGGGGGGGTGTCTATGCACGCAAATGCTTGAACTAAGAAACGCCTGCTAGGTAACCCAGGGGGTTTACCGATGCGAGGAGGAGCCGCGAGCGCTGCCGGGGGACCCCAGGAGACGAGGTTCTGGGCCACACTGTGCAAAACGAACTGCACAGTGGAGGTAAGTATGATATGTTTGTTATTAAGAAAAAAAAACGAAGGTTTACAATCACTTTAAGGTAAAAAAAACTGGCTGGACACTGCACTGTCCACTGTTAACTCATTCCTGTGAAGACTAGATGTTAAGGGAAGAAGCACAGAGGTTAGGAGCCAGCAGCATTGAAAGCTGTAAACTGCAAGTGTTGGGTGTAAGAATTCTAACAAATAGTTTATTGTGGAATGCTTATTTCATTGTGCTGAATGCGTTAAGCTAAACATGCCGAGGGTTTAATACTACTTTAACCACTTCCGTACCAGGCACTTTCCCCCCTTCCTGCCCGGACAATTTTCAGCTTTCAGCGCTGTCGCACTTTGAATGACAGTTGCACGGTCATGCAACACTACCCAAACTAAATTTTTATCATTTTCTTCCCACAAATAGAGCTTTCTTTTGGTGGTATTTGATCACCTCTGTGATTTTTAATTTGTGCGCTATAAACGAAAAAAGGCAGACAATTAAAAAAAAAAACTGATGGGCACTGATAGGCAGCACTGATGGCACTGATAGGCAGCACTGATGGACACTGATAGGTGGCACTGATGGACACTGATAAGCGGTAGTGATGGACACTGATGGGCACTGATAGGTGGCACTGGATAGGCAGCACTGATGAGGAGCTCCTGACAGGTATTACTGAGTGGCACTTATTAGCACCTTGATGGGGCACTGACAGGCATTACTGATGGGGCACTGATTGGCACTTTTTTGGGCACTGATTGGCACTGTTGTGGCCATTGATCGGAACTGTTGTAGGCACTGACAGGCGTTTATTATGGGGACAGGCTGGCAGGTGTTGAGCACTGACTGGCAGCTGATGGGCACCTTTTGATGGGGGCTGTGCTGATAATCAATGTGCTGATTATCAGCATTCAGCACAGACCCCCCCCTCTGACAGGGAGAGCCGCCGATTACTATTTTTCTGTCAGTAAATTTTGTAACTAAGTAATTTTTCACCTTCACTGATGTGCACTGATGAGGTGGCACTGATGGGCACTGATAGGCTGAACTGGTGGCCATTGATGAGGTGGCACTTATGGGCACTGATGAGGCGGCACTTATGGGCACTGATGAGGTGGCACTGATGAGGAGGCACTAATATGCCCCACTTATGGGCACTGATAGGTGGCACTGATATGTGGCACTGATGAGCACTGATAGGCGGCACTGGTGGGCAATGATAGGTGGCACTGGTGGGCATGGATAGGTGACATGGATAGGCGGTACAGATGGGCACTGATGAGCATTGATGGGTGGCACTGATGGGTGACACTGATGGGCATTGATCGACAGCAGTGATGGGCATTGATGGGCAGCACTGATAGGTGGCACTGATTGCCAGCACTGACTGGCATTGTTAATGGGCACTGATTAGTGGCAATTGTGGGCAGTGGTGGGCACTGATTGCTGCCACTGGTGGGCACTATATGCTGGCATTGGTGGGCGATTGTGGGCACTGTTTGTGACAATGTATTTATTTATTTGTACTGATCATCAGTGCCCTGATTACATCCCTAGATGTCCCCCTGTGAGGAGATGCCGCTGATTGGCTCTCCTCTCCTCACAATCTGTCAGTGTGAGGCGAGGAGAGACGATTACCGGCATCTCCTTGTTTACATGTGACCAGCTGTGATTGGACACAGCCGATCACATGGTTAAAGAACCACAGACGCGGCTCTTTACACAGATCGGGGTTGTGCCGTGTCCTAGCAACACGGCGCACCCGCAATCGCCGCGCTGCACACCCGTTCTGGGACGCCGTCATATGACGTTGTCCCAGAACGAGAGCTGCACCGCCCTGCCATCATTTGATGGTGGGTGGACAGCAAGCAGTTAAACAGGCTATTTAACCACTTCAGCCCTGGAAGATTTGGCTGCTGAATGACCGAGCCATTTTTTGCGATTCGGCACAGCGTCGCTTTAACTGACAATTGTGCAGTCATGCAACGCTGCACCCAAACAAAATTGACGTGCTCTTTTTCCCACAAGTGGAGCTTTCTTTTGCTGGTATTTTATCGCCTCTGCGGTTTTTATTTTTTGCGCTATAAACAAAAAAAAAACAAAACAAAAAACAAAATAAGAGCGACAATTTTGAAAAAACACAACTTGTACTTGTACTAATTTTGTATTAATAAATATCCCCATTTTTTTTTTTAAAAGTAAATTTTTTCTCAGTTTAATATGTATTCTTCTACATATTTTTGGTAAAAAAAAATCGCAATAAGCGTATATTGATTGGTTTGCACAAAAGTTATAGCGTCTACAAAATTTTTATTTGATTTGATATGGGATTTGTATTGCGCCAAATGCGCTCCGTTAGGGGATAGATTTATAGCATTTTTATTATTATTATTTTTATACTAGTAATGGCGGCAATCTGCGATTTTTATCAGGACTGCGACATTATGGCAGACATATCGGATACTTTTGACACATTTTTGGGACCATTGGCATTTATACAGTGATCAGTGCTATAAAAATGCACTGATTACTGTAAAAATGTCACTGGCAGGGAAGGGGTTAACACTAGGGGGCGATCAAGGGGTCAACTGTGTTCCCTAGTACGTGTTTCTAACTGAAGGGGGAGGGGACTGACTAGAGGAAGTGACGGATCGTGGTTCCTAGCTAATAGGAACACACAATCTGGAACAGGGAAGTGTGTATATACACAAACTCCTCCCTGTTCTCTCGTGCTCGCGATTACTCGTGACCGGCGGTCATCGCGACCATTGGCCACGAGCATTGGCACCCCAGCTGTGCAGCGGGCACGTGCCTGCTATCCTGATCCCACAAGCCGACGTATAGCTACGAAGGTTGGCGGGATCGTGCCGACCTGCCGCTGTAAAATGACAGGAGATGGTCGGCAAGCGGTTAAAGTTGCAGAGGAGGTCCTGCGCTAGAATTAGGGATGGGTCAAACACCCCTGTTCAGTTTGCAGCAGAACTCCCGAACAATGTTCCAACCTGAACGGCAGACCCCATTGAAGTGGTAGTGGGAAATCAAAAGTGCCCATTTTGAAGGATTTATATGCAAGTAATTGGCCATAAAAGGAATTCTTCATTTTTAGTGTTGCACTTTAAACATAATTAAAATCACTGCCCTGGGGGACATGTATCAATACATTTTCATTTTTTAAAACAATTGTTTTGTTAGGAGCAGTGATTTTAATTATGCTTAAAGTGCAATAACAAAAACGAAAAATTCCTTTAAATATAGTGCCTGGGGGGTCTCCTTAATGTGCCTGTAAAGTCTCACATCTGTAGCAAGCATAAAACATGCTGCAGCAAAAATTATATTTCCAAGGAAAAACAACGGGTCCCCTCCAAGTCCATATCAGGCCTACGGGTCTGGTATGGATTTGAAGGGGAACCCCACGTCAAAATTTAAAAAAAAAACAGCGTGGGTCCCCCCCAAAATTCATCCTTGACCCTTATCCGGGCATGCAGCCTGGCAGGTCAAAAAAGGGGGGGTACGAGCAAGCGCCCCCCCTCCTGAACCATACCAGGTCACATGCCCTCAATAAGGAAGGGTGGGTGCTTTGGGGCAGGGGGGCTCCGCCTCATCCCCACAACTGTGGCTGGTGGTTGTGGGGGTCTGTGGGCAGGGGGCTTATCATAATCTGAAAGCCCCCTTTAACAAGGGGGCCCCCAGATCCTAGCCCCCCGATGTGAACGCATATCCGGTACATAGTACCCCTACCCATTTACCAAAAAAGTGTAAAAAAGTAATATACACAAGAGACAAGTTTTTGACAATTTCTTTCCCTAGTGTCCCTCGATTTAAATCCATTGTCAATGATGCCCCCTGCCGATCCAAAAAAATCCAAAATCGTCGAATGCCTGTTCTGTGCTTTGACATTTCTTATATAGGTAGGGGAAGGCCACCTAGCCATGTCACACAGTGGCACTGCCCCCTTCTGTCATCATGGACTGGTGCATGCTGGGCATGTGATGTCCCCTACCTATATAAGAAATGTGAAAGGGTAGAGTGCTTTCGATTTTTTTGATTTTTCGAGTCGGCGGGCAGCATGATTGACGATGGATTTGGACCGAGGGACACTATTTTATAATTTTTTAATAATGGAATTATCAAAAATTGTTGTTTATGTTTCTGTTTATTACTTTTTGACACTTTTTTGATGAATAGGTAGGGGTACTATGTACTCGATGCTCATTCACATGGGGGGGTGGGATCTGGGGGCCTCCTTGTTGAAGGGGTTTCCAGATTCAGATAAGCCCCCTGCCCACAGATCCCCACAACCACCAGCCATGGTTGTGGGGATAAGGCCCTTGTCCCCGTCAAAATGGGGAAAAGGTGCTTTGGGGTGGGGGGGCAGAGCCCCCCTTGCCCCAAAGCACCCACCCCCCATATTGAGGGCATGTGACCTAGCATGGTTCTGGGGGAGCGCTCGCTTGCCCCCTTTCCTGACCTGCCAGGCTGCACACCCAGATAAGGGTCTGGTACAGATTTTGGCACTTTTTTTTATTGTTCAGCTGTTCAGCAGGGAAACCCATTGGCAGCTGATGACTCATAGGTTGTTAAGGATGCTCCTTAACAACCAGCTTACACTGTGCCCTGATTGGACAAAGCTTTGCCCAATCAAGGCGCAGAATGCACTGTGCAGCACTCAGTGCATTCTGCGCCAACATCAGAGCTACTTCCTTCCGGGATGTGGCTCTGGTGTTGGAGTTGTGACAGGAGGTGGAGGAGGAGGAGGAGGATGATGGTCAAACTCACAACAATGGCTTTTGCTTGTGAGTTCGCCTCTCAACCCCTTATTTAGGGCTTGTATAATCACTTCCTCACAGTAGAGGCATTGGCCCTCCTTCATTTCCTGCATTTTGCAGGCATAGTCCTCTTGAAGATTGGGGGGGGGGGTTCTGAGGGCCACAGTAGCCTGTTGAATTAACCCAAGTGCTGCCTCCTCCAGGTTCCTCCTCTTCCTGGGCCTTTTTTTTTAAGGCGGATGTGAGGGACCTGGGATTCGGTCAGGCTACTGGGTCCGGCCACCTCCTGGCTGCCACTTACCCCCCGCCACCTCCTGGCTGCCACTTTCCACAGCCTCCTCCTGGCTGAGGCTTTCCTGTGTATGAAAAGGGGACATAGTTTTAGTTTTTTGGTCATCAATCACACACAATTTTCAGCTCATGACTGTTGCATGTTGAATGTTAATAAATAGAAAAGACTATCATTCTGACCCCAGCATTTTTCATTCTTGTCCCAATCATTTTTGGCCACTACTGTCTATTGATATGTAAAACACTTTATTAAATCAGAAATTAGTGATCAATAATAACATCTAGTTAATATCATTAATTTTACAACAAGAAATATGTTGAACAATGCTATACCTGACTCAAGCTGGGCTCCTCCACTTCTTCCTGGCTGGAAGGCCCAGGTTGGACGTCGGAAGCATCAGCTGGGGTGGAAGAAAGCGTTGAAGGAAGAGTGGAGAGTGATGGCGTGATTTCACTCTGGTCTGACAGAAAACGCAGTCTGTCGTAGCACCACAGCCTGGGGACATAAATGTCATCTGCTGCAGCTCTTGATCTCTGGGAATCCTGTACCTTCTTGCGCTCCCTAATATAAGTGCTCCTCATGCCACCAATGTTGGCCTTCAAATAGGGGATGTCTGCCATGGGGATCCGTACATACGACGCATGCGTATTACGCTTTATATACACTGCGCATGCGTGAAACTCCGCCCGCCCCTGACCTTCTGTCTAGTATATTCCCTGCCCATTCTGTTTCGGGGCAGTGGGAGAGCACATGGCAGAGAAAGAACAAGTGCATAAAGACAGCAGCAGCAAGGACGAAAGCCCGGAGCCACGAACGTCCCGATCCCGGAGGAGATTTAAAGCCTCAAATATGTCCTTTGTAGAGATGGTGGACATCTTGAAGAGGGCCGACTATGATGGGAAGCATGGACCTTACCCAAACCCAAATGTGAGAAAGGCCAAGATCATGGCTAAAGATGTGAAAAGTCTGCACAGGAGTTTTACACATTGTTGTCTAGATGGGTTTGTAGCTAGAATGAAATGCAAACTTGATTCAATGTAAGGAGAGGACACTCAGCAGCTGTTTACACATCTGGATGCAGGAGCACTAGTGTGGGACACCAGAACAAACTTTTTAGTGTGTCCCACACAGGTGCTCCAGTGGATACTAAGGGTCTCTACATGTGTGATACTTTACCAAAAAAGGTAAGTATTCCAGCTTTAAGAAAGGGAAAAAAATCATGTCTTCAGCTTGGAACTCTGCCAAAACAGACAATTGGACGACACTTCCAAGCAATGTTTCATATTACTATTTCTTCCCTCAAATATCTGTGTGCCAAGTATACCTTTTTTTATTCACATAGGGGAGAAAAGACTTGTGACATCAGAGGACACCATGTACCCACAACCTCCTAAAGAAGGGGAAATCCCCATACCACAACCAGAGAATGTGGAGGAAGGAGAGGTTTATGAATTGGGTGAAATAGTGACCACAACAGGTGAGTATCTGAGACCACAGCTTCAGGTAATAGACGCATTCTTGCATATTTATAATACATGGTGTGTTTTTTAATTTGGGGTGATGTGGATGTTGTGGAAGAAGAAACTCATTTCACAAGTGCAAGTGCACAGATCCTCATCGGAGAGATCATGGTGTGCAATAGGGATTTACAGAAGATCAAGGAAGACATCAATGATGTTGACAAAAGACTCAAAAACATCATTGATGTTTTAGGCAGACTCTAAAACACACCAAAATTATTCAAATAGTTTATATTTTTATTATTTTTCTAACTTTTTAAAAGTATATTGAAAGCCAAATTTTGAAGATGCACACAGTGTGTCAACATCTACTATCTGCCATCACGGGATATCAATGTACGCGTTTTGGGGTGCAACCACTTCCTCGCAACTAAAGTAGCTGAGAGGAAGGGGTTGCACCCTTGAAACACGACAATTGATCCCCCATGATGGGAGATATCACATGTTGACATTAGACATGGGATCAGGAGGGAAATCCCCATTTGACTCTCAATTTGTGTGCATCTTCAAAATTTGGCTTTCACAGGGGTGATATCACCCCATCTGATGAAGGCAAGATCAAAACAGTTTGGACATACTAATGTCTGATACTGCCTTCAATTTATCAAAGTTGAACTTTGTAAATTCCTGAGTTGGGTATTGTTTTATGGTTTTAAACATACGCCAAAAAAGGATATTTCTACTGTCAAACAAAAAAATGTTATTCAAAAAATATGTTAGTTTGTTCAAAAACCCTTTTCTAACGCACATGTGAATGTGCAGAGTAAAAAGTTTTCTACTCAATAATGTGTGGCTTCTTCTTTCAATGCTCAATAGCAGTTTTTTGAGTAAGTTGGTGTTTACAGTGACAACGAAGGTTATTTACTAAAGGCAACTCCACTTTGCACTACAAGTGCACTTTCAGTGCAGTTTCAAGTGCACTTTTGCAGTGCACTTGTAGTGCAAAGTGGATTTTCCTTTAGTAAATAACACCCACAGTTCTTTAAAATTTGCCCCAATCAGGCTATTTTTGTTACTCAAAAAATTAAATTCATGGTGCTGAAAATGATGAATATTTTTATCATTAATGCATTACATACTTTAACAACAAAAACAAGGTGTGTGTGTAGCAGACCCACAACATAATAATAGTTAGCTGAAGAAGAGATTGTCACCTCATGTATCAAATAAATTATGTTTGCACTATTGAAGAAAATGGGCAAAAAGAAAAGCCCATTGGATAACCTAGAAGACAGCTCAAAGAAACACAAGCAGTAAATCAAAGGAAATCTTATTTCAGTTTAAATAAAAAAAAGATTTTTAAAATGTTTCTTAAACATTTTCTGGCATATCAATGGCCCCCCTACCCGCAAAGTACTTCATATATTTTAGACGGACCTCGCGGGCGCTTTGGGGGGGCAAGCCAGGACGGCCAGCTTCAAGCGCTTGTTCTGGAAATCCAGCCTCAGGCCCAACTGAGGCCACATAGTTCATAGAATTTCTCCTTAAAAAGTTGTGTAGATAGCAGCATGCAAGTATTATATGGTTACGTTTATATTCTGCCATGTTGATTGGCGTAAGGAATAGGCGGAACCAGCTGGCCATTATCCCGAAAGCATTCTCCACCACCCTTCTGGCTCTGGCCAACCGATAGTTAAAAACCCTCTGGTCCGGGGTGAGGGTCCTCATCCTGAACGGCCGCATCAAGTGATCACCCAGCCCAAATGCTTCATCAGCGACAAAGACGAACGGCAGACCAGCCACTTTGTCTTCTGGAGGTGGCAATCCCAAGCCACCACTCTGGAGCCATCTGTAAAACTCGGTCTGGGCAATGACTCCACCATCTGGCCATTCTTCCCCACGTCCAAATAGAGAAACTCATATGTCGCCGACACCACCGCCAACATCACAATACTATTAAACCCCTTATAGTTGTAATAGTATGACCCCGAGTTGGGGGGTGGGAATATGTGGACGTGTTTCGCATCAATTGCCCCTCCGCAGTTGGGAAAGTCCCACTGCTGGGCAAATTGGAAAGCCACAGTCTGCCATTCCTGTGGCGTTGAAGGTAACTGTGGAGTGAAACAAGAAAAAAAAATAGTAGTTTTGCACATAACATTGCAAGCAGATTAGACACAAACATTCTTGGCCAACATCAGTATAACATTTATTTAAAGAGTATTTAAAAAAGAAAAAATCTAAGGTCCACTTATCAGATTCCTCACCCCCTCTGATGGCTCATTTTAAAAATTTTAGGGGAGGGGTATGTTTTGGACAGGTAACCCTCTCTACTTCATTGAGAGATGAACGCATGAATAATGTGTGTTACTTTGGCCAGCCCCTCCTTACTTTACACTATTGGCAGCCCACTGGACAGGTAAGAAGTGTCATAATACAAAAATATAAATACACACTGTCCAAATTGAAGCACATTTTTACATTCTGTAATTACCTATCAAGATAATAGCAGAATAAAACTTTAAACAGTAGCATTTGAAAGTATTCAGGCAGGCCCTTTCACTACATGCTTTGGTGAATTTATACAGAAATCTGATCACAAAAGAGGTAGGTATAGTGTGTATGGGTTTGTTAAAGTCAGCAGATAGAGGATTGGTATTGGTTGACTTAGCGGTTGGGGGGAGGGAGGGTTCCAAATGATTTTGGGACCCCAAAAAAAGCCTCTGGCACTCTGCATAAATTTAAGGACACAAATAACATTTGTTCACATTTTAGGGGGTGTTTAGGGTAAAGCACAACTATGGAGCTGACAAAATACATTGTTAAGTGACTAGGCTAGGTGTGTATGGGTCCAGGATAGCATGCTGGGGAGGTTAGTGAAGGCAAATATGCATGAAGGACAAAAAAGGAACTTTAAAAACTTCCAGCATGCATGAGGACAAAGGGGACCTTTACAGCATATTACAATCATGGTAATTATGGAATGATGAAATAAATACAATACATTAGCAAACATTAAATACATATAATCTTACCTTAATATAGTCCTTCTGCAGGACCTGAATGATGGCAGAACAGGTCTCTGGAATAATGATCCCCAGAGCCTGGGGGGAGATGCCTGTCGAAAACTTAATGTCCTGCAGTCTTCTCCCCGTCACCAAGTACCGCAACGTGGCGACGAGCCTTTGTTCAGGGGTGATGGCTTGCCAAATGCAGGTGTCCTGCTTCGTAATATAAGGGGACAGCAAAGCCAACAAACAGTGAAAAACAGGGACCGTCATCCAGAGATAACTCCTGAAATCATCAGGATTATTCTCACGAATCTCCTGCAACAAAGGCATATGAGAGAATTGGTCATGCTGGAGCAACCAATTCTTCGTCCATGAACTCCTCCTCGCCCTGTTCATGGACTGGGTTTGGGTCAAAGTAAGAACCCCAAAACCAAGCCCCTGCACAGCACGAACTCTACAATGAGTACATACCTGCAATATGGCTTCAAAACGATCGGCTGGTCAGAACGAACTAACAGAATGTACTGAAAATCAGAAAGGCCTGAGAAGAGCGAGCTTAAAATCAGAAACGAGCGGACAAGAACGCATTGGTAATCAAATACGTACTATAAAAATAGGTACTGAAAACCAGATGCAAACTGACTACACGCACTGAAAACCAGATACAAACCCACAAACACAAACTGAAGAGCAGTAACGATCTGAAAAGCACGAGGCTGAAAATCGCGAATCGTCTCTCACCAAACTTCTACTAACACGAGATTAGCAGAAGGAGCCCAAAGGGTGGCGCACTGGCTATTGAACTTCCTCTTTATAGTGCCGTCGTACGTGTTGTACGTCAGCGCATTCTTGATGATCAAAATTTCCGACAACATTTGTGCGATCATGTGTATGCAAGACAAGTTTGAGCCAACATCCATTGGAAATAAATCCAGGATTTCGTTGTTGGAATGTCCGATCGTGTGTACACGGCATTAGACTGGTTTCCTATTCAGGGTGAGCTACCAGTGCACTTAGGTCTATAAATTGGATATTGTGCATGTAAATCCTAACAATGAACTTCTCTTATTTATTCTCTTTAAATGCAATAAATATACAATTGAACACATTTTTTTCTATATCGGTTTGATATGTGGAAAAAAATAGCTGTCAATCTAGTCACAAAATCAGAGCTCTCCTACGACATGTTACCTCTGTCTATATTATCTCAATGAGTCTAATCTGTTCTTCCAGTTATTACCTTGGATACAATTACTCCTATGTTATGGAGATGAGGAAAGGGGGAGGGAATCTGTAGAATAACAAGAGGTTTTTTTCTTATTGACTTTTAGAAAAAACTAAACTAGTAATTTTGATACATTTCTTTCCAAAATGAACATAACAGACTTTAACAGAAGGGTATAAACAAACATACAGTGTGTGGAAATATACTAAACCAGACAAAAATACACAGATATACTATCTGTAAGCAAGTAAAATCAGGGCCAGTGGGCCTCCATGTTATTTAGTTTAGTCTACTCAAGAAGGACTCAAAATGACTCAAAGCCTCCCAGGGATCCTTCTGGATGTCATTTCCCAAAATCACATGTATTACTTGTCAGACACCTATGGTATCTAATAACTTTTAATTTTTGGACAGGCACACCAAACATGGAGGAGTGTGCCTGTGTCCATTCAACCCCAAAAACAGTGGGGTGAGACTCCAGAGACAAATTTGGCCAACCCCAAGGGCACCATGTACTGGTGCATTATTAGCTTTTAGTGGTTTTAACAGCCATTGAGTTTATAGAGCAGTGGCAATGGATCTTTGTGCCTATGTAGGTCTTTTTCCCAATATTCTACATAGGGTAAAGGTGCTGAGTTTTGGTCTTCCAACAGGGACAGACATACAGCAGAAAAAACGCATTTGCGGCATGGGGGTTGTGTAGGCATTAATGTTCAAAAGTAGCTAGCCTTTTGAGGAAATATGGAGTTCTGGGCAAACGGAATAATGTAACTTTTCATGTTTAAATGTTGAAAAATTTCAGAAGAGTGTAATTTGTTGTTCTTTGCAGGCTATCCAAGGGTAAGATCCCTTGTCAAAAGAAGTTTATTGAGTATACAATATTATAAAGATACATAAAGTAAGTTTACAAGGATCTATAAAGTAAGCTCATTGTTTTACAGTAGGGTTTATATAGGTAAATATCATGAAATTTCAAATATTAAACATTGTGTTCACGTAAACCTAAATTAAAGATATATATCATTTCCTTAGTTACTTTTGTAGGTATTTAAATGATTTATACCTACTATACATATTGTTTACAGGTAGAGTGTATATAGGTCAAATAAATTCTGATAATGAGCTTTAATCGTAAGGTGGAGAAAAGGAAAGAGAAAGAAGAAAAAGGGTAGAAAGGCAGAGGTATGGTCCACAAGGTTGTCCTGCTCGTCAGTTTATTATTCTTTTTAGTTCTCTTTGAAGCCTTAGAATGGATATCTCTGTAAGTCATTTAATCTGTTACCATGGCAACAGGACAGAGTCATTGAAATTTGACAGCAACTGTTGTTTTATCCAAGGATGCCAAAGTTTTTCAAATTTTGGAATTTGATTTTGATCGATGGCTACCATCTTAGCATGGGACATTGTATTATTCATTCTGTGAATTGTTTCTGCTAGTACCAATGTAGGAGATTTCCATGCCTTGGCCACTGTTTGTTTTGCAGCCGTTATTAGTTGGATCATAAGTTTGAATTGAGAGAGTGTTAACCATTCCGGTTTTAGATTAAGTAAAGTTATATATGGATCTGGTTGTATTATTTTTTTAAATATTTTAGATGCAATCACGAAGACTTCCTTCCAGAAGGTTTGGACCAAGGGTAAGATCCCATCTAGGGAGGAAAAGTTGTATGTGTGCTGCAAGTCACACATGATCTAGTGTTGGAATCTATTCAAGGCCATTTATTTTGACATCATCCTAGAGAAAGGACTGTGTTATCAGCCCACAACAGGAAATTAGGAGTTGAATGTATTTTTGTCAGATCAACAGACATTTTAAAACCATTGCAGGGTCTTTAACCACTTGCCTACCTGGCACTTACACCCCCTTCCTGCCCAAGCCATTTTTCAGCTTTCAGTGCTGTAGCACTTTGAAAGACAATTCACTGATGTGCGCTGATGAGGCGGCACTGATGGGCACTGATAGGCTGAACTGGTGGGCATTGATGAGGTGGCACTTATGGGCACTGATGAGGCGGCACTTATGGGCACTGATTAGGTGGCACTGATGAGGAGGCACTAATATGCCGCACTTATGGGCACTGATAGGTGGCACTGATAGGTGGCACTGATATGTGGCACTGATGAGCACTGATAGGCAGCACTGATGGGCACTGTTAGGTGGCACTGATGGGCACTAATAGGCGGCACTGGTGGGCACTAATAGGCGGCACTGGTGGGAACTGATAGGTGGCATGGATAGGCGGTACTGATGGGCACTGATGGGCATTTATAGGTGGCACTGATGGGTGACACTGATGGGCATTACTGATGGGCATTGATTGACAGCAGTGATGGGCATTGATGGGCAGCACTTACTGGCATTGCTAATGGGCACTGATTGGTGGCATTTGTGGGCAGTGGTGGACACTAATTGCTGCCACTGTGGGCACTGATGGCTGGCATTGGTGGACAATGGTGGGCACTGATTTGTGACACTATTTTGCAATATTGTAATCAGGGCACTGATGATCAGTGCCCTGATTACATTCCTAGATGTCCCCCTGCGTGGAGATGCCACTGATCGGCTCTCCTCGCCACACACTCTGTCAGTGTGAGGCGAGGAGCGCCGATTACCGACACTTCCTTGTTTACATGTGACCGGCTGTGATTGGACACAGCCGATCACATGGTTAAAGAGCCACGACTCTTTCCAGAGATCGGGGTCGTGCCTTGTCCTAGCAACACAGCGCGGCCGATGAGCTGTGTGCCCCCGCGGGCACACGAGAGTGGCAGTCCTGGGATGCCGTCATATGACAGCTTCCCAGTATGAGAGCCGCACCACCCCACTGTCATTTGACCGTGTGCGGGCGGCAAGCAGTTAAAGGAATAAAACATGGGAAAATATGCATATATTACAGAGATTAACTGCAGATTATTATTTTTTTTGCTCTGACAAATACTCTCTTTAGACTAATGCTCACCCACTATCCTAACCCACTAACTTCAGTACTTGGGAATTATTATTTCCACTGACACCAACCATTTGGCACTATTCCTCACACTGATACCATCTATAGGGCTCTATGTCTCCTCCCAATGACCACTGATGTCAAGGCTTTTTTTTATCACACTAACCACCAATGCTGAGGGAATTTTTTTTCTCTCACTGGCTACCAACCCTGGCAGGGACGTAGATAAGGGGGGAGTTAGGGGGGTTCATACCCCCCCAGAGCATCAGCTAATGTCACAGCAGCTAGGCTAGTGTAGCCTATCAGGTGCTGGGAAGACCAGTTAAAAATATATGTTTGTTCCTGGTCTGCCGGCATTGTAAAACAACGGGTCGGTACATGGGAGGTCCGGTATGATGTCAGGAGGGAGGGAGGAAGGCACTTATGATGAGCTTCAGCTACCTATTGACTAAGGAGGCAGCAGGGGGGGTACTGCAGCCTCTTCAGCCAATGGGTACACAAAGTGCATTGTCCTTCCCTCCAAATTTATCCCGCGGGCTTCTTGTCTTAGTGTGTGTGGGAAGAAGCAACTCTGATGCGGGGAGAAGGCTGAATAGAAGCTGAAGAATTGAATGAAATTAAGGAGTTAACTTCCTGCAGTGATCACAGGTGAGAGAGGAGAAAAGTTCTCTTCACTTTCACAAGTTTACTTTCATTTCCATCAGCATTTCTCACCCCCAGCTTCATTTCCCCTCCCTCTGTCCACTACTGAAGTGGGACTCAGGCTGCACTGTTTGCTATTCTGTTACTACTTGTGACAGGAATACTAATGCCACGTACACACGACTGGACTTTCTGGCAGAAAAGGTCCGATGAAATCATTCCGTCGGACATTCCGATCGTGTGTGGGCATCATCGGACTTTTTCTTTCTAAAATTCTGACGGACCTAGAAATAAAACATGTTTCAAGTCTTTCCGACGGAATCGGTTCATATCGGGAAAACCACTCGTCTGTATGCTATTGCGATGGACCAAAAACGACGCAAGGGCAGCTATTGGCTACTGGCTATTGAACTCCCTTTTTCTAGTTCCGTCATACGTCATCGCGTTCTAAAGGAACGGACTTTGGTGTGATCGCGTGTAGGCAAGTCCGTTTCAGCTGAACTCCATCGGGACTCAGTCAGAAAGACCGTCGGAATCTTCTCTGACGGAAAGTCCGGTCGTGTGTACGCGGCATAATAGTATACAATGCAATACTGTCTGCAGCCATGAATGATACATCCACAGCACCTGTGATCATCAGCATGATAATAATAATCACAGGTGCTGTGGCTATATCATTCATTGCTGCAGACAGTATTGCATTGTATACTACTACTCAGGGCTTTTTTTTTTCAGCTGAACTATAGCACACCCTAAACCTGGTCTCTGTACATAGCACACCCTAAACCCTGGACTCTGTACATAGCACACCCTAAACCCTGGACTATGTACATAGCACACACTGAACCCTGACTCTGTACATAGCACACACTGAACCCTGGACTCTGTACATAGCATACCCTGAACCTTGGTCTCTGTACATAGCACACCCTGAACAATGGACTCTGTACATAGTACACCCTGAACCCTGGACTCTGTACATAGCACATCCTGAACCCTAGTTTCTGTACATAGTACACCCTGAACTCTGCACTCTGTACATAGCACACCCTGAACCCTGGACTCTGTACATAGCACACCCTGAACCCTGGACTCTGTACATTGCACACCCTGAACCCTGGACTCTGTACATAGCGCACCCTGAACCCTGGACACTGTACATAGCACACCCTGAACCCTGGACTATGTACATAGCACACCCTAAACCTTGGACTCTGTACATAGCACACCCTGAACCCTGGACTATGTAAATAGCACACCCTGAAGCCTGGACTCTGTACAAAGCACACACTGAACTCTGGACTCTGTACATAGCACACCCTGAACCTGGACAATGTACTTGGCTCACCCTGAACCCTGGACTATGTACATAGCACAACCTGAACCCTGGACTATGTACATAGCAACCCGAAACCCTTGACTCTGTACATAGCACACCCTGAACCCTGGACTCTGTAGAAAGCACACACTGAACCCTGGACTATGTACATAGCACACCCTAAACCCTGGACTCTGTACATAGTACAGCCTGAACCCTGGACTCTGTACATAGCACACCCTGAACCCTGGACTCTGTACATAGCACACCCTGAACCCTGGACTCTGTACATAGCACACCCTGAACCCTGCACTCTGTACATAGCACAGCCTGAACCCTGGACTCTGTACATAGCACACCCTGAACCCTGCACTCTGTACATAGCACACACTGAATCCTGGACTTTGTACATTGCACACACTGAAGCCTGGACTCTGTACATAGCACACCCTGAACCCTGGTCTCTGTACATAGCACACCCAGAACCCTGGACTCTGTACATAGCACACCCTAAACCCTGGACTCTGTACATAGCACATCCTGAACCCTGGTTTCTGTACATAGTACACCTTGAACTCTGCACTCTGTATATAGAACACCCTGAACCCTGGCCTCTGTACATAGCACACCCTGAACCCTGGACTATGTACATAGCACACCCTGAACCCTGGACTATGTACATAGCACACCCTAAACCCTGGACTCTGTACATAGCACACCCTGAACCCTGGACTATGTACATAGCACACCCTGAACCCTGGACTCTGTACAAAGCACGCACTGAAC
Source organism: Aquarana catesbeiana (assembly GCF_042186555.1). Classification (NCBI taxonomy): domain Eukaryota; kingdom Metazoa; phylum Chordata; class Amphibia; order Anura; family Ranidae; genus Aquarana; species Aquarana catesbeiana. The sequence goes on along the minus strand of NC_133325.1, from coordinate 591,386,731 downwards.
CCTGGACTATGTACATAGCACACCCTGAACCCTGGACTATGTACATAACATACCCTGAACCCTGGTCTCTGTACATAGCACACCCTGAACCCTGGACTCTGTACATACACACCCTGAACCCTGGACTCTGTACATAGCAAACCCTGAACCATGGACTCTGTACATAGCACACCCTGAACCCTGGACTCTGTACATAGCACACCCTGAACCCTGCACTCTGTACATAGCACACCCTGAACCCTGCACTCTGTACATAGCACACTCTGAACCCTGCACTTTGTATGTACATAGCACACCCTGAACCCTGCACTCTGTACATAGCACACCCTGAACCCTGGACTCTGTAAATAGCACATCCTGAACCCTGGACTCTGTAGGTAACTGAGTACTCAAGGCTCCCCAGGAAAAAAAAATTATCTACAGCCCTGCACCCTGGTACATTTTTTCCTCCCACTCACCCCCATCACTAGGGATATTTAATTCTTCACTGATACCAGTGGTTTTTTTTTTACATTCATTGTCCACCAACACCTAGGCATTTTTTACTTCCACTGGACACTAACCCTGTGGCGCTTTATACCTCACTGACACCGGGGCATTTTTTACTCCCACTGATGCTTGTGCTAATTACTGGCCATAGCTCGATCCCCCCCAACAAGTACACTGGACTGAACCTTTTTTTTTACATTTTAAAAATGTAGGTACTCTGCTCTATAGCATGTATCATGTAGGAGATGGCTCTTATGAAAAATCACGGAACAATCACCTTCATGCACACATCAAAGCAATTTTTGTATAATATGATTTTTTGATCTCATGTTATATAAGGGTCTACCTGCATATTTATTGGTAAAACTAGAGAACGCTTTCCAAATATTGTACAACCTGTGCTATGTGTTCTAGTTTATTCTTCCCCCATCCTTATGACATACCATATCATGCCACAGAGGTAAGGACAGAAAAAAAGGTATAATTTAGATTAGGAATTCCCTAAGTGATAAATATTGACCCCCAGGAGACTATGGGATCATCCAAAGGGTTTTTAAAATTGCAGAGGGTCAAAAGGGGGTTAGTAAATGTTCTGGGGGGGTCAATAAATGGTTGGTCTACCCCAGTCCCGGGTCCTGACATTGAGGTAGCTGGAGATGAGACAGTGTTCAGCTTTGTACACCCAAATCAATAGTATCAGTGGCAGAAAACTGATTGCGGTACAATTACAAAAAATTCAACATTGTAACAACAATAATGGGAGAAATGTTGTCAATATTCACAAGAATATTATTAATATTATTGTTACTATTAGTAGTTGTAGTAGTAGTACAATTTAAAGTATTATTTATTAAATTATTTTCATATAATAAATGTTTGGGGTCCATAAATAATCTGAAACTACATGATGAAGCCAATGAGCCAGTGAGCTGAAGAGAATTGGTCTCTCTGGTTTAAACAAACATACCTTATATTTAGTCTCTCTAAACTGTATGTAAGTATGAGCTCATTATGTATATAATAAACAGGTCACTCCCCCATTTAAAACTAATACAGTATTTTCATATGCTTATAATAAAAAATAATTAAAAAAATTAATTTGTTATCAGATTGTGTTTGCATGTCTGAACATTGTAATATACTCTGCTATAGTAAAATATAGCTAATATTATAACACCTGAGCAATGTTTATTAGCAACAAGCTCAGGGCAGCTGCACGCTCTCAATGCAGACACATTGATTTGTAAGTAACAAATGTTATAAAGTGTGCTACTCTTTTTTACATCTACATGTGCTGGATATATCCCAAAACAAAAGAGCCTAAATAAGTAATAAAGATATTAAATAAATAAAATGTTTGATACAAATATCATTCAAGTAAAATGTGGCAAAAGTGCCAGTGCCTGAATTAAAGTGCAATCAGTGACTAGAGACGGGCCGAACGACCCCCTGTTCAGTTTACGACAGAAATTTCGAACATGTCGAAAGTTTGGAACCAAATAACGAACCCTATTGAAGTGACCCGAACTGAAGAATTTAAAAGTGACTATTTTGAAGGCTTATATGCAAGTAATTGGGCTTACAATGGTTATGGGCATCTGGGTACTGCCTTGCGGGGACATGTATGAATGAAATAAAGTTTGTAAAAACATCATTTTTAAATGAGCAGTGATTAAATCACAAAATAAATGGATATGTACAGCGCTGCGCTAAACCAAAAAAAACTAAGATAGCAGCTAACACACCTGTAGACTCTAGGTAAATAATGGAAAAATATAGAAAAAGTGTAGCGCTACAAACTGACAAACAAAAAATTAAAAAATTAAGTGCATATACACAATGAGTAAACCTAGAATGAACTAAGTATGACCATAAATATGGATTACATAATATGAATGTGCTAACCTGCAAAAAATAAATAAATCAATAAATAATAAACCTAATTAATAAAAGCTGTGACTAAAAATGAAAATAGTGACAACTCCAAAAAGTCCTTAATTAATTAGAAAGAAAAACAGTGACAGTCCATAATATAGATTTGTAAAAAATGTGAGAAAACACCACCAAAAGTCTATGAAGGTTGCACGTGGTAAAAATTAGATAAGTGACTCCCAGGTTCACAGGTGAGTGGATGATTGGTTCCAGGATCTAACGGTAAGTCAAAACTGGGAGAACCACAAGTGAACAGAAGATCTAGATCGGTGCCGGGACCATCACCCAGAAACAACAGGAGGCTTACCGGAAATAAATGACCTGAGATGACATACGTCATACAAGTCAAAAGGGCTTGTTGACCATCTGGTCAAAACGATATAATTTGTCAGATGTCGTCAGCATACGGTGGAGAAGGGAAGGTAATATCACAGCTCTCACATCCATAGGCAATTCGACACAGGCCAAACGAATAGTTCACATGCCATGCGAGGAGTAAAAAAGCTCACATAGCGTGATAACGTTTAAAACAATACATATGAATCGATAGATAGGGATGGGAATATTACCTTCCCTTCCCACCGTATGCTGACGACATCTGACAAATTATATCGTTTTGACCAGATGGTCAACAAGCCCTTTTGACTTGTATGACGTATGTCATCTCAGGTCATTTATTTCCGGTAAGCCTCCTGTTGTTTCTGGGTGATTGTCCCGGCACCGATCTAGATCTTCTGTTCACTTGTGGTTTTCCCAGTTTTGACTTACTGTTAGATCCTGGAACCAATCATCCACTCACCTGTGAACCTGGGAGTCACTTATCTAATTTTTACCACGTGCAACCTTCATAGACTTTTGGTGGTGTTTTCTCACATTTTTTACAAATCTATATTATGGACTGTCACTGTTTTTCTTTCTAATTAATTAAGGACTTTTTGGAGTTGTCACTATTTTCATTTTTAGTCACAGCTTTTATTAATTAGGTTCATTATTTATTGATTTATTTATTTTTTGCAGGTTAGCACATTCATATTATGTAATCCATATTTATGGTCATACTTAGTTCATTCTAGGTTTACTCATTGTGTATATGCACTTAATTTTTTAATTTTTTGTTTGTCAGTTTGTAGCGCTACACTTTTTATATAAATGATCAGTGATTTACTGATGCTGAAAGTGAAACCATCAAAATAAGAAATAACAATAAGAATTAGTGCCTGGGGGGGTCCCTCTAATGTGGCACATCTGTACCATGTATAGAGTCTGCTGCAGCAATAAAGACATTTATAAAGGCCTTTAAATTTTCCATTCAAGCTTTCTTTAATTTATAAACAACGGCTCGTGGGGACAGTCTGTATGATGAGGCCACAATTTAGTGCACTCCGAATAAAATTAGAGATTTTTTTGGATAAAATCTGGTGCCTCTTTCGCAGACACTGGAACCCTAAAGAGGTGCTCTTGATGAAGGCAAGAATTGGCCTTGCTGTCAAATATTGCAATAATATGTACCTGTCAAACAGGTGCAGAAAAATTAGTCTTTGGTTGTCAGTGGTGCCTTCATACTGTAACCCTATAGAGGTACTCTTGATGAAAACAAGAATTAGCCTTGCTGTCAAAAATTGCAATGATATGGACCTGTCAAACAGGTGTGGAAAAATTGGTCCTTGGGTGTTAATTGTGCCCATGAAACCTACAGCAAAAATTTCTTCCAGATGAAATCAACACCCACAAAGCTAGGCAGCCTAGATAGTCTTTCAGAGGTTTGAGATCAAGAAGGCACTTAATCAGTGACATCGGCAACAGGGGCTTGATAGCTGCTGCTAATCCTGGACTGATTCATTTTGATAAATGTCAGCCAGTCCACAGAGTCTGTGGACAGATGCACTCTCTTATGTCACAAAACCTCCAGGAGTACTGAATGCCTGTTCAGAAAACGTGCTGGATCCAGGACAGTCCAGCAGCTCTATTGCATACTGGGCAAGTTCTGGCCAGTGGTCTATTCTCATGACCCAGTAACCCAGTAAATTGTCAACTAGAAAGCTGCTGATGGAATGTTGAAGCTGAGAGCCCTGGGCACCAAGGACTAAAACATTTTTGAAAGGCATAAATGAGACAGCTCCCTTCCCCACCTCTCCCTTCTTGACCAACAGAAGCCTCAAAACGACATTTTCCATCAGACTGTAACCTACCAGAGTCAGGATATAAACTCCTCTTTAAGATGTTATCAGGAACCATGAATCAGACCAAGACAGAAGTATAGTTAAATCACACTTGTTTAATAATAATAATAAGGTAAACAGAGTAGGCGTAGTCAAAACAAGCCAGAGTTCACTAACTGGATCGAGTAGTCAGCCAAGCAAATGTTAGAGAGCCAGAGATAAACGTAGTAGTACAGCAAGCAGGATCAGGAGCCAGAAGGAATGTCAGCCGAGCAAGTCTTCACTGTGGCGTAGGAAGAATGGGGTCTTCAAAAAGAGGAAAGTAAGTCCTCCTCTGCCTTCCGCTGCTCGTCCTCAAGGCCCTGTCCATGATGCCATGCAGTGTCTGCTACACCAGGAACACAACAGGGATTGTGTCACTGATGCATGCATTGTCACAGCTCACCATCTTTGTGGCCTCCTCAAATGCTGACAGTACAGTGCATGCATCCTTTATCAGCAGCAATTAACATGGGTTAAAAAAAGCCGAGCTGGCCTGAACCTGTTGTTGTGCCATACTCATACAGATATTCTGCTGCATGTGCAGCTGCTGCAGCATTGCCAAAGTCGAGTTCCACCTGGTGGGCATGTCCCAAATCAGGCGGTTTATGGGCAGGTGGAATCCCCACTGAATTTCAGCCAGCCGAGCACTGGCTGTGTATGACTGCCTGAAAGGGCTAAAGACTCTTCTGGCCTGCTTCAACAGATCTTCCAAGCCTGGGTACCTTATTAAAAAATACTGCACCACTAAATTCAGAAACATATGCCAGGCATGACACATGTGTCAACTTTCCCTGTCTAAGGGCGGACAGAAGGTTTGTGCCATTATAGCCTGCATAGTAAATAAGACTGAGAGTTTAGTAGCTAGCCCCACCTCCTGATGATATCTAATTGAGAGACAAAGCCCATACGAGCAGGGGCGAGCGGTTGTCTCGGCTCTCTGTGTCCATACACAGATAGCATCGGCTTTCGCTTTCAGAGTGGCGGCCAGCGGCAGTTATAATATTTACAGGCAGATGATCCCTGTGTGCCAGGGAGGCACTTAAAGGGTAACTCCGCTTTTGTGGGGAAAAAATAGCAAATAAAGAAAAAATAATATAGCGTATAGTTTACAATTGCGACACAAATCATAATGTAATTGAATTACCTTTGCATTTCAATCTGCAGCACTGTAATTTTCTGAAAATGCAATATGGCTACTTGGAGGCATTCTGTTTACAGAATGTACAGAACCCCCCCAAACATAATTTCCTGCTTGTGTGATTAGCTCACTGATTTTTACAGAAATTTGTCCTAAGATACAAGTCAGATTTCAGGCATCCCCTTCAACAAAAACGTCATTTTTGGTGAGACACTCCCTATAGGGCATAAGGTCTAAAAGCATGCAGACCCTGACACTTTCCTTATTAGAGCCATGATTCTGCAGAAGCTGGTTGATAATTATGAAACCCACTTAATATGCTTTATTGACACTAGTGCATAGATTCTTTATTTCTATTTAAATATTGTTTATTGTATATAACTATGCTGTTATCTTTTTGCTAAGGTTGTTTAATTATTCCCCTTACAAGGCGTTCCTCTGTTTGAAACTTTCATGGCTGCTATTCCGAGTTTTACCATCGGTGGGTCTCTGTCATCTTGGCCAAGCGTGTGATCTTCTGTTTCCTGTGGCTCCTTACTCAACCACCAGGTGGTGGTCATGGTGCCGGATGCCCTGTGGGACAGACGAACGGCTCTCAGCAGAGAGAATTCTATCTGGCTCTGAGTGCCGCCTTTGCGGTACTGAGCATGCGCTCGCACATGCGCAGTGCGAGATCGTACCCAGTGACGGCACCGTATTGTGACGTTCCCTGGATAGGAGTCAGGCCTATTTAATGAAAGTCATCTCCCATTATAGGTGATGTTGCAGGCACAGACAGCGGTGCTCTTCTCTACTCTGGCTATTCCCTGAGGTAGGCTCCTCTCTGCGGGCATGTCTAAAGTGTAAACCCTTCTTTGGGGTTTTGGTTACACTGCTTTTTGACACATTTATTGGTATGCTCCTTTTATTCTCTTTTTAGATTATGACTCTCTGTTTCACACTGCTTGTGAGGTTCAGGCTTAGAACTGATCTTTTCCATCTGTAACCACTCTGTGATGATTAGACTAATGCTGGCCATACACTATACGAAAAATTGGTCAAAATTCAGTCATTTAGACCATTCGTTCGTTTTTTGGCCAGTTAATGGGCACAAAATTGATAATTGTTTGGACGTTTTTGAGCCGAAAATACAAAGGACAAGTTTGGAAATTTTCTGCCGAACGAACGATAAATTGAAAGGTTAATGTGTTTCCCGTCCAAACTGTCTGCATATGTATATGTAAAAAAACAAACAAAACATTTATTTATGTCCACTGAACGATTTATTGGTCATTACATGATGGCACCATCATTTGCGCTCACGGCTGAACGTTCGTTTTTTGAAAATGGGTTCGGCCGATTTTTCGTATAGTGTATGGCCAGCATTAGTCTTGGTCGGTCTCATGAATTACCCTGTATAATTCATCTCTACAGGGTGAGTCATTACATTATACATTTATTACCTTGTTGTTGTTTCCTGTTTCTTAAAATTGGAACCTTAGTCATATATCTCCTTGTGATATATTTTTTCTCTCCTTTCATTCTAATTTTAATTCATTCACTAGCTGAGATATGTGTGTGTGTGTGTATATATATATATATATATATGTATATATATATATATATATATATATATATATATATATATATATACATATTTTTCAGGCTTTGTCCATAGCTTAAAACTTTGATGAGCCCATCTCTGAGAAGTCCATCCTATACTCCAACGCCTAGGGGTGTGTAAATGTTTAGACACACTTAGATCTATGCTAGACCATGCTTTGCATATACTTTATATGAGTGTGACTCAAGTGAGCACACTTAGTATGTGGACAACCTGTACACCATACTGGCGGTCCTTTCTATTAAATATATATTTTTTTCTATCTATTTTTATATACATAAATTCTCTATTCTTTACAGCTTATGTCCGAATTTGCACATTATGACCTGGCTTCCACACTCGCCCGAGATACTACCACTTTTGGGGCCTGTAGACGCCCTGTTGGTTTGAATTGGTCCAGTCTTGGTAAGCTCCTATTATCCGACATACACGGGAACACTTATGTTTTGGGGATTATGTGCTATACATCAGTGGTCATCAACCCTGTCCTCAGGGCCCACTAACAGGCCAGGTTTTATGGAATACCTTGGGAAGATGCAGACTAAAATACTGCAATCACTGAGCAGCAAATGATATCACCTGTGTTGTATTTCAGTTATCTTGCAAAACTGGCCTGTTAGTGGGCCCTGAACAGGGTTGATGACCACTGCTATAGATTACCATAATTGATAGCTGGATTTTGAACTGACCAATTTCTATGGCAGAACTGATCTTGTTCTAATCCATGCTATACATATATGTTGTTTGTTCTTCAATTGATTATTTATTATTTGTATTTGTAGAGATGTTCACACACATTATCCTCTGAAGTATACTCCTGAAGAAGCGGTAACATCATGAAACATGTCGAGGTTGAACTGGCATAGGACAAGATCTATTGTGCTCCTGTCTGGGTGGACATGCGTCTAAGTGTCTAGTTCCTCTTCAGAGATCTGATACTGTGTATTGTATATTTCCCTCTATAGGACCATTTTAATGATGATAATCTTTTCATCTTAAATATTTATACTTTTTTATACAAATATGTATGTGAGTCTTTGCTACCATGAAGAGTCCACAACTTGCCTCAAACCTTCTGCCTCAATTTTTTGATTATGAAACCACTCCCATTAGACTTACTCAGCACAGGGGCACAAAGGAACAAAGTGATTTCTTCAGAATAACAAAAGGTAGGAATCTGCAACAAAGTTTGCTAAAATCCTTATAATGTACATAGATCACCCAGAGGGAAATGTTTTTTCTCAACAAAAGTGTAGTTACTCTTTAACAATGTGAGTAGTTTAGTATTATGATGCGTTGATGTGTTTTAATAAAGATGTTTTTGCGCGATGATACTAGTCTGTGTAAAAAGAAACAGCATTAAGGACATATTAAGGGCATAAGCCATAAGAGGTCAACTACATTTGGTGATTATGGACCCATTGGGGCACAGCACACATGGAGTGAATTGAAGTGGAATAGCACTGCACTGTCACTTTAAGATGCACTGGCATCGATTATTAGAGGGTGTAATGGATCTATACACCAACCAATTTTTCAATGAATGCTTTGCACTTGCTTTTCACAATGGACTTTCTTGTTTGAATATTTAATGAATATTATTTTTATGGAGTCACGGATTGCACTTTAATTCAGGCACTGGCACTTTTTGGCACATTTTACTTGAATGATATTTGTAACAAACATTTTATTTATTTAATACCTTCATTACTTATTTAGGCTCTTTTGTTCTTGGCTATATCCAGCACATGTAGATGTAAAAAAGAGTAGCCCATTTATCTCCTATAGTAAAATATACTCCACAAACATTTTTGCATTACTCAAATATATTTATCTAAATTATATAAAAAAGTGTTTTGAATTTAAGGGGAACTGTCCTTTCTTGGAAGTATATTATACATACTGTAAGTTCTTTATAACCATGAATTTTTAAGTTCAGAAATGTGATATTTTGTATAGTTCCAATATTAGCCCTTTAAAATGCTCTATTATCAGAAAATGAATATTGCAAATCACAGGCTCTTATATGGAAGGAACACAGTGTGGTTCTAATGCCCATTTCAAAAAAAAAAAAACATTTAATTAGAGACCACTGTAGGGAGAGAACAGTCGGGTTGCTGTTCTTAGAAAAAAGCTTTCTGAACTTCAAACAAAAGCTAATTTATAAGTCATTTAAAATCTCTTTTGATTGCAGTTTTCCAAGTCGCCTGCGTCGCCTGACATTGATTGACTCATTCTGGTATTTACAAACCGTTCATAGGTAGCTGAATCACATGAAAAATTGGGAACAAGTTCGCTTGATATTGTTGATGAAAGGTAGTGGGAGGGAAATTCCTTTATACCTGACTTTTTATAGTCTTGAGATTGCTGTTTCATAAGCCTTCTCATTGTGTTGGTGTGATTGCTGCACGTGGGTGTTTAAGCAAGAGAGAGAAGGAGTTGCTTAAAGTAATATATATTTGATTATTCAGGATTGAAGAAAATAAATATGATACAAATAATGTCTATGATATAATTTCTGTGGAAAAATTGGGAACATTTTAACAAAAAGAGTTTGCATTTTTGCTATAATGTCATATAACTGATAGAGAAATCCATGTTAACCTTTGAACAATCATTTTTAAGGTTTTAAATAGTCTGAGCCCCCAGAATATTGGTTAAATAAAGAGGTTTATACTTTAGGCAAAAGAGTAGAAACCAGTTAGTGAACTGCTAATGTTTTCCAGTACAGTGAAGTTGAGATAAAATAAAGATGGATCGATTTACCTAAAGTGACCCTGTCACCATAGGATCACTTTGATACTTAGCACACAGTAAAATAAGAACATCTATACTTATCTTTCAGAAGGCCCATTGCCTTACTGTTCCTTGGCAGCTGCAGGTATTTGACACTTTCAGGTTCACACATCTGGCATCTTGTAGTGACATATGAGCTGGCAAGAGTAAATAAAGTGTGTGATGGTGGTGCAGGTATTCACAAAGTGAAATACCTGCAACAGCCAAGGAACAGCAAAGTAATGAAGTGCAAAGACATGGGCCACCGGAGAGTAAAGCCGGTCATAGACGGCTCAAATCTCGGCCAGTTGGAAGGGGTGTCATCACATTTTTCTGAGGAGGGAGGAGCCGGATGTGGGCGTCGTGTTGGAGCCGACGCTGAGCCTGGGATGCCTGGCATCTCCCCTCCTGTGACGCTGGCTAGGGCTTAGACACAGGTCGTCCCCCAGCCCCCCTGCGGACTCCCTGACCCGATGCCTTCGCCCCCCCCTCCCACTGGACATCCCCCCGGATATCCCCATCCTAGTGTGTATGCCGCTGTGGATGCTGTGGTCGGCACGAGCGGTATGAGTGAAGCGTTCCATGCTCCTGTACATGAGAGACACACGGCGCTCACGGTGTCCGGCGACTGGGAACCTGATCTTTAAGCGAACCACAAGCTACTCCATGCTTTCAGCTGTCAGTGACTGCTCATTGACTGTGGAGGCAGAGCATCGGTGTCAAAGTGAAGGTAAACGATTCAAAGATCCAGAGGATGAGAGTTTGGTAAGCCAGTGAAGCACTCAGACCCACCTGATGGGGTAAGTGAACTACAAGAATTATAAGAAGCTATAAGAAGTTACATGTTACAGCAACCTGGTACAAGGGACATACGAAGAGTGGCAAGTAGCTTAATCACTTAGACTGTAATTTAACTCTGTATACCTATATTTTAAGTGACTTTACCTACAAGATGAACTCAGGTAATAAAAGATCAACGGTTTGTATGATCCAAGGCTAAATTCTATCTCACTCCATGCCACTTAGTCTCCATGGTAAAAGGTAGAGTTTCATTACATACCTCTCTCTCTAACAACCAATAAAAACGCCTACATATCAACTCAAGGGGAGGAAGGAAAAAAAAAAAGAGGAAAAAAGATATATATATACAGTGCACAGGGAAACAAGTGGACTTGGGCTATTCCACATTACAATAGGAAATGACATGGGAAGTACACCCATGTAGGCGATGATATTCCCCTACTTTATCAACATTTATATAACTTTGATATTATAGCAGGACGCAGATATATGAGCCTGTTGTACCGTGGTTTTTTTTTCCCTGCGCTGACTGTTTGAATGTCGTCTGTTCCCCAGAATAGTTTTGAAACTCTTCCTCAGCAGATCCGGGTTACCCTCGGGTGGATTATTTCCACATTATACCTACGCTATATCCAGCAATTTTTCCTGGTTTAGGGATCTTCAGGGTATGCTTGTCTGTGATTGTGGCTAAAGAAGAGTGGGTTGAATAGATAGATAGGGGGCGGGGGACAGCCAGGAGGAGACAGAGTACCTGTATTAAGCGCTCTAGACAGGAAAGAAAGAAAAGAGAAAATGAGGGGTAAATCAAAGAAAGGGGCTTCAGCAAATCCGCCTAGGACAAGTGTAAGCCCGGGAACTATTAGAAAATATATGGTCCAAGACAGCGGTAAAGAGAGCCCGGGAAGATCTACGGGCGCTAAAAGCAAAACCTCAGAGTGTCTTTCTAAAATTGGGACAAGAAGACAGTTGGCTGAGACAGACATTCATACCGCACGTAGTGAGACAATGGAGGAAGAAACAACGGAACCCCAACAAAAAAAACAGCTCCCTACTAAGGGTGAAATGGCAGAAATGTTTGCAAAGCTTGAAACATCAATCAAAGGAGAAATAGAAACACTGCACGAGAATATGAATCACATCCTAAAAAGAGTAGAAGATGTAGAAATAACGGTGGACAGGCAAGGGGTTGAGATAAAAGGGCTAAAACACCAGATGGAAGAGATACAGAAAGAACAGAGAAATATGATGTATAGATTGGAAGGCCAAGAGAACCGAAATAGACGGAAAAACTTTCGGATTAGAGGTCTACCAGAGATACAAGGTGAAAAAGAGAACCTACAAGAAAAAATGGATGTAATCTTTGGAGGCCTGATCAATCCACTTGGAACCAGTAGTAAAATTAAACTTGAAAGAGTGCACAGAATCAGAAAGCCGGCAGAATTAAGTGAAGATGTCCCAAGAGACGTTATTGTAAGATTCCATAACTACCAGGACAAGGAACATATCAAAGCCAACATGAAAAAGAACCAACTAGTGAAGTTTGGTGAAACAAATCTGCAGATCTTCCCGGACTTGGCAGGGGAGACAACTTGAAGAAGAATCCTGAAACCATTACTGGCTCTATTTAAAACCCATGATGTCCAATACTCTTGGGACTTCCCAGCCTGCCTAATTGGATGCAAGGAAGGCCGTTCAGCTACATTGAGATTTCCAGAAGATACGCCAAAATTCTGCCAACGCCTGGATGTATCATTAATGGAAATCCCAGGTTGGTGGGAAAAAATTGCAAACCAAGAGTCTACAGAGGATCTGCTATCCTGGAAACCAGTCTTTAATATAAAACGACTAGCTACAAAGAAAAATTAGATTTAAAGGAATTTAGCATTGGCTTGCTTGTATATTGGACGGGGGTGTTGGGGGGGTGTGGGTGAAGGAGGGGGTCGGGTGGCAGGGGGAAGGTTGGGGGGTGGACGGCATGGGAATTTTCCCAATCCCAGGGGAGAGTATCGGAACCAATGATGACCACTCTGAGCTCAACCTCTAGGGGGACAACTGTGAGGCCGGGTGGTGTTAGTGGGGCCACAGTTATTTGGGCCTTGGGGAGGTCCGTTACCCCCAATCGAGTGGGGGAGGGGTGGGGGGACCGGGAGGGGGGCAGGTTGAGTGAGGATGAGGGAGGTGGGGGGGTGGGGGGTTAGGGAGGGGAGGGGGCTTGGGGGTAAGTATTCACCATATCGTCTTCCCCATCTCTGGTCAGTAAGGACATGTATACCTCCCCCTACTTTATTCATAAAGAGATGTCCAGGTTAAACATAATTTCATATATCGTAAGAGGTCTAAACTCCCCCATAAAATGCGCAAACATATTGGGTGAATTGAAATTCCTGAAAGCAGACGTTGCTCTGTTACAAGAGATGCACCTCTTTCTGGGTAAGAGTCAGAGCATTTTCTCCAGGGATTATCTGATTTGGTTCTATGGAGATTCCCTGACCAGGGGCACAAAAGGAGTGGCGATTGGGTTCGCCATGCAAGTTTCCTTCAAGCTAGAGGAGAGAATAACTGACCCAGAGGGTCGCTTTCTGTTCCTAAGAGGTAAACTAAATGGATCAGATTACTCACTAGCAAATGTATATGGCCCGAACAAAAACTCTTGTAGATATCTATTGGGAATCCTGGTAAAGTTTGAGAAGTTTAGGAAAGGGAGGGCCATAATAGCAGGAGATTTTAATCTTTGTTTGGAACCAGGTAAAGATAGTATGTCACATACACGGGGGGGGGGGGGTTGAACAAAATAAAAAAGAAGTTGCACCAATGTCAACTCATAGATGTATGGAGGATGCAACACTATAACTTAAGAGACTACACATTCTACTCCCCCGTCCACATGACGTACTCTAGACTGGACTTCTTACTTGTGGATCACTATCTCCTTGAGGTGGTTGAGGGCACAGACATTGGCACAATGACATTCTCTGATCATGCGCCTGTAAGCCTACAATTGAAAATAGGTAAGCGTAAAAATTGGTGCAATAGCTGGAGATTAAATGAGGATCTCCTCCATGATAGAGTAATCGATAAGCGAATTAAAGAGGTACTGGAACTCTATTTTAAAATGAATGTGCCTGGTGAGACATCAGAAGCTATAGTGTGGGAGGCCCACAAAGCATACATCAGAGGTATTTTAATGATGGTCGGTTCTGAGGAAAAGCGAAGAAAGGAGAAAGAGAAACTTGCCCTGAAAAAAGAAATCCACGACCTTGAACAACAACACAAGATAACGGGGGATAGTGAGGTTTTGGTGGATCTATTTAGGAGGAGAGAGGCTATGCGAGATTTAATCGAACAAGAAACCCGAAAGTTATACAATTTAGTGGTAATAGACCCGGTAGATTCCTGGCAAAGGCCCTGAGAAAAAAGAAAAACACCAATTATATTGATAAAATAAAAACAAGGACAGGAGACATCAGATATAAAGATAAAGATATCGTGACAACTTTTCAAGAGTATTACGGGGGGTTGTACGCTATCAATATAAATGATACCTAGGAGGGGAGGGATCAAAAAAGAGAGATAATTAAAACTTATTTAAAAGACAGCGGATTGGTCAAAATTACGGAAACTGAACAAAGTAGTTTAGAGGCTCCCATAACAGAGGAAGAAGTAAGAAAGGCACTTAAGGATACGCCATTAGGCAAAAGCCCGGGTCCTGATGGGCTGACAGTCCTATATTATAAAAAATATCAGGATTATCTAATCCCCAAAATGTGTTCGTACATGAATGAAACTGGGGACAAAGGGGAAATGAGGAGAGAAGCATTGGAAGCCATCATAGCCATTATCTTGAAAGAGGATAAAGACAGTACACTGTGTTCCGGCTATAGACCCCTCTCGCTACTAAATGTGGATACGAAACTATTCGCCAAAGTGCTCGCTGAAAGATTGAAACAAATAATCAATAAGATCATACACTCAGACCAGGTCGGGTTTATACCAGGAAGAGAGGGACGTGATAATGGTATTAAAACACTCCTAGTAGCACAGAAAATCAAAGAGAGTGGAGCCCCAGGTCTACTTCTGTCAATTGGTGCTGAAAAAGCGTTTAACAGAGTAGACTGGGGCTTCTTGATGTGTACATTGGAGGAGACTGGACTTAAGGACAGAATCCTCAGATGGATAAAGGCATTGTACTCACGACCTACAGAGAGAGTGAGGGTAAATGGCCTACTCTCTGAGCCATTCGAAACGAGACAGGGGTGTCCACTCTCCCCGTTGCTATTTGTGATGGCCCTCTAACCGCTTCTCTCTAGGATCAGGCAAAACTCGGACATCAGCGGGTTAAAGATCGGCAAAGATAGTATAAACTGGCTGCCTTTGCGGATGATATTCTGTTTTATGTCACGCACCCGAGGATCACCCTTCCGAATATTATGTCTACATTAATAGAATTTGGGAAGCTTTCCAACTTTAAGGTTAACCTGACTAAATCGGAAACGCTAGATATTAACAAAAGCAAGCTCAGAGATTACTCATTTCAAAAACACTTCCCATTTATTTGGGGGGAAAAAAGAACTTAATTACTTAGGAGTTAAAATAACTACATCCAAACAGACTCTGTTTCTGGTGAACTTTATGCCCCTCCTTAACGAAATAAAGCAAGAACTTAACAGAATTTCACGCGGTCAGTTATCCTGGGCAGGAAGAATCAACGTCTATAAAATGGTAATTCTACCTAAAATTACATATAAAATGCAGATGCTTCCAATATCACTTCCACAAGCATATCTCAAAAGTCTACACACAATGTTTTTAAGATTCATTTGGAGAGGAAAAAAACCTTGTTTAAACTTTACACAGTTAACTAAAGAGAAGGGTAAGGGAGGGTGGGGAGCACCAGATATTCATAAGTACTGTGAGGCAATCGCCTTGGCAAGAGTAATAGACTGGGTTAAAAATAACAAAGAAAAACAATGGGTAATATTGGAAAATAAAATTAATGAAACCACGTTGAATAAGATAATATGGATCCCACCACACTTAACAATATGTAGCACTGAAACACATGATATAACAAGACACGCACTCAAAGTTTGGGACACACTGCACAAAAGGGAGCATTGGGGGTTTAATTCACCCCTAATTCCACTTAACAATTCAGTATATTTTGTAGAAGAAGGAGAAGGAGGACTTGTTTGGAAAGTGGATTCTGGAGGAAGATGTCCAATTAAAGGATGTAATGTGTTAGGATAAAATATGCACATTTGAGGAACTTTAAGATAGGGGAAACCTGTTAGTCATCGACCCATGGAGGTACAATCAACTAAGCCATTTCATTAACTCACTCCCGTAGCCAATTAGATCGGCAGACAACCTACTCCCATTAGAGAAAATATGTATAGAAAAAAAAAGGAAGGGGGGGCTCTCCAAGATTTATAAAGTATTAATAGAGTTGGGGAACAACCCCTCCATATATTAGGAAGTGGGAGAAGGAACTCGACAGCAAACTGAAAGACCCGGAAGTGTGGCAGATACTGAAGAGGGTTAGTGCCACCTTGGTTAACTACAAAGTTTTGGAGTTGAACAATAAGTGCCTCGCGAGAATGTACATGACCCCTGACTGAGTATACAAATGTCAGAAGGAAACTTTGCAATTATGTTGGAGGGGCTGCAAAGAAATAGGGTCAGTGGCGCATATTTGGTGGCACTGCCCGGAAGTTAAAAAATTTTGGGGGGAGGTAAGAGCAATAACTAAAGAGATTACCAATATTGCTATCCCGGACGACCCCTGGGCATGTTTATTCCACAAGAGCGATATGCCCACCAAGACATACCTGAAAACGCTATTACCACAGCTTACCGATGCGACCAAAGGCCTTATACCTAGGTATTGGCAAAAGAAAGGAAGACCCTCGATGAGAGACTGGTTTAACAAAATCAATGAAATTCAAAGCCTTAGAATATCTAGGTTTAGCGAAGGGACGAAAAGAGAGGCTTTCGCATCAAAGTGGAGGGAATGGGTGGAGTATAAAGATTCACTAAGAGCTGCCGAGATTTGGGGTACCTAGCTTAAGGATCTGGACAGTACCAGATGATGAAAAACGGGTCAGGGTGTGATGAGAGGATATTGGTGAAGATTAGAGGTGAGCAGATTAGGAGAGGGAGAGGGGGGCGAAATAAGTGAGGGGTGGCTAGGGGGTTGGGAGGTGGTGGGAGGCGGGGATGCTAAAAGTGGGCTTTCTAGTGAAAAAAAAATAAAAGGATATCTCTGTGAAATATTGTTTTTTGTAAAAACGCAGACAAAAATTGACACTATGATGTGATGAAGTGAAGGGATGAGTTTGAATTTTAACAACTGAAACATGACTCCTGGAAAAATGTCTCGCTGACCTGGCAAAAAAAAAAAAAGAAAAAAGAAAAAAATCTCGGCCAGTTCATCAGAGACTTCAAGCCATGCATGGACAGGCTAAATGTACTCAAGTTGATCAATTATTCAACTTGGGTACAACCAGCCAGAAGGATTTTACATACAAATATCGCTAGCGGCTGTTATAGCCACTAGCAATAATCATTGTGTTCTCCCAGCTGGGATGGATTCTACCGCTCCCCGCGGAGAGAACACAATGGCTCGGCGGGAGATATTCCCCTGTCAACACTGTCAGTGTTGCAGGAAAGAAATTTGCTCTGTCTCTGTCTATGGATGTTGTTTCATAAAATACATATATACACTCGCCGGGCACTTTATTAGGTACTCTTGCTAGTACCGGGTTGGACCCCCTTTTGCTTTCAGAACTGCCTGAATTGTTTGTGTCATAGATTCAACAAGGTGGTGAATCAAGAGATTTTGGTCTATATTGACATGATAGCATCACGCAGTTGCTGCAGATTTGTCGGCTGCACATCCATGATGAAAATCTCCTGTTCCACCACATCCCAAAGGTGCTCTATTGCATTGATATCTGGTGACTGTGAAGGCCATTGGAGTACAGTGACCTCATTGTCATGTTCAAGAAACTAGTGGTGAGATGATTTGATCTTTGTGACATGGTACATTATCCTGCTGGAAGTAGCCATCAGAAGATGGGTATACTGTAGTCATAAAGGGATGGACATGGTCAGCAACAATACTCAGGAAGGCTGGGGCATTTAAACGATGCTCAATTGGTACCAAGGGCCCAAAGCATGCCAAGAAAATATTCCCCACGCCATTACACGACCACCATCAGCCTGTATGTTCAATATGAGTTTCACATAGGCCCACGTTTAGTTATTTTTTGACATTCCTGTGGCCTTCTTTCACAATCTTTCTCATTATATTTTGTATTATTTAAAGTGATCTAATCCTACTTGAAAGCATGAAAAGAATGATTTCCTTGGGGAATATATATGCCACAAGGACTAGGGCTGCTCATGACTCATGCATTGTAAGAAAAGTTGTCCTGTGAATCATTGTGTTCTTGTTGTTACGTGTAAACCTATACATGTTATAACTCATGTTGGTGAAGAGCCAAGCTAAGCTTCAAATATGTCAGATACAAAAGACTCTTTAGGGCCCCAAGCAAGAAATTTTATATAGGTCCCCATTTTTAATGTTTCTGGTCAGCTTTTATCTTTAAACTTGTTTGTTTTTTTTAGTCACTATCATAGAAGAGTCAATCTCATAGCATTTTATGTTACCAAATTGCTAATGAGAAAAGGACCAGCATTATTCCATCCAATAACATATGTGGCATACATATGTGGATCACAGAGTTCTTTATTTCAATAGGGTCCAGGTTTGGATTTTGATTATGATGTCAAACCTTGTATAAATTACATGGGATTGTACACCACATTAACATCCATCATACCATAACAACATTCCTAAATAATAAAGTAAATACACAACAAACATTAATAAACACAAAAAAAAAAAAAAAGATAGTGCTCCTCCTGGAAAAGAAAGCAAGTCTCAGCCACTTAAGGTGGGAGTAAACTCTGCATTACTTTTACCTATAGGTAAGCCTATAGTAAGGCTTACCTATAGGTACAGTAAATAACTTCTAAACGTGCACTAATTAGGAGACATTTGCTTTTGATGCAGCTGGTGATGTCACCGGCACATGCGCTCTGAAGAAACAGCATGCCATGCCTTTACTTCAGAGTCCTGTGACATGAAGGGCGGCTCCCATGTGCAGGAGTGACTTTATCGTGGCTCCGGCCACTCACAAAGCCGGAGTCCGCGAACCCAGAAGAAAGACTGGGTGAAGATGGAAGCACCTTCAGCAGTGACAGTAAGTCACTGGAGGGCTTCGTTTTAAGGTAAGTTTCACATAATGTGCTAGTATGTGATGCATACTAGCATGTTATGGCATTGCCTTGCAGGATTAAAAAAAAAAAATGGTTTACTACCGCTTTAATCCTGCATGTATACAAATCAAAGTAAAAAATTTACTCTCTAGGAGCAGTCTCAAGTTAGCTTTTCTCTTCCTAGATTTCTCTCTGTTAATCAAACTTGCTGTATTGCATATTAAATGTAGAAATGTCAAAAACCTGACCACACTGAGCTTGTTTGACTTTGTGCAGTTCCAGTTCACTGTGCTCCAAGCCTCAGCAATGGTGGATGATACTGTAAAGCTCCTAACTGCCCCTGACTTCGAGGGACTGTCCCTGATTTAGAACAAAGTCCCTCTTTTCTCCTCATTTGTCCCTCATTTTGGTCTGATCTATATAATTTTTATATATAATGCACTTTTTATGTATCAAAATATGTTTTCCAGGGCTAAACCTTTCATGCAATTTATAAATTGCTGCATTTGTACATTTCAAAAACCAGTATAAAGAATTAGTAGTGATAAAAAAATGCACTTGTGGGTTTAACTAATCTTTTGTTGTATAATTCTCCTTTAAGGGGGCGTGGCAGGGGGTGTGTCATATGCCTACATCCTTTTGCTAATAGATGTTCCTCATTCCTATCTTAAAAAGTTGAGAGATATGATACTGTCAAAGCTTCCTGATTTCCAAGCCTCTCTCTGGATCACTATTCCAGCTACAGGCATTCAACTGACCGAGCATTACTGTCAGCCTTTCTCCGGTGTTACTTCTTTTGATCTTGTGCCAACCTGCCTCTCCAAAGGATGCAGTGTGTTACACACATTTTTCACCCTTACTTCGGAAGCCTACACTCTCCTTGAAAGCAAAACAGAAATAAAACTTCTCCTTTTGCAGTACTAACAAATATAATAAAAATGTATAAAGCATAGCCAGGTGACCCAGGTGTCTCATGGGCCCTGAGTGTTTGGCTAAATTCCGGAGCCCTAATCTGAACCAAGTTGGAACTGCTTGATGTGTGCCCCAGGCATTTGGGGATTGTTGTGAACTTGTATAGCACTACCTCAGTAGGAGCTGAGTGCACAAACATACAATATCACAGGAAATCATCAAAAGTAATACTTACTACCCAATAGTAGTTAGTAGTGCTACATCAAAGAAAACGCGCACCATCCCAGAGGTAATTTGTGGATAACTCCCGCGCTGTCTAAAAAAACTAACCTAGGGGGCACCGCTGCAAATACCTGTGAATATGATCCAAAACAGAAAAGGGTGATAAATGGTGGTGTTTGCGCTGTGTAAAAGAAAGTGTGATGAGGGAACAGAATTAATTAATTGTATGTGTATATAAAGTGTACATAAAGTAAAAATCAAACAAATATATCAAACATGAGACTCCATAAATAAACATAGTGCAATCCTGGTGTAAAACGTGGCAAACCAAATTACATAATCAAGTAAAAAGGTTTGTTTATAAATATATAAAGTGAATATAATATATAGAGTGAAGAAAATCCAACGAAAATCTGTGTAAAATATAATCACCACCACCATATGACACATAAGTGCTAGAGAAGACGCAAGTCTTCAGTGATGACACCTGTGTGTCTGCAAGCAGCTTACCTTACTGCCGTAAGGTATACAGCATGGGTTAATCACAGATGCAAAATTTGATGATTCCCTCCTGATTGTGTATATTCTTGAATGGTCTCGATGGCAGATTAAGGCATATGGGAAAACATTAGACACGTGCATTCATTTTCGTCCGAATGCATTTTCGTCCGAATTTCAGGCATTTTCGTTATCGTTTTAACAAACGATAACGAAAGCGCAGATTCCGAAAAACGAAAGATCCGACATAAACAAATGCTTTATTTTCGTTTTCGTTGCGACAACAGTTCGATATTGATAGGAAATTCTACATGACGCTAACAATAACAATTTGTGTCTATCGAACCTGTGGTCGAATGTGCCTAACCTTAACTCTATAGTCTATCCACCATAGTAGTCCAAGATTATTCGAAAAGATTCGACATAGAGAGAAAAGATTCGACATAGAGAGAAAAGATTCGACATAGAGAGAAAAGATTTGACGTAGAGAGAAAAATTAAGTAAAATAAAAATAATGATGAAGATGGTTATTGGCCAATTGTAACCAAAGAGGAGGGGCAGTAAAATAGCTAGAACCGCATGTACAGCCAACTTAGTTTCACTTACGATTTGCTAGCAGAGAGAGACAGACACGCTGTTTCATTTCAGAACAGTCAATCTTAGCTGGTCCGTTTGAATTGTCACTTTGTCAGAGAACCTGAACTATTTCATTTGAGCATAAGCTAAGCACAGCAGCAGAACAGTAGTGAAGCAAGCTACATCTGTGTTGTGAACTTGATAGATAGACTAGTGATACTAGTGTTGCTGCTAGTGTTGTGATAGCCTCAGAGGCTGCACGTGTTGTGGTGGGGGGTGATTTATAGATTGAGATTCTATATACCCTATCTCCACTCCAGTCCATTTGCTGACTTGCAGTTGCTGTAAAGTTCAGAAATGTACCGTTCTAACGTAAAAGTGAAGGCTGGTAGAGGTAGTGGTCGTGGTCGCGGTCGCGGTGGATGCCTTGCTAAAAAAAGTGGCAAGGTCTCTGCTACTAGTGCCTCTGAAACTTCTGCTGCCACCAACATGCCATCCACAGCAGTGGGTGTCACCGCCAGTGCCACCAGCAAAGCTAGTTCCACCACCCCCAGTTCTTCTAATATTACTTTTCCTGCCAGACCACCAACATCTGCTGCCACTTCCACTGCCAGTGCACCGCCTCCTTCCACTTCTACAGGTGTCATGGCTGCATATATTTATGGAATAGGCAAGAAACCTAGTAAAGTGGAGTTGCCTTTACAGTCACCACCACCAATCACACTACCAGTGCCACTGCCCAGCTCCCCAAAGAAGCAATTGAGGGAGACAGCAGCAGAGACAGAGTGTGAAACTTTTTTTTCAACTTTTTTTTCATTGGCCCAAGAAGATGATTTAGAATGTGATGCTCCTCTTTCCCCAAACACTGCGGATGTTTTATACAATCTTAGCCCACAGGACTTATAGCTTGACCTGGGGAAAGTGCAAGAGGGATATTCTGTGAGGAGTAGGACAGGTAGCAGTCCACTTTTTTCATCTGCTGCTAACTCCCCTTCTCCCTCTGTTATTATGGAAGAATCCTGTGATGATATCACTGACCTCCCAGTCCCCAGCACCCCTGCCATTAGCAGCACTAGTTCTAGTTCACCAAGTGTAACTGTAGTGGCAACAGCTTCCACCACTGGTGTGCTATCTACTGCAGCTATATCAGCCCTAAATAGATATCAACAGGGTCAAGGGGCTGCATCCCGCCGCAGCAACGTTTGGAAATACTTTCAAACATTGGAAGGCGGGTTCTTTGCCAAGTGTAAATTGTGTGGGAAGCAAGTAAGTAGGGGTAAAAAGTTAGGTCATTTAACCAATGCTGGTATGAACCTACACCTTAAAAATTACCACCACTCTACTTTACTGTGGGCAGAGGCAGAAAAAGAAGATGGTAGCGCAGGAAGCAGCATAACGGACTCTGACTGTACTGGTGGTACCTCCTCAAGCACACCACTTACTCAGAGCACAGGAGGCAATAGAGAGTTTAATTAATACAACCCGTCCATGTGCAGTAGTTCCACTGTAGACCCAATCAGGCTCCTCATCCTCCCAAGGACATCATCAGCCTACCCTCGATAGTTTTGTTGGCTTTAGTTCCAAGGGCATGTCAAAACAGCAGGCCAACAAGATCACCCGCCTCATTGGCCAATTCATTGCTGTTGGAGGAGCCTCTTTTCGCATGATTGAAGGGGAGCCATTTAAACAACTCATGCATGCCCTTGCTCCAGGATACGTTGTTCCTGCACGAACAACTTTCAGCAGAAAGATTATTCCAGCACTATACCACTCGTGCATTGGATTATTGAAGGAAAAAATGGCCAAAGCTGAGGGTCAGACAATTCATTTGACAGATTTGTGGACAGCTCCCAGCGGTCAACACGCTTTCCTGTCTTTGACTGCACACTGGTGGCAGGCCACTGTGCCTGTTGGTGGTGGCACTGGTGTAAGAGTTCAAACTCCATCAGGAAGCAGGTCTGCAGCGCAAGGCCAGCAGGGTTATCAAGCTTTCCTGCTCCACACAGAAGTCCGTGATGACAAACACAGCTCTGCCAACATATTGCGGGCAATTAGATCAATGTTGGAAATTTGGTTTGAAGAGCGGGCTGTCACCAATGTCTCTGTTGGGTTCATTGTGACAGACGGAGGTTCAAACATGGTTAAAGCTCTCCAAGATGGATCTTTTGTCGGTGTGCGCTGTTCTGCACACATACTGCATTTAGTGGTCAAGGGTGCTGTCAGGAAAGGATTCATCCGCTGGTAAGATATATCATTTGGCATGCAGTACTGGGGTCCACCAGCAGGTGTCTCCTGGCAGTGTTGAACTGTCGGGAGAATATTTCCCTGCTGGTGTCATTTCATCTTTTGGCCGCAGTACTGACGTCCACCAGCGGATGGATCCTGGCAGTATGGAGCAGACAACACTCCCTGCGCTCAGGTGTGACTTGAAGTCAATTACCACAGCCTTATAAATACCCAGCAAGCCCTCATAGGCTTGCCTTGGTATCTCTTTCCCTGCATTCTGACCTTGCTGCCTGTTATTTTGACCTTGAGCCTGCATCTGCCTTGTCCTGACCTGACCTGATCTGATCCAATCCCTATCCTGAGCCCTTCCTGGTCCTGTCCCTTCTGTTCCTGGTTACCTTGGATCCCTGCCCTGTATCCCATCCATCCATCCTCTCACTGTCCTGTTTGGTTTCCCATCCTTGCCCATCTGCTGACCTCCCTGTGTATGACCTTGGCCTGGCTTTGTTTACGATTCCGGTATCTTCATTTACTTGTATACATTGTTGTTTGTAGTAGGTTTGTTGTGTTGGTTTTGCACTGTTTATATTCCTTTTACTTGTCACTTATTTTAAAAACACCATTATTTCACTTACATGTGTTTCTGGTCTCCTCTGTGCAGTCCACACGGTCTGGTCAATTAGATCCTCTGACAGTATACCAAGGCCATCCCTACCAGACGTGACTGCACTGAGGAGCCTTTTTGAAAATGCAGGCAGAAATAGTGATTTATCTTACCTCATTGGTAACTGAGGATAATTGTTATTGCCGTCTGGTATTGAAGGAGTGGACCAGGGATCAACTATTAGAGTGTATCCGTCTGGCCCATTCTCTGGTGGATGAGGGCGGTATGCTATTTGAAAATGTTCAGCCTCTGATCCAACTGTGTGCAGAGCTAGCCTTGTCCAGTACTCCAGAGGGCAGGGATGATTTTTCTCCCCCCTTCAGTTTTGATCAGGTTGAGTCTCTGGTGTGGTTATTAGAGGATGACCCAGCCTTTTTCATGGAACGTTATGCCTCTTGTTCACAGCAGGTGTTGTCTGATTGCATCCATTCAGTGCAATCGCTGGTTAGTCAAGCTGTGTGTGAATCAATGTTTGTTCATCCTGTGCTACAGGCATGGTCAGATCTCCTTAATTTAGCCAAGCCACAACAACCCAGCCCTGCCATTAATCACCTGCCTTCCCAAGAATCTATTCCCCCATCGCTCATGGCAACCTCAGCTACAGCCCAGTATACACAGCTTTCCACCAAGTATTATTACCCAGTCTCCACTCACTGCACCTATCCTGCCCTCAATCCACCTGTCTCTTCTCCTCCACCTGTAACAGTCCCACAAAACCCTTCTCTAGCTACAGTTCCTTGGTCTTCCTTCGATCCAGCTACTTTCTTTTCTTACAGCCCTGCACCTACATACAAAACTGCACGGGCTAAACCAAAAAAGAAACAAAAATTCTTTCCTACCCACACGATCCTGCCAGTAACCCAACTTGCTTCCACACCAACTAACCCACCTGATTCTGCCAAACCTCTGCCTGCTACCCAGTCTGACGTTCCAGTGCCTGCTACCCAGTCTGACGTTCCAGTGCCCGCTACCCAGCCTGACGTTCCAGTGCCTGCTACCCAGCCTGAGGGTCCAGTGCCTGCTACCCAGCCTGACGGTCCAGTGCCTGCTACCCAGCCTGACGGTCCAGTGCCTGCTACCCAGCCTGACGGTCCAGTGCCTGCTACCCAGCCTGACGGTCCAGTGCCTGCTGACCGGTCTGATGACCTTGTGTACATGTTCCAGCCTAAAGTTTTGCTACCAGTGTTCCAGTCTGACGCTTCAGTGACTACTGTCCAGTCCGATGTACCTATTGTTCAGCCTGGTATGCCAGCACCTGCTGTTCTGCCCGATGTGCCAGCGCCTGTGTCTGCTGCCCAGTCTAAAGTTCCAGTACCCGCTGCCTGGTCTGATGTCTCAGTGCCGGCTTTCCAGTCCGCTTTCCAGCCTGATGTGCCAGTGTCTGCTACTCAGCCAGTTGTGCCAATGCCTGTGCCCGCTGTCCAGTTTGAGGTCCCAGTGCCTTCTGCTCAGCCTGACATCTCAGTGCCCATGTTCCAGTCTGACACTTCAGTGACTACTGTCCAGTCCGATGTACCTATTGTTCAGCCTGGTATGCCAGCACCTGCTGTTCTGCCCGATGTGCCAGCGCCTGTGTCTGCTGCCCAGTCTAAAGTTCCAGTACCTGCTGCCTGGTCTGATGTCTCGGTGCCGGCTTTCCAGTCCGCTTTCCAGCCTGATGTGCCAGTGTCTGCTACTCAGCCAGTTGTGCCAATGCCTGTGTCCGCTGCCCAGTTTGAGGTCCCAGTGCCTGCTGCTCAGCCCGAAATCCCAGTGTCCATGTTCCAGTCTGACGCTCCAGCGACTACTGACCAGTCCGATGTACCTGTTCAGCCTGTTGCGCCAGTACCTGCTGTTCTGCCTGATGTGCCAGCACCTGTCTTTGCTGTCCAGCCTGAAGTTCCAGCACCTGCTGCCCGGTCTGATGTCTCGGTACCCACTTTCCAGCCTGATATCCTGGTACCTGTCTTCCAGCCTGATGTCGTGATGTTGGTATCTCAGCCTGAGGTTTCGGTGCCCGTGTCTCAGCCTGAAGTTTCGGTGCCCGTGTTTCAGCCTGGAGTTTCGGTGCCTGTGTCTCAGCCTGCTGAATCGGCGCCCGTTACCCAGTCTGTTGAATCGTGCTCGTTACCCGGTCTGCTGAACTGGTGCCCGTTACCCAGTCTGCTAAACCAAAGTCCGTCACTTTGCCTGTCAAGCCAGCATCCATTATCCGGCTTGCTGAACCAGTGCCCGGTGTCCAGCTCGCTGGGTCGGGGCCTGTTACCCAGCCCACTGGGCCAGGGTCCGTTACCCAGCTTGCTGAGCCGGTGCCTGTAATCCGGCCTGCCCTTACAGTGCTCGCTGTTCGGCCTAATGTTCCAGAGCCTGCTGTCCATCTCGATGACCCGGAGCCTGCTGTCCAGCTCGATGACCCGGAGCCTGCTGCCCAGCTCGATGACCCGGAGCCTGCTGCCCAGCTCGATGACCCGGAGCCTGCTGCCCAGCTCGATGACCCGGAGCCTGCTGCCCAGCTCGATGACCCGGAGCCTGCTGCCCAGCTCGATGACCCGGAGCCTGCTGCCCAGCTCGGTTTGTTCCTGTCTGCTGCCCAGCTCGGTTTGTTCCTGTCTGCTGCCCAGCTCGGTTTGTTCCTGTCTGCTGCCCAGCTCGGTTTGTTCCTGTCTGCTGCCCAGCTTGGTTTGTTCCTGTCCGCTGCCCAGCTCAATGATTCTGATGTGCCAGCTGTCTGCCTGGATGGGCCTGATGACCAGCCTTCTTCCACCATTCTGCCTGATGCCATAGACTATGGACAATTAAGACTAGTTGGAGCGTCCGGAGGCCGCTCCTTTGAGGGGGGGTACTGTCAGGAAAGGATTCATCCGCTGGTAAGATATATCATTTGGCATGCAGTACTGGGGTCCACCAGCAGGTGTCTCCTGGCAGTGTTGAACTGTCAGGAGAATATTTCCCTGCTGGTGTCATTTCATCTTTTGGCCGCAGTACTGACGTCCACCAGCGGATGGATCCTGGCAGTATGGAGCAGACAACACTCCCTGCGCTCAGGTGTGACTTGAAGTCAATTACCACAGCCTTATAAATACCCAGCAAGCCCTCATAGGCTTGCCTTGGTATCTCTCTCCCTGCATTCTGACCTTGCTGCCTGTTATTTTGACCTTGAGCCTGCATCTGCCTTGTCCTGACCTGACCTGACCTGATCTGATCCAATCCCTATCCTGAGCCCTTCCTGGTCCTGTCCCTTCTGTTCCTGGTTACCTTGGATCCCTGCCCTGTATCCCATCCATCCATCCATCCATCCTCTCCCTGTCCTGTTTGGTTTCTCGCCCTTGCCCATCTGCTGACCTCCCTGTGTATGACCTTGGCCTGGCTTTGTTTACGATTCCGGTATCTCCATTTACTTGTATACATTGTTGTTTGTAGTAGGTTTGTTGTGTTGGTTTTGCACTGTTCCTTTTACTTGTCACTTATTTAATAAACACCATTATTTCACTTACATGTGTTTCTGGTCTCCTCTGTGCAGTCCACACGGTCTGGTCAATTAGATCCTCTGACAGGTGCAATCCCAGTGCTCAAATCTTGGACCTTTGCAGAAAGATTGCAGGGTATTTCCACTGCAGTGTAGGGGCTAGTCAACTGTTAAGGGAGGAGCAAGAACAATCAGGGCTCCCCATACATCGCCTGAAACAAGATGTCAGCACCCGGTGGAACTATACCCTGGAAATGCTGGAACGCATTTTGGAGCAAAAGACAGCCATCCACAATCTATCATCCCGCCACAGCATCGGGATTGGTTCCACACTGGGACGTGATGACTGGTGTATAATTAGGCAGCTCGTTTATGTCTTAAAACCCTTTCGGAATGTGACGGAAAACTTGAGTCAGAGCAATGCCAGCCTAGGACAGGTCATACCCTTGTTTACTTATCTCATAGATAAGATGGGATCGTTCCTAGAAAACAGTGAGCCTGTTTGTGGCTGCCCACTTCATGCCGATGTAGCGTCTTTCATCAGAAAGCTACAAGCTAACTTAAAAGATCGGCTAAATGACCGTGTCCGCAAAAGCCCTGAACTCATGCTGGCTTCCCTGCGTGATCCCAGGATCAAAGGTAAACTGGCACTCAGAGACAACAGCCTCTCCTACTGGAAAGAAAAATTGATTGAAAGGGTCCGGAATTTGCAGCAACAGAGATGTACGACGGATGAGGCCGGTTTGGAAGATTCACCTGCCATGTCTACTATTCCAAGGCCTGGCACCATCACTCAAAAACAACAGAGTGGAGCATGTGCATGTTGGGTAGAGGCACTTGACAATCTGGTGGATGCAGGTCAAACAGCAGGTAATCAAGAGGAGAGCAGTGCCTCTGAAATGGTCAGGGTCTACCTATATAAAGCAAAAAATAAAAAAGGAAAAAACTGCGCTAATCCAGTACCAAAACAGGGGTGGACCAAGCTCCCCAACCAAGCTGCAATTAATGTGAAAACACACCTTTGCTTCCTACAGAGGACCCTTTGACCTATTGGGATGGTAAGAAAAGTTTGTGGCCTGGTCTTTGCCTGGTTGCCCAGCAACTACTATCCCGTCCTCCAACCACTGTGCAAAGTGAGAGAGTTTTCTCTATTACTGGGAATATCCTTAATCCACACCGTTCACAACTAACACCCCATTTGATGGAACAAATAACTTTCCTCAAATTTAACCTCCCCAAGCTGGGTTACCCTACCCTTAACTTGTGAGACCTGAATCATTGTTACCATGTGAAGATAGATGGGACTAGAGTGACTTGAGTGTGCGTGATTGCATGAATGAATGTTGTGTGAAAGGACAGTGAAGATAGATGGGACTCAGAGGAACCATCCAAATGTTCAGGAAAATCATTTTTTTTTATTTTCTTACCACTTGACACAATAGCAGTTGTCTACTTGACTTTGGTGTGACCCCCAAGATTTAAATAGAATTATATTGTTTTAAGCAATCCAAATTTTTCCCTTTATTCCTTCCATCACCCTTTTTTTTGTAATGAATGATGTGTAGAGTGACTAGAGTGTGCGTGATTGCATGAATGAATGTTGTGTGAATGGACAGTAGCAAGGGTTGAAGCCTTGACGTGGCGTTACTGCTCACGTGTTGCTGTCTTTGTAATTTAACCATTTTTGTTTGGTGGTCTGGAAATAAGAGACAATGATTAAAGATGACCTCAACAGCATGACAGTTCCTCTTGATGGAGAGACTGTCAACTCAAGGATCAGAATATGTTACCAACACAACATAGTACAAAGAAGCATACAGTTGGAAACGTGATTCTATGCAAGATAGATTAGTTGGTCACTGCTGAGCTGCATCCAGATGCCCAGGACCCTCCCCATTTACCATCTCTGACCCTGGGGACACCAGGGCCCTCTCTGATCCTCCGCCTGTTTCATGACCATCTGCAATTGTCCAAAGTCACCAGTGTGAGTGAGTAATCTACCCTGCTGCCATGTTACTCAAGCCCTGGAAATGATGACTGCCTGCCAGGTCACCTTGAGGCTAGGTGACAGATGCACTCTGTAGGAATCGGAAGTGCACCGCTAGGTAGTGGACCCTAGGACTGACTGCTGTGGATTGAACCCTGGGAGGTTCAGGAAGCAGGTCTACTGGATCACTAACACAGATCCCACTGGGAGCTAGAGCATAGATTCCCCAGGGCGTGGAGTCTAAGAGCCAGCAGGTGTTCACCAGAGCCTCTAGTGGTGAGGATGGACTGCGCTGCAGTCTGGCTCCAGGTCGCGGCCCCCAGGGTCTCACAGTTCATGCTCACGGTAGACTACAGGAGAAGCGGAAAGAGGCAGCAGGCTGGAACAACAAGCAAGTAAGGGATAAGCCAAGGTCGGGGCCACAAGCAGACAAGGACAACAGAGTACATGCCAAGGTTCAGGGTCACAGGCAAACAGGGATGGTCAGGGACACGCCAAAGGTCAGGGTCACGAGCAGACAGGAATAGTAGAGAACAGGCCAAAGTCGGTTAACTGGAATCAGACGTAGGAAACACAGCCAGTACACACGAAAGCTAACACACAATGGTTGATCAGCACTGCTGGCTTGCAGTGCACAGGTTAATATAGGGTTCCCTGATAGGAGCTAGGGTGGAGCCATGCTAGAGGAGAGCTTACAAAAGCAGTCAGGTGAGGGTCAGCTGGTCTCTAGAGATGAACACATGGAGACGGGTATGCTGACAGACAAACTCTATTGCATAACCATGACACTGCCCTTTGAACTGTTGCCCCTTGTGATTGCGTTAGCCTGTGAACCTCTGTCCGGTTAACTGTTGCCCTCATGATTGCAAGCCTGCAACCTATGTCCTGTGAACTGTTGAGGACTGTATAGTAACCCCTGCTGTAACTATCTGCTGTGTATTCTGGTGGAGGGAAAGCTGAACAGTGTGACTGGACACAATACATGGGATTACCCTTTGCACATTGAAATAGTGTAGAGAGAAATCTCATCAATTTTCTAAGTTCAGCCTGATGGTTAAATGTAGAAAAGCTACAATTATAAGGCCTCTAGTAAGTTAGTAACAATATATGGACTAGTTCATTTAGATAAATATCACACAAATCTAACAACGAAAGCAAAACTCAAGAAAACAATTATTTCTGAACAAAATTTTTTTGATTTTTAACATAAACAAAACAAACAAAAAATTAAAATAAAAAAAAATTAAAGTACATTCTCCCCCAACCTGGTGACCAGTCGCTGTAGGGACATATTAATCCCAGCCAACTGGTCACCAAGGTACCGGTAGCCTCCGGGTTAAGGCATATTGTCTCTCTTGGACCTCCACAATGCACCGCAGATAATCAGTCACATGTGGCTCTGGAGGGTGGGGAATGTGTACTTGTTCTGGAGCGGGTGGAGAAGGATGCACTGGGGAGGAGGCACCAATGGGTGTGTCACTGTCCAGGTGGGGGGATGTTGATGAAGGGTGGAGGAGAACATGCCCTGTAGAAACCACTGGGGAGGAAGGACAGTCGGTCCAACCAGACGCGGGCAGGTCCAGGCCTTCGTCCACAGGGTGCAGTTGAAGGATGAAGACTTCACCTGTGAAGAAAAGAAAATACATTAGATAGATAGATAATACAATACACATGGCTTCTTCACCCTAACATTATATAAAGGCAAAGATCTCCCAGCCCTTGTAGACAATCCTGTAACATCTTGAAATGTTTTCACTTCCATACCAGTTTTCCATTTTTGATATTTGGTGAGATGCACCTAATCAATTTGTGTGTAGGAGATAGTGGTGTCTGTGTCAATTAGCTGCGTCATACCAAGTTTGCAGAGCTGTGCAGGAAGGTGTAGTACTACTTTACTGTACTCTGACCGGGGCGGAGCTGAGTGTCCTCCCCGGCCAGAGTACAAAGGGATTCCCCTCTACACATCGAGCAGTGTAAAGGGGAATCTCCCAAAGATTTTATCCGCTTGGTCGCACGGGCGGCTGGAGAAAAACTTAAGGTGTAATGGACGCCTAAGTGCTAACTAATCTACCTCATCCAGACTGACTGACTTTGGCAAATATGGAAGATCAGTTGCACTTGCAGAAAAACATATCAGCTATACCAGCTTTTAACATTACACTCACCAAAGAGAAGCCATTCAAGCCATTGCATTTGGGATGACCTAATAAAAAGTTGTTTAATAAAATATAGCAGGCTACTATTTAAAGTTGATAATTTTGTAAGGCCACTGATTGTTGAATAAGCCCCACTTCTGTTCTAGGCTAGGTAGGTTACTCACTCCTGGTCTAGGCTAGGAGGTATAACAGGTATAACATCACGAGAAAAGTGTTAATGCATGCATTAGGGGCATGCCAGAGATTGAACATGTCCAGGGACTGCCAGCCAATAGCTGGAGATTCTTTTCTGACACACCCCCTCCAGCCTGCTGTGTTATTCACAATGATTAACAGTGATTGGCTCAGACTGGGAATCTGAACTGCAGCAAGAAGGTGGCGTGATCAGGGACATTGAGGAAATAACAAGCGCAGGTCACACTAACAGGAAGACTGGAATCAGCTGCAGAGGGGAACTAATATAATTAATAATTCCAGCTAAACCGAAGCCTTGCAGAATAAATCACAAGCTATTCTAGACAAGGTATGCCATCAGCATTTCATATTTAAAATACTATATTTGCCTGGAAAATACAAAAAAGTTATGCTTACTCCCTGGATCTGCCGCATCTGGCTGTTCTTCCGCATCCCCAGCAGCCTCTACAGGGCAGGTCTCCTCCACCTCCTGCTCAGCAGCTGTTGATTAATGATAGAAAAGAACATTACAATCTGCAGTGTACAACAATCTAACACATTAGTACAAGAACATTGAAACATGTATGATCACTCAGCAGATACCAGCAAGATTATACTAACTTACATGTGGGCGTTGCTGCCTCAGCCTCCTCCTCCTGAGTCTCCCCCTCTGACTGGATGACACCTATTTATAAAGGAGAAATGATGAACGTTAATAAACGTAAATAAATACACTGTAGTGTAAATAGATAAAATTAATTATCCATTAGCATGGCAATACAGGGCAGGTCACTAACGTTTATCTACAAGGCAGGGACATGCATTCACCATTTAGAAAAAATCATTAAAAAAAAACAACAAAACTTACAGATTACAGTACTGTATGAAATTATTTCACATCCTTTTTGTCCCCAGTGCTTTGTCCAATGCCCTGCATGCAGTTTTATATTATATACACTGTTCTTTCTGCCTGGAAACTGGAGATTGTCCATAGCAACCAAAAAGTGTCCCTTTACATCAAAAGTGGCTTTAGACCAGCTAGAAAACAGCGATAGTAAATTAGAACACTTGCAGAATTGAGCGATAGTAAATTGTGGGGAAATTTATTTTATTATTATTATATTATTATTTTTTTTTAATTATTTATATTTATTTATTATATTATAATTTATGTTTTTGTGTTTCAAACTTCATCATACCTGGGATATCTACTAGACTCTTGGTGGACAGATATAAGTGTGTTTTTGTTAAGAATTACAGACCTACAATATAGAACGCTAAATTTCCATGCAAAATAATTGTACCGCTTTCAGCACCTAAAATCCGAAATAATCATAACGCCAGGGAGGTTAATGTTAAAAATAATAAAATATATATGTCTAAAATGATTATTATTAAATTATTATTAAAAATATATATTAAAAAAGGAGGAGGAGAGCCCCAGGGACATTATAATGACGTGGAGGATGAAGTAAAATGTCCAATGGCAAAGATAAATATTGTATTATCACTAATGGCAGGAAAGGGATTTACAATCTAAAATATGAAAATATAAAATATAAAATGCATGCATATAGGTACAATGCAGTTAAAAATATACTTCCTGATACTAATGTAAATGACATATGAAGAGAGGTGACAGAGGTAAGCAAGGACAGAATTATGTGGTAAATAAACCACTAAAAGGAAAAAACAGGGGAGAAACCCCCCCAAAAATGTATATGCAACTTAGAAATCGCTAAGAAAACAATTAAAATCAAACTCAATGTTGAGCCCTTTAGGTGCAAAAGTGTCCATGGAAAATATCCATTTGGACTCAAGTTGGCTGAGGATCCTTACCTTATGGCCTCAGCACCAAGGTCTGGTGAACGGTACAATCCCCCAAAATTTGAGATGGCTAGGATTTTTATTGTGGTATTTGGTGAAATGCCTGGACATGCTCTTTGAGACAAATCTTTAACAGTGTCTGAATGGCCTATGTTCTCAGTATCCCTATTTATCCTTAAGGAGGCGGCAACATCCAATGGGGTTTATATCCCAAGGTTATGCTATGTTGTTTCAGTTATTTCTGAAGAAACATCCCCTAAGAGTAAGGCCTAAGTGAGAGGATGATGTTGGTCAAGTAGATGGGGATCAATGGGAGGAGGCATTGCAGGCTGTGAACACTTGCTCCTTGAATGTAACCCAGAGATTGACGCAACTCTACATTCTTTTGAGAGTGAGGGTACTATACCCCTCATAGATTACACACTATGGGATTGCTGCCTACGTCAATGTGCACTAGTGTAGGCGTGACCACGGTGATTTGATCCATCTATTATGGAAGTGCCCCAAACTGCATCTACAGTATATTGGAGAGGGGTGGTGAACACCCTGAACAAGGTATTTCAATTGTCGCTTCCTTTGGACCCTAAACCTTGTTTGCTTAATTTATTAGATGAGTTTGAATGGGAAAATCATATTAGAGAGGCTATTACTAGAACCTTTTTAAAGCTCGTAAAATTAAAATGCTATACTTGAAATCAGAGACTCCTTCTACGGTTAAAAGTGGGTGGTTGCTGTGGGAAACACCATTCGTATGGAAAAGCTTATTCACCAGCATAGGGGGTGTGCACGTAAATATGAGAAATTTTGGGATCCATGGCTGGATGTGCCTGGGCTTGCCCTGGTGGATCTGACCATAGATAGGCTTCTGAGTCTTTATATGGGCTGATTGCATAATCTGAACTCCATTTGGGTGTGGTGTTAACAAGGTCAGGTATTTTTGTTATGTCCGTTGTCTTATGTTTGACTGCTTTTTGATGTATACAATTGGTGGATACTGTTGGCATGAATCAGGTTTATTTTTGTATAATGTACAGTTTATGTGGCTGGCTATGTTCTTTTGAGCTGTAAGTAACCAATAAAGTTTTTTCTTTCTTCTATAAAAAAATTCCAGTACCAGTTAACCCACATGCAGTATAGGTATGGTATTGTTTTGGCATAGGTGCAAGGTATATGTGGTTCAGATGAGGTAAAGGTTTGGCATAATGCTGTATAGGGTTGGTATAGGTGTGGTATAGATTCGGGACACTTGGTGTCCTGCTCTCAGAGGCTCAGTCTCTGCTAGGAGTGTCAAATTGGACAGATACTCCTCTCACCAGTTCCCAAGATGCTGCTGAGAACATTCGCTGTAGACAGAGTCGCCTCTGTCTTTCCCTGAAAGCCTCCAGTGATCAACTGTGGGAAGCAGAGGGTGAGTGAATGCTCCAGCCTCTCTGTAGCAGTGAAGCAGGATCTGAGATGTGAAAGGTGCTGCGCTGCTCCCGGGTGTGCTCACTCTCAGTCTCAGGCTTGCATACCCCCTAGTAGGTGAATACTCCCCCTCTTCTCAATGCCAAAAGGAAGAACTTTCTGGAGCAGTTAAAAAAAAAAATTCTTTCTCCGCTCCTCCTAATGCACAGTGCATACTGGAAAATGTAGTGTAACCATTATAGTGTAGCCATCATATGGCTGCCATCTCAAACCACAACTCCAAGGATTCTCAGGGCTCTGCTTAGAAGTTAATGGGCTTGCTTGGCTGAAGTTCTCTCCCTGCTGGACAGAGGAGGATGGTGCAGCACAACATCAGTAGAGGGAGAAAAGAATAAAGGGCAATGCCTTCAACTCCATATTCCTGTAGCCCAGCAACTGGCTAACCTTAGATCAGGGGGATAGAGTGTAAACATCTTCAATTGCCACCTACTACATGTTTGGCAGGCAGGTCTGAAAAGGCTTTGGTAGATACAGAGAATGGCTTGGTTAGTCCTATGTAATGATAGGGCCCAAGCTTTTGGCTTCAGCCATGTGGAGTAGCATTAGACTAGCCTATAAGCTCCAGTGACTTTGAAGGACTCTCAATTCTCACCCTCCCCTTCTTGCCCCCCCCCCCCCCCCCATTAACAGAACTTCTTGTATTTTTTTCACAAAATGTAATACGTTCTTTGAATAGAAAAGAGATGAATGAATGACAGGATGCCCCCCATTCACAGAATATGTTGCTTTCTGTGAAAACAATAAAAGGAGTTATGGTACTGGAGGAGGAGGAAGGATGGCAAATCAGGAGTCCTTCAGGGTATCAGTAGCTGCTCTTAACCCATGCAGCGCTGAAAATTGAGGGGTATCTGGCATCACTGAAGGGAGGATTTTAACAGCAGCCAGCAGGATATAGGAAAAACTTTTATCAAAGGTATGATATATGCTGTAAACCAAAAAAAAAAATTAACTAAATTTTAACTGTAAATATCCCCTGTATATGCATATACAAACATAAATGTATGTGTTGGATGCGCATGCAAACAAAAACAACGATTGCCTCACACATGATATTACGTGATATCACTGCACAGCTAAAGTGAGAGCATTAATTCTAGGGCCATCATTCATTATTCATTCTAAATAGGTGACCTGTAAAGGTTTTTAAAGTGTCTCCTATTGACAATTGTGGGTGTAGTTTTTTATCATATGTGAATTTTTTCATATGTGAATGTAATTTTGAGGCTTGCCATATTTGTAAAGTGGCATCACTTAAAACAGGGTTTGACATATTTGCTTAGAATCTAGGAGCCAGCTAAAAAAGTTAGGAGCCAGTTTTTTAAATCAGTTGCCCAGCACCCAGAACTGCATGTCTGGGACATTGGGCAATAAGAATTGCTCACGCCTACTGCCAAGCGAAAAAAGACTGAAAAAAATTTAAATAATTTTTATTTGTTATAAGAATTTACAAATAAGTCTTTTTTTCTCCTTCACTGATGTGCGCTGATAAGGATTAGAGATGAAGCGAACATCCCCCTGATTCGGTTCGCGGCAGAACATGCGAAGGGACCTAAAGTTTGCGCGAACATTTGAACACCGTTAAAGTCTATGGGACCTGAATGTGAAAAATCAAAAGTGCAAATTTTAAAGGCTAATATGCAAGTTATTGTCCTAAAAAGTGTTTGGGGACCCGGGTCCTGCCCCAGGGGACATGTATCAATGCAAAAAAAAGTTTTAAAAACGGCCGTTTTTTTCGGGAGCAGTGATTTTAATAATGCTTAAAGTGAAAAAATAAAAGTGAAATGTTCCTTTAAATATCGTACCTGGGGGTGACTATAGTATACCTGTGAAGTGCGTGTGTTTCCATGTTTAGAACAGTCCCTGCACAAAATGACATTTCTAAAGGAATAGAAGTCATTTAAAACTGCTTGCGGCTGTAATGTAATGTCGGGTCCCGGCAATATGGATGAAAATTATTGAGGAAAACGGCATGGGTACCCCCCCAGCCCATTACCAGGCCCTTTGGGTCTTGTATGGATATTAAGGGGAACCCCGCACCCAAATTAAAAAAATAAATGGCGTGGGGCCCCCAGGCCCTATATACTCTGAACAGCAGTATACAGGCGGTCCAAACAAGACAGGGACTGTAGGTTTGTTCTTAAGTTGAATTTGTTTGTAATTGGGAACAGGTACATTTTGTAAGTGTAGCTCTAACCAAAAAATACTTTTTAAGCTTTTTGGATAACATAGGGAAGGGTTATA
Organism: Aquarana catesbeiana; assembly: GCF_042186555.1. Taxonomy (NCBI): domain Eukaryota; kingdom Metazoa; phylum Chordata; class Amphibia; order Anura; family Ranidae; genus Aquarana; species Aquarana catesbeiana. The sequence goes on along the minus strand of NC_133325.1, from coordinate 591,349,114 downwards.
ATCACCCCTGTAACATTTGTTTTGCTATCTGTGCCCCTGTTCAGAAGATTTCACCTCACTTTCTGTCCCAAAGACAATTGGATTTTGAAAATGTGGGGTTATTAGAGTGGTGGTGGTGGCACAACACTGTAAAGCCTCACAGATACTCTTGTGCGCAGGAACTGGCCCTGCTGTGAAATATTAGAGCAAATACTGTAATTACATGCCCCTGTTAAACAGGGGCAGAAAAATTGGGCCTTAGGCACTGGTGATGGTGCCACAACACTGCAACCCCTCACAGATACTCTAGTTGAGCGCAAGAACAAGCCCTGCTGCCAAATATTACAGCAAAAATTATAATTATATGCCACTGTTAAACAGGGGCAGAAAAATTGGGCCTTAGGCACTGGTGGTGGTGCCCTGAAACAAAAATGTTCTTAGAAGCTATCAACATGAACATTGAGGAGGAATAGGATAGTCACTCAGTATAACAGGATAGTCACTCAGCATAGGCAGTCTATAAGGGATCTCACATTCATAGAAAAATTAATTGGTTACATCAGCATCAGGTGCTTGGTAGCTAGTGATCCAAGACTGATTCATTTTTATGAAGGTGAGCTGATCAACCGAGTCTGTGGACAGGCACTGAATGTGCGTTCAGAAAGAACGCTGGTTGCAGGACAGGCCAGTAGCTCAATTGCATATTGTGCAAGCTCTGGCCAGTGATCCATCCTCAAGACCCAGTAACCCAGTGGATTTTTAGTTGGAAAGGTCTCCAAGTCTGATCTTGCCCCTAGGTATTCCTGCACCATGTAAATCAGACGCTGGCGATGGTTGCTGGAACCGATCAGACCTTGGGGCTGCGGACTAAAGAATTGTCTGAATGCATCAGTCAGACGGCCACCTTCTCCACCGCTCCCTCTGTGACTGACCGAAGCCTCAGCAATACGTTGTCCAGGAGGACCAGGAAATTGTGGTATCAAGTTCCACAACCTTACCCTTGTAACGTGGATCAAGAAGGGTTGCCAGCCAGTAATGATCCCTCTCCTTGATACCACGAATCCGAGGGTCCTTTTGCAGGCTTTGCAGGATCAGGGAGGCCATGCAGTGAGGGTTTGCTGAGGCATTTGATCCAGAGTCCTCTGGGTCACTAAGGATGACATGATCCACAGCTACCTCCTCCCAGCCACGTACAAGTCCATGGGTTTCTGGAGACTAAAAACGATCCCTTGAAGACTGCTGCTGATGCTGAGTGCTAGGCTCCACCTCCTCCTCCTCCTCTTCTTGTGTGATCGGCGAGCCCGCAGGAATACTGTCTGGATGAAGGGGGCCTTGAGAGGTAAGGATGTTCTCCTTTTCCTCCCTCTGTTCTGCCTCAAGTGCCCTGTCCATTATTCCACGAAGTGTATGCTCCAACAGAAGGACAAGAGGGACAGTATCTCTGATGCATGCACTGTCACTGCTCACTATCCTCGTGGCCTCCTCAAATGGTGACAGGACAGTGCATGCATCCTTGATCAGTAGCCACTGCCGTGGCGAAAAGAAACAAAGCTCCCCTGACCCTGTCCTGGTGCCATACTCACACAGGTACTCATTGATGGCCCTCTGCTGCATGTGCAGCCGCTGCAGCATTGCCAACGTTGAGCTCCACCTGGTGGGCATGTCACAAATGAGGTGGTTCTTTGGCAGGTTGCATTCCCACAGGCTTTTCTGGCCTGCCTCAGGAGATCCTGTAAGCCTGGGTACCTGCACAAGAACTGCTGCAATACCAAATTATGCATGTGAGCCAAATAGGGAACATGGGTCAAGTGTCCCTGTCAGAGGACGGAGAGGAGGTTGGTGCCATTGTCGCAAACCACCATTCCTGGCTGAAGCTGGCATGGAGTCAACCACCTCTGAGTCTGCCCCTGCAGAGCTGACAGAATCTCTGCCCCAGTGTGGCTCCTGTCCCCTAAGCAGACCAACTCAAGCACCACATGGCATCTTTTTGCCTGAGTGCTTGCATAGCCCCTTGAACACCTAAGGAGCACCGCTGGTTCCGAGGACAAATCTTCAGAGGAAGAGACCATTGAGGAAGGAGAAGAGGAGGGGGTGGAGGAGAGAGGTGTGGCAGAATCACCACTACTAGCATTTTGGAGGTGTGGTAGCGGAACCAGCTCCAACAATACTGCACCCTGTCCTGCATCCTTCCCAGCTGCCAGCAGAGTTACCCAGGGCACTGTGAAAGAAAGGTAACGTCCCTGTCCATGCCTGCTGGACCATGAGTCAGCAGTAATATGCACCTTACCACTGACCGCCCTGTCCAACGAGGCCAAGACATTGCCTTCCACATGCCGGTAGAAAGCCGGAATGGCCTTCCGTGAAAAGAAATGGCGTTTGGGAACCGCACATTCCACAAATTCACAAAAGGGGGCAGAGTCTACCAGCTAAAAAGGCAGCAGTTGGAGTGGTAGCAAATTAGCCAAGCTAGCATTCAGCCACTGAGCATGTGGATGGCTGGGACCGAATTTCTTTTGACAGTTTAGCAACTGGGGTAGGTAAATTTGCCTGCTAAAATCGGATGTTGGTGTAGCAATAGCCGATTGCCCGCAAGTACTTGGCACACCTAATTCTACACCTTCATTCCTCTCAGTGCAGGTTTCTGAGAGGACTGAAGGTATAGTGGGGTTGGGGATCCCAGCTGATGAGGAGCAAGGAGAGGTCCTCCTTGTTCTTTGGTGTGTGTCTTTTAAGTACTGTTGCCAACGGACTGTATGGGAGGTCGACATATGTCTGGTCAAGCATGTGGTGCCCAAGCAGCTGCTGTTTTGCTCACGCTTGATACGCTTCAGACATATGTTGCAAACAGCAATGCTGCGATCTGATGCACATGTATCAAAAAAGGCCCACACCAAAGAACTTTTCAAAATACGTGGGGAGTCAGCAGCGCCCTGCACATGCGGAGCTCTGCGGTGTGATGCAGTCAGGTGGCTGCCCTTAAGCTGGCCCCTGGAGGGCATCCTGCCTTGTTGGAGATGTGCCTCCTCCTCCTTCTCCTCCTCTCTTCTATCAGGCACCCACACAGAGTCAGTGACCTCATCGTCCCCTCCCTCCTTGTCACTGGAGCAAACCTGGCAGTATGCTGCAGCTAGGGGAACATGACTGCCAGTTTCTTGTCCTTCTTGGGCACCTCCTCTCTCTGGGCTCACGTTACTTCCTTCCTCAACCTGGGTACCATCATCGGAGCCTTCAAAATGCTGCACATCCTCCTGCAGCATGTACCTGACACTGTGGTTGAGCAATTTGTGAGACTCCTCCATGCATGATGGTGGGGCTACGGAAGGCGTGACTGATGACATTGAGCCACTTTGGCTGCTGCATTGGCAGGAAAACTACTCTGAGCTTGGGTGACAGAGGATGAGGAGGATGAGGGCGGCTTAGTCATCCACTCTACCATCTCTTCTGCATGTTGTGGATCAACACAGCCAGCTGCTGAAAAAAAGGACAAGCATGTCCCACGGCCACGTGCTGAGGATGCACAGTGTCCACGACCAGCACTGTTGGCTGACACAGAGCCTGCTTGCCCTCTTTTAGTGGCCTGTGAGCGTCTGCCTCTCCTTGGTGGCCTTCCAGACATGCTGTAAAATTTTATTAGCAAAACACCGCCTGAAATTTACTAGAAAAAGTACACCAGGAATAGCCTGCAGTCAGATATAGGCTTGGCTAGACTGGAATGCAGTGGATATATATATGTAGGAGACTGTATATATATTTAATGCACTGCAGATCACTGAATCACCTGCCTGCCTGCCTGAAAGTATACTTGAAAACGTACACCAGGAATGGCCTGCAGTCAGATATAGGCTTGGCTAGACTAGAATGCAGTGAATATATATATGTAGGAGACTGTATATATATTTTATGCACTGCAGCTCACTGAATCACCTGCCTGCCAGAAGTATATTAGAAACAGTACACCAGGAACGGCCTGCAGTGAGATATAGCTAAACTGTATGCAGTGGATACATATATATATATATATATATATATATATATATATATATATATACAAAACTGAATGTATATTTATATATTAAATACAGTGGATATACAGTATATATATATATATATATATATATATATATATATATATATATATATATATATATACGATACTGACTGTATATATATATATATATATATATATATATATATATATATTAAATCCACTGCAGCTAACGGAATCACCTACCTGCCTGAAGTATATTAGATAGAAACAGTACACCAGGAACGGCCTGCAGTCAGATCTAGCTAAACTGGAAACAGTGTGTGTGTGTGTATATATATATATATATATATATATATATATATATATATATATATATATATATATATATACAAGCCTGGATGTATACATATAGTAAATACGCTGCAGCTAACTGAATCACCTGTCTGCTCAATCTAAATTAAATGACACTCTCTCTCGGTCAACGCCAGCAACACACTACACAGGGCCGACGTGCAGGCGGCCTTATATAGTGTGGGCGTGGACTTAACCCCCTGAGTCATAATTGGCCAAAGACACCCTGCCTTTAGTCAATTTTGGCTCTCTTTGCTGACAGTGTTCGGATTAGCCAAAGCATGCAGGTCATAGTGCATGCTTGGCTAATCATCAGACAGCAATGCACTGCAATGTCATAGTGCATTATGGGGCATGACACGCCGCTTGAATTTGGCACAAACACCCCATAATGTTCGTATTTCGACAAACGATCGAACACACTTAACTTTAAGAGAGCAAATTTTCCAAGGATGAGGGCTGCTCTCCAAGACTTATGCCCCGTACACACGGTCGGATTTTCCAATGGAAAATGTGTGATAGGACCTTGTTGTCGGAAATTCCGACCGTGTGTAGGCTCCATCACACATTTTCCATCGGATTTTCTGACACACAAAGTTGAGAGCAGGATATAACATTTTCCGACAACAAAATCCGTTGTCGGAAATTCCGATCGTGTGTACACAAATCCGACGGACAAAGTGCCACGCATGCTCAGAATAAATAAAGAGATGAAAGCTATTGGCCACTGCCCCGTTTATAGTCCCGACGTACGTGTTTTACGTCACCGCGTTTAGAATGATCGGATTTTCCGACAACTTTGTGTGACCGTGTGTATGCAAGACAAGTTTGAACCAACATCCGTCCGAAAAAATCCTAGGATTTTGTTGTCGGAATGTCCAAACAAAGTCCGACCGTGTGTACGGGCATTAGACTGGGATGGAATATTGACATCGATGAACACAGAACAGAAATGGCAATTCTTCAAAAAGACTGTATGCAAACCCACTGCAAAGTATATTCTCATGGGCAATAAGTTTTAAAGGCTAAAAATAAAACCTATATGGCTCACAGCCAAAGTTAAAAAATCCATAAATAATAGGATGAGAACTTTTAAAAAATATAAAAATGAAGGTACACTATCATTGTTTAAATGTTACAAAGAATATAACAGAATATGTAAAAAGGAAATCAAGGACGCAAAAAATTAAAATGAACGACAGATTGCAAAAGATAGTAGGACAAACCCCCAAAAATTATTCAAATATATTAAAAGTGAAAAGGTCAGGTCTGAGCATGTAATCTGGAATGGGTGACTGGGTACAAAGAGAAGGCAAATTTATTAAATATTTGCTCATGTACATAATGGGGGTGGTATTGACACAGCCCCAAATGATCCTCAATGGCTCAAAAGTGATATGGTCCAGAAATATTTAGACAGAATAAAGGTGTATAAAGCACCTGGACCAGATGGCATTCAACCATGGATCCTAAAAGAATTGAGCGCTGTCATTTCAAAGCCATTGTTTCTAATTTTTAGGGACGTGTTAATGACTGTAATAGTATCACTGGATTGGCGTAGGGCCAATGTGGTGCCTATATTTAAAAAGGGATCAAAGTCTTTACCCAGCACCTATAGACCTGTTAGTTTAACTTCTATAGTCGGGAAGATACTGGAGAGTTTAATAAAAGACCACATAGATGAATTCTTGCTGGAAAAAAATATTTTAAACAACAGACAGCATGGATTCATGAAAGACAGAAGTTGTCAAACAAACCTGATTTCTTTTTATGAGGAGGTAAGTAAAACCTTGGACAGAGGGGTGGCTGTGAATGTGGTATACTTGGATTTTGCAAAAGCGTTTGACACAGCACCCCACGCACGGCTAATGTGTAAGGTAAAGTCTACAGGCTTGGAATGATCAGTTTGTAAATGGATAGAAAACTGTCCAAAAGACAGAATTCAGAGGGTAGTGGTTAATGATTCTTACTCTGAATGGTCTAAGGTTATCAGTGGTGTACCCCAAGGATCAGTGTTAGGACCCTTACTTTTTTTTTTTAATTGTATGCTTGTTGAAATTTTTTCCAAAAAAATACGTATACAGAAAAAAAGTATCATTAAAGAGAATAGGACAATATGACTAAAATAAATTACATGCGTGATACAGAAAAAACAGGATTTTGACAAACTGCAAGATGAAAGAAACAAAAACAAAGGAACAAGGCGGAGCTTTGAGCTTTATATAAATGGTAACCCATTGGAACAGGCTTTGGAAGCAGGGAAAAACCAACATATAACATTAATTATAGCTCCATGGAGTAACCACTTAGAAAACTGCCCAGTATAGGTAGGCTAAAACAAAAGAGGGAGCTGTCTTGAGGGGTATCTACACAGAAAGGGGGGGGGAATAAACCATGGTATAAGGAGACTAAGGGATAAGAGTCAGTCCAATTAAATATATAAAAGGGAAGGGGAGACAATTATTCAGAAATAGGAGGGAATGAATCAGGATTAACTTCAGAGTTATCCACAACTCCCAAATTTTGGAAGGATCCTTACTTTTTAATACACTTATAAATGATATAGGGTCTGGGATTAAAAGTACCATTTCAGTCTTTGCAGATGACACCAAGCTATGCAGTGGAATAACATCCTTACAGGATGTCTCCAACTTACAAGCCAACCTCAATGCACTGTTTAATTGGGCGACTATGCGGCAGATGAGGTTTAATGTAGATAAATGTAAAGTTACGCAAGAATATGCTAAGAATATGCATGCATCATACATCCTAGGGGGAGTTCAACTGGAGAAGGATCTGGGGTTTTGGTAGATCATAAGCTTAATAATAGCATGCAATGCCAAGCTGTGGTTTCCAAAGCAAGCAAAATCCTTTATTGTATTAGGAGAGGTAAGGACTGCAGAGAGAGAAATATCATTAGTAAGATCTCATTTGCAATATGCAGTTCCATTTTGGGAACCAGTTCTCAAAAAGGATCTTGGGGAACTGGAGAAAGTGCAGAGAAGGGCAACCAAACTGATAAGAGGCATGGAGGAGCTTAGCTATGAGGAACGATTAAAAGAACTGCATTTATTCTCTCTTGAGAAGGAGATTAAGGGGGTTATAATCAACATGTACAAATACATAAGGGATTCATATAGTGAACTTTGTGTTGAGTTATTCACTTTAAGGTCATCACAGAGGACAAGGGGGCACTCTTTACGTCTAGAGGAAAAGAGATTTCATCTCCAAATACAAAAAGGTTTCTTCACATTAAGAGTTGTGAAAATGTGGAATAGACTCCCTCCATAGGTGGTTCTGGCCAGCTCAGTAGATTGCTTTAAAAAAGCCCTGGATTCTTTCCTAGGTGTATATAATATAACTGGGTACTAACCTTTATAGGTAAAGTTGATCTAGGAAATATCCGATTGCCTCTCGGGGGATCAGGGAGGATTTTTTTCCCTTGCTGTAGCAAATTGGATTATGCTTTGCTGGGGTTTTTCGCCTTCTTCTGGATCAACTTTGGGTATAGGATTGTGTATATAGGATTGTATGGTTGTGTGTTTTCTTTTTTTTTATTGGTTGAGCTAGATAGACTTGTGTCTTTTTTCAACCTGACTAACTATGTAACTATGTAACTATATGCAACTAATAGGTGGCACTGATGGGCACTGATGAGGCTCCACTGAAGCTACACTGATGGGCACTGATGAGGTGGCACTGAACAGCACTGCTGATCGGCGCTGATGGGCACTGATGAGGCAGTGCTTATGGGCACTCATGAGGCTGCACTAATGGGCACTGAGTATCCACTCATGGGCACTGAGGAGGCTGCAGTGATGGGTACTGATAGAGAACATTGATGAGGCAGCACTGATGAGGCTGCGCTGATAAGCACTGTTAGGCAGCACTGATGGGCACTGATGAGGCTGTGCTGATGGGCACTGATGAAGCTGCACTGATGGGCACTGATGAGGTGGCACTGATGAGGCTGCATTGATGGGCACTGACAGGCTGTACTGATGGGCACTGATGAGGCTGCACTGATGGGCGCTTATGAGGTGGCACTGAAGAGCACTGATGAGGCGGTGCTGATGGACACTGATGAGGCGGCGCTGATGGGCACTGATGAGGCAGTGCTTATGGACACTCATGAGGCTGCACTAATGGGCCCTGAGTATCCACTCATGGGTGCTGAGGAGGCTGCAGTGATGGGTACTGATAGACGACACTGATGAGGCAGGACTAATGAGGCTGCGCTGATAAGCACTGATAGGCTGCACTGATGGGCGCTGATGAGGCTGTGCTGATGGGCACTGATGAAGCTGCACTGACGGGCACTGATGAGGTGGCACTGATGAGGCTGCACTGATGGGCACTGATAGGCTGTACTGATGGGCACTGATGAGGCTACACTGATGGGCGCTTATGAGGTGGCACTGAAGAGCACTGATGAGGCGGTGCTGATGGACACTGATGAGGCGGCGCTGATGGGCACTGACGAGGCTGCACGATGGGCACTGAGGCTCCACTGATGGCCGCTGATGAGGTGACACTGATGAGCACTGATGAGGTGGCGCTGATGGGTACTGATGAGGCGGTGCTGATGGGCACTAATGAGGCGGCACTGATGGGCACTGACAAGGCTGCACTGATGGGCACTGAGGCTCCACTGATGGCCGGTGATGAGGTGACACTGATGAGCACTGATGAGGTGGCGCTGATGGGCACTGATGAGGTGCCGTTGATGGGCACTGATAGGGGACACTGATGAGGTGGCACTGATAAGGCTGCGCTGATAAGCACTGATAGGCTGCACTGATGGGCACTGATAAGGCTGCACTGATGGGCACAGTTGAGGCTGCACTGGTGGGCACTTATAGGCAGCACTGATCTGCACTGGTGGGCACCGATAAGGCGGCACTGATAGGCTGCACTGATGAGGTGGCACTGATAAGCAACACTGATGGGCACTGACAGGTGGCACTGATGGGCACTGACAGGTGGCACTGAGGGGCACTAACAGGCGGCACTGATGTGCCCTGAAAGGCAGCACTCCCCATCCACTCAGCGGTGGAAAGGAAAGGGTGATTGGTCAAACCCGCAACTTCAACCCCAGCTGTGAAACTGGGAAGATTATGTCTGAGGTAGGCGGGCAGTGAAAGTTAGCTGCACTCATGACAGCACCGCCCATCAGCAGAGGGCGCCGGTTCGCAAAAAGGAGCGTGTATCCTGCTCCAACAGCCGTAAGGCCGCAGCCTCAATTATTGGCCAGCCCGACCTTAGTCCTTGGGGGGGGGGATACATGGGAGGAATCCAGACCGCTGCTGCGGTGAAGCCCAGACACCAGGACGCAATTTCCAGTCGCCATAGCTTTGTCGAGCCCTGGCTTTAAATCCTGACATTTTTCCGCACCCAGGGAGCTGCAGGCAACTACATCTAGATATAGAAGTGATTTGCAATATTTGCTTGTACTTGGATGTACACCAAAGCTTTGATACACCATGTAAACATGTGCATGTGCATATTATGTATTCCACGAATGCAAAAATTAATTTCTATGGCTGGGCTGGCTGTACACACCACCTGTAGCTCCCAAGTATGGAAAAAAGCCAGGATATTACACTATGGAGAATTTTATTCCTCAAACCAGCCATGTGCATGAAGCCTATAACATAATGCTAACAAAACAAGTAGTTTTTTTTATAAATGGCACAGAGATAAACACTCTTTAAAAGATGCCATTCTGAGCTTTTTTTATGAGGTTTAAGAACACACACTGGAATTTAATCAGTCGCTGCAAAAATCTATTATTATCTGCTAATTTCAGTAAACTCTAGTAACTAACTAGTGAAAAACTGAGTTTGCACGGTTGATGTGGGTTCCTGCTACAGATACAGTTAAACATTTTAAGCAGCAATGTAATTTTGCCATGACCGCTTTGCTAATGTTCAGAACATTTTGCAGACCAATAATTACATTTAGTACAACTTTTCAAAATTTTGAAATCTCAAGTTTTTCCTAAATTAATTCTCTTTTGTGCCGTGTGTCAAATCCTCAAGGCTGTTTCTATAGCAAATGATAATCAAAACCACTTAGAATACTCTGTTATAAGAATAGGTGCTTTTAAGACAGCAGTACATTCAAATATAACATTTATAAAATACCAGATTTTATCTTTACTATAGGCAGACAGAAATCATGTACATGAAAATTTATTTGCTCCAGGCTGTGTGACTGTAGGTGATTTTTAATGCTTTCAATTAGGAGTTTTCTTTAAAAAAATATTCTTTTATATAACATTGACAGGTTCTTCAGTAAAAAGCACATAGACTATTTACATAAATCTCTACCCCCATAAGCTTATAATCTAATGTTGTAAACTAATGTGTTTTTCCACAATCATACAGACTCAAACACTAGGCAAATATAGAGGCAATGTCACTCTTCAGAGCTAGTGATGCAGAAAAATTGTATGGTCAAGTTCAAATACACGATATTACCAAAAGTATTGGGACACGTCACACATGAACTTTAATGGCATCCCAGTCATAGTCCGTAGGGTTCAATATTGAGTTGGCCCACCCTTTGCAGCTATAACAGCTTCAACTCTTCTGGGAATGGCCATCCACAAGGTTATGGGAATGTTTGACCATTCTTCCAGAAGCACATTTGTGAGGTCAGGCACTGATGTGGACGAGAAGGCCTGGCTCACAGTCTACACTCTAATTCATCCCAAAGGTGTTCTATCGGGTTGAGGTCAGGACTCTGTGCAAGCCAGTCAAGTTTCTCCACCCCAAACTCGCTCATCCATGTCTTTGTGGACCTTGTCTGTACACAGGTGCACAGTCATGTTGGAACAGGAAGGGACCATCCCCAAACTGTTCCCACAAAGTCAGGAGCATGACATTTTCCAAAATGTCTTGGTATGCTGACACCTTAAAGGGGTGCTCCAGCCTCCCCATGGAAAAAAAAGTCAGCAGCTACACTTACCTGTCCTGGAATCCATCAATGTCAGCACCCCAGCCAAAGTTTCTATTGGCTCTTAGGTGCTGCCGCCGCCATAGCCTGTAAGGGCAACCGGCAATGAAGCCTTGCGGCTTCACAGCTGATTCCCTACTGTGCATGCGCAAAGCGCGCTGCGCTTTCTGAATGGCCCGGCAGCGGGGTGAAAAGGAGGGAGGCCGAGCTTCTGACCGACCTCGCCGCGGCGAGGTCTGACAGAAGTGGGGACAGGTACCCGCCCCCCCCCAAAAGGTGCCAAATGTGGCACTGGAGCGGGGGGGAGGAGACAGATAAGGGAAGCTTCCACTTTTGCTTTTGCTTGAAGAGGTCCCTTCACTAGAACTAAGGGGCTAAGCCCAACTCCTGAAAAACAACCCCCCACCATAATCCCCCCTCTACTAAATGATTTAGACTAGTGCACATAGCAAGGTCCATAAAAGGATGAGTGCGTCTCAATCTACCTGAGACATATAAACAGGCAGTTAGATACAGTACGTTATGTTTGGAAAGTTCTTGTTTACGTGAAATGGAATTAAAAGTTATTGTGTTATTTATGGTTTTTAATAAAAGGGCTGCTATGGCCATTTAAATCGAAGAGATGTGTTGTCATTATTTTGGTTAAAGAATGGTATGTGGGTAATAGAGGTAAGGTCATGGCAGCCGCAACATCAGCAATACTTTAGTCATGATTAAGAATGAGCCGAACACCCCCCGGTTCGGTTCGCACCAGAACTTGCGAACAGGCAAAAAATTTGGACGAACACATGAACACCGTTAAAGTCTATGGGACAAGAACATGAAAAATCAAAAGTGCTAATTTTAAAGGCTTATATGCAAGTTATTGTCATAAAAAGTATTTGGGGGACCCAGGGCTGTTTTTTCGGGAGCAGTGATTTTAATAATGCTTAAAGTCAAACAATAAAAATAAAATATTCCTTTAAATATCATACCTGGGGGTGTCTATAGTATGCCTGTAAAGTGGCACAGTTTTCCCATGTTTAGAACATTACCACAGCAAAATGACATTTCCAAAGGAAAAAAAGTAATTTAAAACTGATCGCGGCTGTAATGAATTGTCAGGTCTCGGCAATATAGAGAAAACTCATTGAAAAAAACGGCATTGCCCCCCCCAGTCCATTACCAGGCCCTTTGGGTCTGGTATGAATATTAAGGGGAACCCCGAACCAAAAATTTTAAATAAAATTGCGTGGGGGTCCCCCTAAAATCCATACCAGACATTTAATGTCCGGTATAGATATTAGGGGAACTCTGCGCCAAATTTAAAAAAATGGCGTAGTATCCACACCAAAATCCAAATCAGACCCTTATCCAAGCACGCAACCTGGCAGGCCACAGGAAAAGAGGTGGGGACAAGAAAGCGCCCCCCCCTGAACTGTACCAGGCCACATTCCCTCAACATGGGGGGATGCTTTGGAGTCACCCCCAAAGCACCTTGTCCCCATGTTGATGGGGACAAGAGCCTCATCCCCACAACCCTTGCACGGTGGCTTTTTTCATTTAGAAATGTCATTTTGCTGTGGTACTGTTCTAAACTGTTAAACGAATATTTCATTTTTATTGTTTCACTTTAGGCATTATTAAAATCACTGCTCCTGAAAAAACTGCTGTTTTTAAAACTTTTTTTTGCATTGATACATGTCCCCTGGGGCAGGACCCAGGTCCCCGATCAATTTTTATGACAATAACTTGCATATAAGTCTTTAAAATGAGCACTTTTGGTTTTTCATGTTAGTGTCCAATAGACTTTAACGGTGTTCCGTGGCTTTTGAATTTACCACGTACACCGCATAATGGTCGTTGTTCGCCGAACGCCTGAACACTCAAAGTTCGACCCAAACTTATGCTCGGACCGGACCGTTCACCCATCCCTAGTCATGATTAAAGCAGTGTTCAGCAGTGCAGACAGTGGGAGAGGTAAGTCTTTACTTTCTTAAATATAGGGAGAAATCTTTATTGAGAATTTAAAGGCTAGGTTCACCTTTTGAACATGTTACATGTTCCAGCTCCTGCCCCCCAGCCCTGTGATAGTGGGCGGGCATTGTTCTTGATGCACCCGCTGTCACTTTTTGAGAACAGCATGGGAGTGCAGGGCTATGCCCACACAGTCAAGTCATTCATTCACAGGTTCCACTGCAGCAGACAGACATATACTTTCAATGGGCTGCGGGACACTGATGAGCGCTCTCATAGTCCACTGACATGTCCTCTGGCTTTTTAAACAGAAAGTTCATACAGAAGCACAGACTGAAAGCCAGAGAACAGGTCTGCAGAAGCTCACATTGTACCCAAGATCTACTGACCGCAAGCGCAATGTTTTCCAGGCTCTTGCAGGAAAAAATAATAAATACACATTTTTTTTTCTCCAAAAATTTGTGCAATTATTTTATTTTTTTCCATAAAGGGGAACTTATCCTTTAATTTCATTGACAGAGTCACAATAATTTGCTTAACTCATTTAAACCATTAATTGAAAAGGGAACATTGTGCTATAACAAATTCAGTTCAAGGCCTGGTAAAACTGAGAACAAAATCCTTGTCTGTGCCTGTTGACACAAAAATGAAAAAAGACAACAATAACATATTGCAAATATTTAATTTTAGTTGGAGCTTTGAGCACCAGAATAACCCATATAGACTCTGTTATAGTATGGTATCATAGCTAAAACAAATATTAGCTTAGTAAAACAAGCTTGTAAATCTATATTTCCACTGACCACCTCTTTTACACAAAACATTTTCCGGTGTAGCACTACCCCGCAGGGGCCACTGATATTAACTGGTTCTTTCCAAACAGTACAGACCCCGCAGTCTAGGGTTGTCTTTATGTAATTTATTGCTTGTTAAACTTTCAACAGGAGATGGGTTGGGGGCATGGGATACTCCAAAAACATTCAGTAGTAAATAATGATCAGAGGACAGTCAATCCAAGTAGCAGTAGTTAATGGTGGACAGTCCAAGGCCCCACAGTTGGAGATCATGGGACAAGTCTTTGTGTTTATGGTTACCTTGTGTCAATGCGCAACTGTCCGTACACAGTACAGTTTCTGGCATACAGTCGCAGGGATCAATTAAAAGTCACTACTCACATCCTTGCTAACTCTGCTGGTGAGTAGAGCATGTTAGATTTTGACAGTTATGTTACTTTGTACAATGGTCATCCACATTTGTCTTTTATACAAAATTCATGTACTGGTTGTATATTTTATTTATTATTTATTTCAGGTACTTATATAGCGCCGTCAATTTACGCAGCGCTTTTACATATACATTGTACATTCACATCAGTCCCTACCCTCAAGGAGCTTACAATCTAAGGTCCCTAACTCACATTCATACATACTAGGGACAATTTAGACAGGATCCAATTAACCTACCAGCATGTCTTTGGGGTATGTTTATTTAGCTTTTTCAATAAAAACGAAGTGAAAGAAAGTCACTACTCAAAAGTCCCCAGGACAGCTGTCTTCTTCCAGCTTCCTCTGGACACAACCCAGTGAGTGCTATGGCATACCTGACAACTTTTTGAGATGGGAATGAGGGACACCTATCAGCAAAAGTATGCAGGCATAGGACACACCCCTTGCCACACCCCCTTAAAGGAGAATTGTACAAAAAAATAAAGATAGGTCAAACCCACAAGTGCTTTTCTTTACCACTACTATTCCTTTATATTGGCTTTTGGAATTTACAAATGCAGAGGTTTAGAAATCAAATGAAAGGTTTAGCACTGGAAAACACTTTTTGATAGAAAAATATTGCATTTTATATACATCTATATGGATCAGACCAAAATAAGGGACAAATGAGGAGGAATGAAGGACAGAGGGACATTGCTCCAAATCAGGGACAGTCCCTCGAAATCAGGGACAGTTGGGAGCTATGCTATGGAACCTCTCAGGAAGGGATCCCTAGTGGTGTGGTTCTGCAATCAGCTCTGCGCAACATCCATGCATGCACTAGTCTTAGTCTTGGCACTTCTAAGGCCTCTTAGGCCCCTTTCACACGATCGGACCATCTATCCGTTTTTCTTCCATGCGTCAACGGATGACAGCGCATTCCTATGGGCAAGCAGATGACCATCTGTTACCATCCATTAACCTCCACTTCCCATTTTATGTTTTTTTAACGTACAAGGCTACGTCGAGATCCGTGAAGATGGATATTAACTGACATTAACGGACAATGTCCGTCAACGTCCGATCAGTTAAGATCCGTTTTGAAGAAATAATTTTTTTTTTGTTTATCTGTGAGCTGAACCTATGGCTCAGGCAGTAGGTGGATAATAGGAAGTACATTGGAAGTACATCCTCAAGGAGAAACATGACCAGAGATGTCTCCAAGGAGAAAATAATAAACCTGGTGCATGAAAGGCCAGGCTTGTGGGACTCAACATGTCGGGACCACAGTGACAGAATGGCAACACAGCAACTATAAGATGAAATCTCTAAGCTCGTGACACCAAATTGGTCCACCCTGACTCCCAAACAGCGTGATCAATGTGGTAAGTGTTGCCCAACTGCAGTATGCTCTCTTGTCACTGTTTTTATGGAATCATGAGATTATGGAAACATGTGAGTTATGTTCTGTTCAGTCTCTCGCTGCAGCAGAGCCAAATCATGTGGCAATCTGCTTTGTATGTATTGTTATTTACCGTTTGTAGTAATGCATGTGAATTTGAGGTCAGTGCACATCCTTTCTGGCCTCTCTGAAGGGTGCGCACCTTGTCCCAGAAAGACATAATTTTTGTGTCTATTGCTGTCTTTGTTGCATGCTAAATTTGTGGTGACCTAAGCATAAAAATATTGCTGTCTGAATATTCTGTGCACATTATGTTTAATATTGCGAATAGGCAAGGGTATGCTGACTCTTCCACAGACTATGGAGTCCTATTGGTTATAGGTTTTTTTCTTAGCCACTTTACTCAAAATCAAAATCTTTACTCAAAATCTTTCTCAATGTGTGTTTACAGGATTCAAAATTAACAGAAGGTGGCGTTCTCTGAGAGACCATTTTCGAAGAGATTTGAATGATGAGGCAGAGTGTGCAAGCGGTTCCGGAGCTACCAAAAAGAAGAAATCAGTGTTCTTTGAAATGTTGTCCTTCCTAAGGAAAGTCATGGACGTTAGACCGTAAGTGACGTTTGGATGTTCCATCTAAAAAGTGAAAAAGTAAGTCTCCATATAGTAAGAATTTGTGACCAAATGTTCCTCCTTTTTATTGTAGTACATCATCAAACGGATCAGAGTGTGAGGAGAACACTGAAGATAATGAGACAGAAGCAGTGCAGGGAGGTGAACAAGCCACACAAGAGGAAGAAGGCCAGTCCCAGTCTGTGGATGAGACAACACGTCTGAGTGCACGTCCAAGCCCTTCTCAAAGATCCATACATGTAAGCTTACTATTGTTTACTAAGCTATATCTGATTTCCACCAAGGCATCATTGCATTGCTCAGTCGGCATATTATTCTCTACAGGTTAGTCATGACAGCCCAACAACATCACAATCCTCGCAGCATGACAAAAAGCCTGAAAATCCTGAGATGGACAAAGTCCTTAATGGACGAGATGACCTCCTTCAAAAGACAGGAGAATAAGGATCTGTGATCCAAATAACTCAAATGCGTTCTTCCTGAGGACAATTTATCATACACTTCAAAAAGTACCAGCAGAGAGGCAGATGGTGATACATATGGGTATATTTAATTATGTGGGGGCATGTATTAGAGCTGCCGAGTCAGGAATGCCATTGCCCACTATTAGCCAATATGAACCCCCTCAGAGGTCATACCGTCAATATTCGTACGAGTACCCATGCCTTCCGGCCCAGCTATATCTACCACCCTATCCAGAGACCCCATACAGCTCAATGCACAATACCCAGAGGCCTTCTTATGTAAGTTCCTCTCCTGCTCATTCCT
Source organism: Aquarana catesbeiana (assembly GCF_042186555.1). NCBI lineage: Eukaryota > Metazoa > Chordata > Amphibia > Anura > Ranidae > Aquarana > Aquarana catesbeiana. Next base: position 591,331,873 of record NC_133325.1, on the reverse strand, counting down.
CACAGGGAACATATCATCCGAGTGTTAAACACTAGCTCAAATTCTGCAGATGTTTCTCAAGCTAATAGCCAAACCAGATCTGGTTCTTCTTCCCAACCTTCTACTTCATAGTCCCCATCTCCCATCTCTTTTTATCAGGATTTGTAACCTGGTTTTTATGTAAAATTAAGATTTTTTGGAAAGCTTGCATATTTTATGCTTTGTTAAAATGAAAAAAAGTAAAGTGAAAAAACCTCTCATTTTAAACGGGTTATGCAGAATAATAAAACTAAAACTGTTTTGAACATATCATGTGCTTTTGTGCCTTTTTATGCTATCAAAACACAATGAAATAAACAAAAATAGCAAACATAACACAAGTAATTTTCATATGACATCTTAGAAAATATTTGTGCAATTGTTGAAATTTGCACTGCATTACATATATTGATATTGCCATGAAACACCTCCTGGTGGAGATAGAAAGTAGTCGGCAAATTGTTACCACATGGCAATATAGGATCTCCTTGCACGTACTTTGCTGTACTGTACGGAGGGCAGGTGGAGTTCTTCCTCTTCCTCAATGTGGATGCCCTCCTTATCCCAGACAATATTATGCAGAATGCAGCAGGCCTGAATTACTAACTCAGCATTCTCAAGACTGAGTTGCAACGGTGTTTGGAAAACACGCCATTTACTGGACAATATGCCAAATGTACATTCAATGAGGCATCTTGCCCGGCTCAGCCGATAGTTAAAGATCCTCTTCTTGTCGTCCAGATTACTTCTGGCATAAGGCCTAAGCAGATATTGAGAAAGTGCGAAGGGCTCATCTGCAAAAGCACAAAAGGCAGGTCTGGTCCTTCAGTTCCAGGCAGAGGCTGATCAGATGGTATGTTGAATCACCCTTCTCGCAGTCTTTGACCCATTACAGACTCACGGAACACTCTGGAATCAGAACTGCTGCCATATGCCCCAATGTCCACAGTGATAAATTTATAATTGCTATCACAGATAGCCATGAGGACCAATGAAAAATATTTTTTGTAATGATGAAATCTGGACCCGGAACGTGGAGGCTTTTGGTTACGGATATGCTTTCCATCAAGGGTTCCGATATAATTTGGAAAGTTTGCTCGATTCCAAAATCTATCTGCTATTCCTCGCCACATGTTTCCATCTGGTAATGGCATCACTGGTGGACACAGCTCTTCCCATATGGCTAAGCAAGTATCATGCATTATCTCCAAAATAATTGAAATACCCATTAAAAAATAATGATTTAAAGAGGTAAAAGACTGGCCAGTTGCAAGAAACCTAGACAAAAATTTAACATCTTTTTAGTTTTTTTAACTAAAACAACATTCTACTGGCACATACATGGATATGATATTTATTATCTATACAAACTGTATATATACACACAAAACACACACACACAGTAGACCAACAAAAAAAATTACACTTGATAAATGAATGACTTCTTACCTCAAGGTCACTAAGAGACGTTCATCTGCAGGTACACACCTTCTCATGTTGGTATGTTTCCGCTGCAGCTGTGGGTGCAGCTGGTCCAGTAAGTAGTCGAATGTGGATACGGTCATCCTGGTGATGTTGAAAAACTTTGTAGTATACTGTCGGAGATCAGCATATTGCAGAGCCACAAAACCTTCAGAAGACTGCTTCAGTAGCACGGGGTGGGTCCAAAATTGACGTCTCCTAGCCACCATCTGCTTTTTCTTGCTCTCCTTTCTTCACATATAGGCAAATATGACAAACAATGTCATGCTATCCCAAAAATTGTTGGAATCCATTGCACAACGCAGATAGCACCCACAAGGACAAAGGAAGAACACAGCAAGGACTCACCGAAAACTGCAATGCAGCATGGGAGCAGCAATGCTTTCTAGGTAATGTCATAAAAGTCACAGAAACTGCTGTAAACGTATCGAAACGGATGCAAAAATGGATGTAAATGGGTAAATTAACAGATGTAAATGGATGTAAATGGAGATTAATGGAACGGAAGACGGATGAAGCAACGGATAAGAACTGATACGTTTTAACATGGCTAAACTGATGGTGCCAGTGTGAATGAGGCCTTAGAGTAGCTGTTCAGTCCATGGGCTGCCTGGAAGCAGCAGCCCCTGCACCTCTGGAACTCTCCCGAGGAGAAGGAACCCCTCTCTCCAGTGTCTCAGGCTATTTATTCACATTTCAGCCCCCTACTGGATACTTCCCTTCCAGGGATAGGCTGAAACCCAACAGATATTCAGGCCCGTCATTCTGAATCTCCTGTCTAAGCTCTGGAAGCTTATTCCAGAGGCAGGGGTGGTGATCAAACTCCCAGCCTGTGAGAACCTCTTGATTGCAGAAAGAGCCAAAGCTAAATTTGTCTAGCAACTTACGCTAGGAGGGTCCTACACTTGTCTAACTGGACATAAACTGGCTTAGAATATTCCAACATATTTAAATCAGCATGCATGAGATGCAGGGAGGAGCATTTACTAAAACAAGAGCAGACATAATTCAGAGCAGTTGTGCATGGCAACCATTCAGCTTCTACCTTTCATTTTAAAAGCTTAAGACCAGGTTCACACTTATGTGAATTGAATGTGGGCTTGCCCGCATCCAATTCGCATGACAGGAGAGTGTGACCGCCTTTCACACATCTCTGGGGCGGCCGCAAAGCACACAGAAGTCCTGTGCGTCTATGGCTCAGTTTCAATTCCAAATGTAGCCAAAAATGTGGACCTAATTTGGACCTGAAACGGTGAACGGGGACGCACCGGAACCCCTGCTGTGCCCCGTGGCCACACATAGTGTGAACCCGGCCTAATGTATAACTAAAAGCAAAACTTTCTTTTTTTGGTTTTGGATAGAGTGGAGATGGATTAGAACCCATGTCAGGTTTTTATTGCTGTCTGTGCTTCTGTTAGGGAGATTCTCCTTCTCTGTTTGTCCTGTTTACTATTTTCATTGAAAGTGAAAGTAAAAGAAAATTCCAAATTTCCCAGAAAAGTAATAGAGGGGAAATCATCCAATGGGGACACTAGTTCTAATGACCTGGGGGTCCCCAATAGATTTCCCTAACTTTCAAGGATTAATTTTTAATTTCCTGTTTGGCTATGGGAAAGTGAAGGTAAATCTCCCCAAAAGGCAAAGGTTTTTAAAACTTTTTTTTGCATTGATACATGTCCCCAAACACTTTTTATGACAATAACTTGCATATAAGCCTTTAAAATTAGCACTTTTGATTTTTCATGTTAGTATCTCATAGACTTTAACGGTGTTCCGGCAGCTTTCGAACTTGCCCCGAACACCGCATATTGTTCGGTGTTCACCGAACGTCTGAACAACCAAAGTTCAGCCCGAACTTATGCTTGGGCTGAACCGTTCGTCCATGCCTACTCCCTATGTGCAACTCCGATTGATTCCTCTCCTTTACTATGTACAACTCTGATCGATTCCTCTCCTTTACTATGTACAACTCTGATCGATTCCTCTCCTTTACTATACAACCCTGATTTATTCCTCTCCTTTACTATGTACAACTCTGATTGATTCCTCTCCTTTACTAGGTACAACCCTGATTTATTCCTCTCCTTTACTATGTACTCACCCAACTGAATCTTCACTAGTCTACCTGACTGACTCTTCACTAATCTACCTGACACACTCTTGAGATCTCCCAGGGCAAGGCTAGAGAAGATTTAGGCACACCACTATCTTCCAGAGAGAAGGGAGGAAAGATCCCTGGTGCCGCACATCTTTGGAGTCCTATGGTGATATGAGAAAGACTACCTCAGCCTGGGCTCCCACCAGGGCACACCCCAACGTGTTTCATCCTGTCCCCCAGGGCTTAGTCATAGGGAATCTTCCAGAGGGACCTGCTACATTTTGCAGTCTCTCCATTTGTAAGTCCCTGACTGTGCTGTAGTACGCACAATGTCCTCCTTTCTCCTGCTGCCTCTCATGGAACACTCCTTCCAAACTGCTCCTGTTATCAAGATCCTCCCAAGCCAGGCCGAGCTCCAGCCTGAGGCAGAGCACCCCCACCCCTAGACTAGGGGGTTCGCCTCAAGGGCCACTGACAGTCCCCTCAGCACTCCATCTCCATCTTCCACCTGACTCCCCTTGCCAACATGACTCACCCATACTTAAAGGCTGGCTTAACCCCCTGCCAGGCCCACTGCCTGGGGATTGGCCAAGCTCTTCTGAGTATGCAGATTAATGTTCCTGCCCTCCGCCCACTAAACTCTAGAAGTTTCTCAAAACTTCCAGACCCAGGGGGAGGCACCAGAGACTTGCCTGCATGAGTCATCCAGCCTAAACTCAGGTAAACCCTGACCCAGATTCCATGGCTCACGCTTAATCATGAGCCAGATTATGTTTTACCTACTTTCACACTAGTAGCACACTAAAGGGTGCTACACTTGCATTGGTTTTTATGTTGCTATATGACCAGTCGTCATTTGTCAGCTGACATGTTAGTTGAAAGGTGGTTGGAATGTATAATAAATAATGTTTTTTCTTGGCTTTATAATATCTATCTGTAAGAACGGTGGAATGTTTGGAAATGCTTGGTACAGTGCAGAACACTGAAAAGCAGCATATCTAAGATTAGTGAGCATCCCAATTGTGATCTCATGTAAAAAGTTCCTTTATTCCACTATGGATAATAATGTTAGATGCAGAGACACAAGATACATGGCACAAATACAGTAGCAGGAGGGAATCACCTACACTTACCAGCTTTCATTTTTAAAACATGAGTTGTCCTAACCACAGGAATTCAAAGCCATCCTTCCGGGAAGGACTGTTTCTTGCTTTGAAGACAGTTAATCTTCACTTTCCCACGCTCAAAGGTTAATAAATCCAGTTTCGATTAGTCATTTAGGCTAGGTTTCTATTATCATGACAACCATTGAACCTTATCCGCACTCAAACAATGATCAGTGGAATTCCTCACATTCTTATAACAGCACTAAAGACAGATAAACAGTAGTCAAATGTCATGAAAATTATGTACTACATAGTCACAAATTACTGCCTGGAATATATTTTCTCCTCTAATTATCAGATGAGATTGTATGCAAGAGTGTTTTCACTTTTAGTAGGCTAATAATTATAACTTTTATTGAAAATCTAGCCATTGAAGTCTTTATATTGGTTTTAAAGGTTTGTGAAAGAACTAAAACAAGAATTCACTTTGCATTTAAAAACAAATCACATTCTTGTAATTTGCATAATAAAATGATAAAGGCTGTAGGATTTCACTAATAAGCAAATAAATCCAACACTACATCTTAAAGGAAACCTGTAACAATCAAAATATGGAGGCTGCCATTGCTGACTTCCCTCTGAAAATACTACTTGTCTCATTCTGGTCTCAATAGATTACAGGTCACTGGTCTGGAATGAGCATGCAGCTAGCAAAGTTTAAAGTGCAACTAAACTGCATCTAAGCAGTTTACTTAATCTTTATATCTTTAACGCTATTTAATTCATCTTTATTATTCAAAGTAAACTCACCCATCTATCCATGTCCCCATTTACTTGCCTTTACTTCCTGAAATCCATCTGCCCTTAGCTTGGGCTTGCAGGCAGGAGGGTGTGCTTAGCTAAAAAAAACCCCTCCTCCAAATGAAAGAAAAAATGACCATGAAGACTCCTGGGATGTATGACATAATTTGTGGCCTAGGCCAGAATCCAGGAGGCAACTTAAGAAATGTAAAAAGAAAGTTGTAAACAAGTAGATTATATTATACCTTACTATATACTGTATCTACTAATCTTAGCAGCATAAAAATTGAAAATAGATATTGCTGATTGAGAGAGCCTAGTTACGCTTTTAGGAAATTCAGAATACCTGATTTGTGTATTTTTTTACAGGTTATTGACTCATAAAGTGCTGATGTCTTTGGATTAGCAGTTAGGCTGCTATCATTGAAAAGCAGAGCTTAGTACTTGGAGGCTATGGCCCCATGCACTCAGACATTTATCAACTATCTAGCAGAAAATCTCACATAGCATGTACAACCACCAATACAAGTGAATGGCTATATGTGCCTGTAGTCTTGTGAATGGCGGTTGCATCGGTGTTTACCTGTGCATGTGTTTATGGCATATTTCCTCAAATACGTCACATTTCACTTTCACCATGATGGCCACATACAACCTTTCACTTGTATACAGGAAGGTGAAGGAGATTTTATGCTTGAGGGCTTGTAAGCTGATAAACATCCATGTGCATGAAGTCTATGTATTTTCTAAGTTTTCTTAAACACACACACATACTTTGCAAATAGTGTTCTCTGTGTCATCTTTTGAGCACTATGTGTAACTAAAATGGCCATACAAAATAACCCCAGGGCAGTTTTCACAATAGTCATACCTGGTTAAATGAAAAAGATGGCTATTGTTTATGATGCCCTATAAAGGCATCCCTCTTATATAGCAGTGAGTGCAGGAATCTTTTTTTTCTTTTCCCACAATCCAGTGGGCTCCCACAATCTCCTGGGCTCCATCAATCCCCAAGATTCCTGGCCACACTTAGGGATATAAATTCCACAGATTCTCACCCCCCGGTGCTCAGATAGGATACCAATGACCACGTGAGCTGTAACCAGGCACTGGGCATTCCAATGTTGAATCTGGCATGTGGGCCACCTATAGGCGGGGTAGGGTTGACAATGGACCTTTCCTCCATGTTTTCCCATTAACTTGTTGGTGGCACATCTGGGTCACACGAGAGGACTACCCATTTGTGGGTTCTTCTCGGCTACACTAGGCATTGATACAGAGTCACAACATCTTGAGCTGCGCTAACATTGATAATCAACATACTTGTCATATAATTAGTTCATGTGCACCATATATGAATCAACAGATCCTTCAAAAGTCCGTCACCAATGGTAAAAAAAATCCTTGTGTAAAACCGCCACCTCTTATGGAAGAAATGCATGCTTACAGCTGCAAATGACCGTTTAGCTCTAGAAAGGTCATAAAAGCTTAAAACAATATGACCCGGTTATAGGTCATCAGGAGCAGCTCTAGACATTCTCCCCAAGGGACAAGAAATTTTATGGTGGTCCTCCGCAAAACATCCTCTTGCAGGATTTCACATAGGGATATGAAAATAAAGCACTCCGATAGTTTAAAACACTTTCACATAGTTTATTAAAATTGCACCTACATCAAAATGGAAATAGTAGCAATGTACAATAAAAATCCTCACCAGCAGTATACAAGTATACAGACAGAACAGAACACCTGTTCTTAGCGTTCGTAATGGATACAGCACTTTCGTCACGCTGCAATGTTAAAAATGGTTTAATACAGCGCACTCTCTTCTTTTTTATAATGTGACAAGAATTAAGTCGTTTTGCTGCTCATATTCACACACACTTCTCACAAACTTTTATTTGTGTTTTTTTAGTGGGATTCCCTGAATATATTGTTATTAGTTGTCACATCTGACAGTTTTATATTTTTTAATTTTTTTTTATTTTGGATTTTAAGCCTTTTTTTTTCTTTAATGTTTGGATTTTTTCCAAGGCTGATCTTTGTTCAATGTTATTTTTATTTTTACTCCAGAATATTTTTGAGTGTGTTTTGTGTGTCAAGTTACCCCAACACCATTGATATCTTTTATTATTTAATCTCCAGGAGATTGTTTGTTGTTGGTGTCCCTTGTTCATTTCACATTGTATATTTGAATTGTACCTGAATCCTCACAAACAAACTGTCCTTTTTGAAGTAAAACACATAGGAGAGTATAATTCAAAACAAAAATCCTTTATTAAGGGATCAGAACCAAACAAAGAGGGAGGCAACACTGGATCAACATGAGAAATTAGCGAAGCCTGGGACCCCCACGGCAGACATTAATTCTTCAACATCAAAATTGGTGGCCTGAGGAGTCCATATGTAAGGGAGGCCAGTCTGGTCCAGAATTCGCAGAGATCTGGATAGCAGCAGATGACATCTGTGTCCCAAGGCTGTGGTACCACAAGAGGCTGCATCTTTTGGCCGACCAGACTGAACCCAGGGCAATCACTGTCTGGTCTTCCTTCCACGCTTCCTTCACGGCTGTGGCTGTGCAGTTGGAGATGTGGCAGGAGGAGGAGTAGGACCTGGAGGAGGAGTAGGACCTGGAGGAGGAGGAGGACTGGGGGGACCTGGAGGAGGACTGGGAGGACCTGGAGGAGAGGGAGGAGGAGGAGGAGGACCTGCAGGAGGAGGAGGAGGACCATCCCAAAGATGTGTGTGAGGTGTAATTTGGCCCCTCATACCTTTCTCCAGAGCCTCCGATATGAGGGCCTCACACATGGCTTTTTGGCCCTCCTCCATCCTCTGTATTTTATAGGCTATGAAGGCAGCAATGTTCTCCTGCATGGTGTGTGGTGCTCCCAGGACCTCTGTAGCCCTCCAAAAGAATGCTATAGCAGCCTCCTCTAGGGTACTCCTCCTACTGCCACTTTCTCTTTTCAGGGGGGGTGGAGGGACCTTGATATCAGCCAGCCGGCTCGGCCCGGCCACCTCCTGGCTGAGACTTCCCTGTGTATGAAAAAGGGACATAGTTTTAGTTTTTGCATCATCAATCACAATCCTCAATTAGTACTCCCAACTAACATCTAGTTAACATCATTGATTGTACAAGCAGAAATATTTAGAGGAATGCTATACCTGGCTCAATCTGGGCTCCTCTACATGTGGCCTGGAAGGCCCAGGTTGGGCGTCAGAAGCCTCAGCCAGGGGGTAGGAAGCGTGGAAGGAAGACTGGAGAGTGATGACCTGGGTTCAGTCTGGCCTGCCAGAAAGTGCAGCATGTCATAGTACAACATCCTGGGGACATAGATGTCATCTGCTGCTCCGGATCTCTGTGAATCCAGGACTTTCTTGCGCTCCCTCAGATATGTGCTCCTCAGGCCACCAATTAAAATATTTAAATAAGTGATGTCTGCCGTGGGGATCACCTGCTTCACAATTTCACACAATTGCTCCAGTGCTGCCTTCCTCTTTGCTTGGTTCTTGAAATGGGGGTGGGTAATCTCCCACAGACAGGGCAGCTCACTTAGCATCTCTATGAATACTGACATGAAGTCATTGTCTTTCATTAAGATATCCATGTTCACTGCAAGACACAACACAAGACAAAGCCTAATGTCAGACAAAACTCTCCTAATCTTGTTACAATATAGGCCTCAATCTAGAAGCAGTATAGGCACAAGTTTGTCTCTTACCTTCGTTCTTACGATCGGCGCGTCCAATGCTCCTTCCTCCGCTCACAGATCGTACGTAATACGCACGCGTGTTACGCTTTATACACACTGCGCATGTGTGTAACTCCGCCCGCCCCTGACGTTCTTTCTAGTGTATTCCCCGCCCCTTTTCGTTCGGCGCAGTGGGGGAAGAGCATGATGGCGGAGTTACAACAGGTGCGTGCTAATTCTAGCAACGAGGAGGAGGAAAGCCCGGATCCAGGCACGTCCCGATCCAGAAGGAGACGTTTTAAGGCCACAAATATGTCATTTGGGGAGATGTTGGAGATGGTCAACATCATGAGGAATTCTAACTATGACGGAAAATATGGGCCTTACCCCAACCCCAACATCCGAAAGGCCAAAATCATGGCGAAAGTGGTCAGGAGTCTTGAGCGGAATTTCGGGGTACGAAGATCTAAAGATCAGCTCAGGAAGCGGTGGTCGGACCTGAAGTTGAGAGAGCCAGAGCAGTACCGAAAGATCCGGAGAGTGCTGCAAAAAAGTAAGTAGTTGTGCTGTGCTCCTATTCTTTCTGTCTTTATTACGTTCATTCTGCTCCATATGCTTTTATTAATTGTAACGTTTAAAAAGGTCAACTTTAATGTTCATGGGCCCATTATTCGTTCGTATCAAACATTTTTCTTTCGGCCTCTAGAACACCATTGTTTAGGCCATATGCATTTTCACACATTTTTTGGGGCCTACTTGGATGCCAAATATTTGTTTGTGTAGATGGGTTTGTTACTAGAATGAAATGCAAACTAGATTGTGTGTAAGGAGAGGACACTAAGCAGCTGTTTTCACATCTGGGTACTGGAGCACCAGTGTGGGACACAAGAACACCATTTTTATTAGGGGGGGCACACTGATGCTCCAGTGTATACTATAGGGGGGGCTACATCTGTGAAGCTTGTACTAAACAGGTAAAGTATTGCAGCTTGACAAAGGGCAATAAAAATATACATCTTGGAACTCGGCTAAAATAGACAATTGTACCCCACTTCCAAGCAATGTTTCCTATTTCTAGTTCTGCCATCAAATATCTGTGTGCTAATTATACCATTTTTGTTTTACATAGGGGAGAAAAGACTCGGAGGACACCCCTCATCCCAGGAGACCAGAGACCCCCCCCCCTCTGGAAGAAGGGGAAATCCCAACCCAAGAAGCTGAGCAGGAGGAAGAAGAAGATGTGGTGGAGATTGGCACCACAACAGGTGAGTGTCTGCGACCACAGGCTCAGGTAAAAGAGATGGATGGTGGCAGATTTTTGAGACCTTTTTTTTTTGTTCTTTATCTCTTTTTAGGTGATCATGATCCAGAACGCTTTCCATCTGAAAGTGCCCAAGTACTGATCGGGGAGATCATGGGGTGTAATCTCCAATTGCAAAACATCCAGCAACAAATCAGTGATGTTATTAAAAAAAATAATAACATCATTGATGTTTTGGGGCGAATTTAAACCCCACAAAATCATCTGTTTTATCGTGGTCCAATCTTACCAAATTTTTTTCAATGTTTAGAAAAGCCAAATTTGGAGGATGCACACAGTGTGCCAACATGTGCTATCTGCCATCACGGGAGATCAATGGACGCGTTTTGGGGGTGCAACCCCTTCCTCAATTATAAAGTAGCGTTGAGGAAGGGCTTGCTCCCCCAAAACACGTCCCTTGATCCCCCCTGATGGCAGATAGCACATGTTGACATTCGTAAATTGGTGTGCATCTTCCAAATTTGGCTTTTCCAGGGGTGATTTCCCCCCATCTGAACGCTATATCAAACCCAGTTCCTAAATACTGATGTCTGATATAGCCTTCAGGTTTTACCATATGTGAACTTTGTAAGTTCAAGTTTTTTGGCTTTCTTGTTGGTTTTACACAGGCTTGTTTTATCTGAAATGGATATTTCGATTTTTGATAATGCTACTGCAAAAATTGTTATACAACAAACATGTTGGTTTGTTTTAAAAACCTTTGGTAAATGCACATGTGATTGTGCAGGTATAAAAAAGTGCCTTACTCAAGAATGTGTGGATTATTGTCTCAACACTACAACACTTTTGGGGTGATGTAATTGCTGTATTATGCAAAAATGGGGGTTATTTCCTAAGGGCAAATACACTTTGCACTACAAGTGCAGGTTCAGTGCAGTTGCAAGTGCACTTGTAGTGAAATGTGTTTTTGCATTTAGGAAGTACCAGCCAACAGTGTTTTTTATAAGGTTACCCAATCACGACATTTTCTGCACTCAACACATTTCTGTCAGGGTCAGCTAAAACAAACACAAGCAGTAAATGTCCACCAAGAATTTCTTTTGGTTGTTTTTTATTTGAAAAAGGTGTCACAGATTGTCTGGCATATTGATAGCCCCCCTACCCGCAAAGAACTCCAGGTATCGTAACCGGACATCACGGGCATTCAGGGAGGGCAAGCCAGGACGGCCACTTTCAAGCGCCGTCAGTGTTGATGGATTTGGGATTCCGGCCTCAGGCCCAACTGAGCCAGCATAGTTGGCTGAATGTTTTCTTAAAAAATTATGGAGAACACAGTAGGCAAGTATTATATGGTTCAGTTTATACTCCGCCATATGGATGGGTGTCAGAAATAATCGGAACCGGCTGGCCAGGATTCCAAATGTGTTCTCCACCACTCTTTGGGCTCTGGCCAGCCGGTAATTAAAAACCCTCTGTTCCGGGGTGAGGGTCCTCATTGGGAATGGCCGCATCAGGTGGTCCCCCAGCGCAAATGCTTCATCAGCAACGAACACAAATGGGAGACCTTCAACATTGTCCTCTGGAGGTGGCAAGTCCAAGCTGCCATTCTGGAGACGCCTGTAGAACTCCGTCTGGGCGATGACTCCACCATCGGACATCCGGCCATTCTTCCCCACGTCCACATACAAGAACTCGTAATTAGCCGACACCACCGCCAACATCACTATACTATTAAACCCCTTGTAATTATAATAGTACGACCCCGAGTTGGGTGGTGGGACGATGTGGACGTGTTTCCCATCAATTGCCCCTCCGCAGTTAGGAAAGTCCCACCGCTGGGCAAAGTGGGAGGCCACAGTCTGCCATTCCTGTGGCGTTGAAGGAAACTGTTGAGGAAAAAAACAATAAACATTACTATTTTTTCAAAGATACATGGCAAGCAGATTATACACAAACATTATGGGGCAACCTCCAGATAGCATTTACTAAGGGGAATTTAACAACAACAAAGTATAAGGTACACCTATCATATTCCCCCTCCCCCCCTCTCATGGGCCATTTCTAACATTATAGGGGGGGGAACTCTTGGACAGGTAACCCTCTTCACTTCATTGAGAGATGAATGCCTAAATACAGGGTATTACTTGGAACAGCCCCTCCTTAGTTACACTATTGGCAGACCACTGGACAGGTAAGAAGTGTCATAATACAAAGATATAAATACACACTGTACACATTTGAGCACATTTGAACATTCTGATATTACCTATCAAGATAATAATAGGATACAAAAACTTTAAACAGTACCATTGGAAAGTATACAGGCAGGTCCTTGCACTACATGCTTTGGGGAATTCATCCATAAATCTGACCAGTAAAGAGGTGGGTATAGTGTGTATGGATTTGGCAAAGTCAGCAGATAGATGATTGAGGATAGAGAATTGGGATCAGCTGACTTAGCAGTTGGGGGAGGGAGGGTTACAAAAAATTTGGGGACACCACAAAAAAAAGCCTCTGGCACTCTGCCTGAATTTAAATCAAAAATAACATTTCCAAACATTTTAGGGGGTGTTTGGGGTAAAGCACTACTATGGAGCTGATAAAATACATTGTTAAGTGACTACATGAGGTGAATATAGGCCAGGAGACACCATGCAGGGGAGGTTATTGAAGGGCAAATATGTATGAAGAACATAAAATAATAATTACATAAAGATCCAGCATGCATGAGAACAAAGGGGACATTCACAGCATATTACAATCATGGTAATTAGGGAATGAGGGAAGAAATACAATATATTAGCAAACATTCAATACAATAAAATGTGATATAAAAGGATAAAAATCTTACCTTCATATACTCCTTCTGCAGGACCTGTATGATGGCAGAACAGGTCTCTGGGATAATGATCCCCACAGCCTGGGGGGAGATGCCTGTTGAGAACTTGAGGTCCTGCAGGCTTCTCCCTGTGGCCAAATACCGCAAGGTAGCGACCAACCTCTGCTCCGGAGTGATGGCTTGCCTCATGCAGGTATCCTGCCTGCTAATATAGGGGGTCAGCAAAGCCAACAAACGGTGAAATACGGGGTCCGTCATCCTGAGAAAGTTCCTGAAATCATCAGGATTATTCTCACGGATCTCACGGAGCAAAGGCATATGACAGAACTGGTCATGCTGAAGCAACCAATTCTTGGTCCATGAACTCCTCCTCACCCTGTTCATGGACTGGACTTGTGTCAAGGTCAGGACCCCAACACCAAGCCCCTGCACAGCACAAACTCTACGAGGAGTACGCATACGAAACATGGCTAGAAAACGGTCGGCTGCTCAGAACGAAGTAACAGAACGCACTGAAGAACAGCAAGGCCTGTGAAGAGCGACCTGAAAACCAGTAACGAATGAACAAGAATACAATGACTACTTAAAGTCACGCGGAACTTGCTGCACGCACTGAAGAACAGATAGAAACCCACAAGCACAAACTGAACGGCAGAAAACGATCTGAAAGCCACGAGTCTGAAAAAGCGCGAATCGTCTCTCACCAAACTTTTACTAAAACGAGATTAGCAAAAGGAGCCCAAAGGGTGCCGCGCTTGGTTCTGAACCGGCCTTTTCTAGTCTCGTCGTACGTGGTGTACGTGACCGCGTGGTTGTCGATCGGAAATTCCGACAACTTTGTGCGACCGTGTGTAGGCAAAACAAGTTTGAGCCAACATCCGTCGGAAAAAATCCTAGGATTTTGTTGTCGGAATGTCCGAACAAAGTCCGACCGTGTGTACGGGGCATTACACATAGCATGTACATAGCCAAAATGACACCCCAAAATACATTCTGCTACTCGTCCTGAGTATGGCGATACCCCATGTGTAAGACTTTTCCACAGCCTGGCCACATACAGAGGCCCAACATCCATATAGCACCATCAGACGTTCTAAAGGCATAAATTACACATTTCATTTCCTTAATACCTATCACATTTTTGAAGGCCCTGGAGCACCAGGACAATGGAATTACCCACAAAATGACCCCATTTTGGAAAGAAAACAACCCAATGTATATTCTATGAGGCATAATGAATCTTTTGAACATGTCATTTCTTTCCACAAGTTTTTGGAAAATGTGGAAAGAAAATGAAAACCTATTTTTTTTTCTCACAAAATTGTCAATTTAGAAGATCTTTCTTACACATAGCATGTACATAGCCAAAATGACACCCCAAAATACATTCTGCTACTCGTCCTGAGTATGGCGATACCCCATGTGTGAGACTTTTCCACTACCTGGCCACATACAGAGGCCCAACATGCAAGTAGCACCTCCAGGCTTCTAACACATAGCATGTACACACCAAGAATTACACCCCAAAATACATTCTGCTGAGGTAAAAAAAAAAGCTTACCTGTGGTTTTAGCAGGCAGGAATACCGTTCCAGAGCATCCAAAGCATTTGTCCTGACAGCCAAAGGAAATGTCCAGGAATTGTCCAGGCAGCAGACAGATATAGAAAAGTATGAACATGGTTCAGTACAGTCCAAGGTTTAGCAGGCAGTTCAGGTAACAGGCATAGGCATGGCCAGTCCAGGTGGCAGGCAAAGGCATGGCAAGGTCATGTGGCAGGCAAAGGCATGGCAAGGTCATGTGGCAGGCAAAGGCATGGCAAGGTCATGTGGCAGGCAGAGGCATGACCAGTTCAGGTGGCAGCAGGCAGCACTTTGTACATTGGGCCTTGGTCAGGTAAGACCTGAGGACAGGGGTAGAGGCTTCTTCCCACCCAAATCTCTAAAAGTCTCCGAGTCTCCAGACCCTAATCCGAGAAAAACTAAAAACCCGGAGAAAAATGTTTTCTCCACTTGGAAAAAATTTCTGGAGCCCCTCACATATGTGAGACCCCTGTGCTGTACAGTGGCAGGGCAAATGATCAGTTCAGGAGGCAGGCAAAAAGCATGGTCATTTAACAGTCCGGGTCAATTCACGTTGAAGGCAGAAAGAAGTTTGGCAGAGGCATAGTCGTTAACAGTCCGGGTCAATTTACGTTGCAGGCAGAAACATGTTTGGCAGAGGCATAATCGTTAACAGTCCGGGTCATTCACAGAAATGGCAGATAGTGGAAAAAAATCATCTTCACTGTACTAATAGTGTAGTGAAGTATGATAGCTCTGATAGCACGTTCCAATACAGAGGCCTGGCTGGGAGGGACATTGGGGACAGTAGTATCGGGTGTCACGGCGAATTCCTCTACTTGCACACACACAACATTTTTTTGGGGGTTTGCGACCTGTTTGGGTAAGAGGGAGGATTTCGGGAAAGTGCCTTTCATGGAGTCTGGCTAATGAATTGGAGCGAATTAGTTGAGGGGCTTGGCCTTGGGGATAGAGAAGGGCTGTGACAACGTCTTCTTGGAATTTTAGATAGGTTAGGGAACTTTGGGTGCACTTAGAAAAAATTATATATGAATTAAATAGGGCAAGTTGCATCAAATAAATGGCGACTTTCTTGTACCAAAATAGTGATATCCTGGTGGCCAAGTAGGGCTGCATCATCTGGTCGTTCATATCCACACACCCCATGTATAGGTTGTACTCATGCACACATTTTGGCTTCTGTATGGGGCCTCCTTTTCTCTGAAGTTCCACCAAGGTGTCATTATGTATTGTTGAAAGGATGTAGACATCTCTTTTTTTATCTCTCCACTTCACCGCTAGTACCTCTTCAGTCCGCATACTGGCCATTTCACCCTGCTTCAATTTCTTGGCGACCAATCTTTGTGAGAAGCCTTTGCAGTTGGTCCGTGCTGTCCCACAGGCCACAGTGTTCTTTAGGTACAAATGGCGGAAAAGTGGGAGACTAGTGTAGAAATTGTCTACATATAGGTGGTAACCTTTCCCAAGTAATGGTTGGATCAGCTGCCAGACAATTTTGCCACTTGTTCCCATGTAGGTAGGGCATCCAGGGGGAGGGGGGGTTTAGCTGTCTGTCTTTTCCCTCATAAATTATAAAGTCATATGTGTAACCCGTGGCCCTGTCACACACCTTATAAAATTTTACCCCACGTCTGGCTCTTTTACTGGGGAGGTATTGTTTTATTCCGAGTCTTCCGGTGAAGTGTACTAGGGATTCATCCACACATATATTTCTATCAGGGGTAAACATCTCCTTGAAGCTGGTGCAAAAAAAATTGATTAGGGGCCGAATTTTGAATAATTTATTGTAACTGGGATGATTTTGAGGGAGGCATTGGGCATTGTTATTGAGGTGTAAAAATCTCATGATCATCTCATAACGGGTTCTGGGCATCAATGACGTATAGACCGGCATGTGGTGGATAGGTTGGGTAGACCAGTAGGAATGGAGTTCATTTTTTTTTTTGTCAGCCCCATGTTGAGGGTTAGGCCAAGGAAAATGTTAAATTCTTCCATGGTGAGGGGCTTCCAAACAAAAGGACGGGCATATGAGGAACTTGGATTGTTGGCTATATGTTGGCTGGCGTATAGATAGATTACATTGCTCCACAATGTAGGTTAGGAGATCATTGGTAAAAAATAAATGAAAATAATAAAGTGAGGTTATATTTTCCGTCTGCATCTGAGGGCCTGGCTGGGCTGTAAAAAGGGGTATTACAGGTTCTACTGACGTATCGGGCAGCCATGTTGGATACAGTAGAACATCTGGGAGGCTGGTATGGGCACTGCCTCGTTGATGGGATCCGTTGCTAGCATCTGGCCTATCTTCTAGGAAGGTTGCAGAACTGCTGGTGGATGCCTGCCTATCCCGGAGTGCTGCGCTGCTGGTGGATGCCTGCTGGTGGATGCCCTGGAGTGCTGCGCTACTGGTGGATGCCTGCATATCATCCTGGAGTGCTGGGCTGCTGGTGGATGCCTGCATATCATCCTGGAGTGCTGCGCTGCTGGTGGATGCCCTGGAGTGCTGCGCTCCTGGTGAATGTCTCCTCCTGCTCATTTCTCCTGATTCTCCTTGTTAGGATTCTATCTTCCTCTGTTTCCAACTCAGAGCCACTGCTTTCCACTGGCTCATAGTTGCTATCCGAGTCTGACGGAGAGAATTCCCCGCTACTCTCATCCGACATACTCTGGAGTATTTGGAGAGCCTCCTCTGCGCTGTAAGATCTTTTTTGTCATGTTGGCGGGCAGATGTGCCAGATGGCGGGCGGCAGATGTGTCAGATGGCAGGCGGCAGATGTGTCAGATGGCGGGCGGCAGATGTGCCAGATGGTGGGCGGCTGTGCCAGATGGTTGGCGGGCAGATGTGCCTGATGTTGGCGGGCAGATGTGCCTGATCGTGGGCAGGTGGCGGGTGGCAGATGTGCCAGATGGCGGGCAGCAGATGTGCCAGATGTTGGCAGGTGGCAGATGTGCCAGATGTTGGCGGGTGGCAAATGTGTCAGATGGCGGGCGGCAGATGTGCCTGATGGCGGGCGGCAGATGTGCCTGATGGCGGGCGGCAGATGTGCCTGATGGTGGGCGGCAGATATGCCTGATGTTGGCGGGCAGATGTGCCTGATGATTGGCAGGCAGATGTGCCTGATGATGGCAGGCAGATGTGCCTGATGATGGGCGGCTGATGTGTCAGCTGTTGACAGGCTGATGTGTCAGCTGTTGACGGGCTGATGTGCCAGCTGATGACGGGCTGATGTGTCAGTTGTTGACGGGCTGATGTGTCAGTTGTTGATGGGCTAATGTGTCAGCTGTTGACGGGCTGATGTGCCAGCTGAGGTATAGGGGGGGAGGTGCTGCGCTAACCAGAAGAAAGCTGTAAATCTCTGTCTGTGGTCAATTAATAAAATGACATAAAATCGCATAATAAATCGCATAAATCGCATAAATGGGTGTTGACAATAAAAACATTTAAGTCTTAATAATCAGCATCATGTGTATGTGAAAAAAAGTGCATAAAAAATCCTTTTCAGTTGGTATATACTAAATGACAAAAAAAAAAAAAATCGTATGTAAAATCGCATAAATAAGTGTTGACACTAAAAACATATAAATCTAGATAATCATGTGTAGGTGCACAAAGGGACATAAACACTACTTCATGTGAATAATTCTAAATAAAAATACATAGAATAAATCAGAAATAACCATCAAAAACATATCCTTATAAATGGTGTAAAACGTACAAAGTGCCAGTGTGCCAGCTGTTGACGGGCTAATGTGCCAGCTGTTGACGGGCTGATGTGCCTGATCGTGGGCAGATGGTGGATGGCAGATGTGACAGATGGTAGGTGGCAGATGTGCCAGATGTTGGCGGGCGGCAGATATGTCAGATGGCGGGCGGCAGATGTGCCTGATGGCAGGCGGCAGATGTGCCTGATGGCGGGCGGCAGATGTGCCTGATGACTGGCGGGCAGATGTGCCTGATGACTGGCGGGCAGATGTGCCTGATGATTGGCGGGCAAATGTGCCTGATGACTGGCGGGCAGATGTGCCTGATGACTGGCGGGCAGATGTGTCTGATGGTGACGGGCTGATGTGCCCGCTGTTGGCGGACAGATGTGCCAGTTGTTGACGGGCAGATGTTCACTGACAGGTGTTTTCACTGTTTTGGGGACACTGTGTTTTGGGGACACTGTGTTTTGGGGACACTAGCTGGGTGATCAGTGGGTAAACAGCAGACAAACAGCTATAAAACTCACTGATCTCCTGGCTGCAGCAGGCGGGAGATCAGTGACAGGCTCCTTACTGACAGGCTCTGTGTGAGGAGAGGAAGAGATGAGAGCAGTTATAACGCTCTCTATTTACATTACATGATGACTGTGATTGGACACAGTCGTCATGTGATCAGGAGGGCCAATCACAGGGCCCTCCTGTGTTATACCACTACTCTGTCTCTGGGGGGCACAGGCAGATTGGGATCACGCCGCTGCGTGGGCATGTGGCGGCGCGATCTCCTGTCAAGTGCCACCCCTCCCCCATGTTTACTATACAATGGCTGTGATTACACACAGCCATCGTGCGGATCAGGAGGGCAAATCACATTGCCCTCCTGCTGTTCCGAGATGCGGCGTGTCCGGGTGACACGCACGCATCGTGATCGCGCGGCTGCGCGGGAACGCGCCCGCGCGATCCCACTCCTTCTGAAGGACGTTCGGGAACGTCCAGTCAGAAGGAGGAAGCTCCCACCCGGCCGTTTATGTGCAGTGGCCGGGTGGGAAGTGGATAATCATCTGGTGATCGGGTGATTATTATGCCAAGATACGATATGGAACTAACCCTCAGAAGTGGGGAGGAGGCTTGCATTTCTGTAGGGACACAAATATCTATGGGAAGGATTCGGGATTTGTCCCAATTAATCTTTAAGCCAGAGTATTTACCGAAATTTTGAATAGTTGCAAGGGCAAATTGTAGGGATGGGCCAGCGTCTGCTAGGTATAGCAGCATATCGTCTGCATATAGACTGATCTTCTCCACCAAGTCTCCACACCTCAGACCCCGGACACCTGAGTGTGTTCGAAGAGAAGAGGCGAGGGGTTCCACTGCTAAAGCGTATAGTAACAAGGACAATGGACAACCCTGGCGTGTACCCCTCGAAAGGGGAAAGGGAGCAGAGATTTTTCCATTGACCAAGATCCTGGCACACGGACTCTGATAAAGGAGTCAAATCTATTTAATGTAGTTGGGTCCACATCCAAAATGTGTTAGGCATTCCCAAAGATAGTCCCATTCGACTGAGTCGAACACCTTAGCGGCGTCGAGAGACGCGACTACTCTGGAACCCAACTGATCATGTTCAGCCTGTATATTCATATGCAGTCTACGGAGATTGTATGCCGTATTTTTAGCAGGCATGAACCCAGTCTGATCCGGGTGGATTAATGTAAGAATCACTTTATTCAGACGTAGTGCCAGGAACTTTGCCAGGATCTTGATGTCTAACTGAAGTAGGGATATTGGGCGGTATGATTCAGGAAGTTCTGGGTTTTTACCATGTTTGGGTATAAGTACAACATATGTCTCACTCATAGAAGAGGGCAGAGAGCCAGATTCAAATATATGGGAGAATAATTAATGTAGTCTAGGGACCAGGGACTCAGCGTATGTCGTGTAGAATTCAAGGGGCAGTCCATCCGAACCAGGTGCTTTGGACGGTTTAAGCAGGGACATAGCTTCTAGTATATCATCTTTGGAAAAGGGAGTCTCTAGCATCTCAGTCTGGTCTTGTGAGAGAGTGGGCAGTTCTATGTCAGCCAAGAGTGTCACTATCTCCTCCCGGGAGTTATTAGTAATAGAGGAGTACAGTGATGCAAAGAAAGAACGGAACTCCTCAGCCACCATATCAGGATCAGTTAACAGAACCCCATCAGCAGTACGAAGGGAGACCACCGTAGGAGGCCTATGATCCAAGTGAGCAAGGTATGCCAGGAGACATCCTGCCCGTTCCCCACACTCATACAGCCTCTGTTTGCTATAGAATATTTTCCTCCTTCTCAAAGTGGAGACTATTTACCACCCTGGCTTGTAACTTTAGCTGGTCCACTGTAGAGGGGGAGGGGTTGGAATAGAAGCTTTTTTCGCTTCCGCAAGGGATTGTTCCGCCTGTCTAACCACATGAGAGGAATTTTTGCGATATCTGGCTATGTGTTGGCATAATATCATGCGGGCATGTGATTTAAAAGAGTCCCAGACCATGTCAAATGGTGCAGAGTCTCTATTAATCCAAAAGAAAAATTCCCACTCAGTACCAGCATCTTTCAAGTCCGGAACAATCATCAACCAAAAGGGATTCAGCTTCCAGGTGTATGTCGTGAGAGGAGAATCTATCCGTAGTTCAATCCAGTATGGAGCATGGTCAGAGAGGATGCGTGGATTAAAGCCTACCTTGCCCAAAATAGGGAGAATATTACGGGATATTAATATTAGGTCTATACGTGACATAGAATTATGTGTGGTTGAGAAGCAGGAAAATGCCCTGTCCGCTGGTTAACGATGTCTCCATGTATCCACCAGGGCAAGATCCTGGAGGAGTTTACCAAATCTAGTATAGGGATGGGCACTATTGTCAGATGGCGTCAGTGATAATCTGTCTAGGTCCTTGTGTATAACATTATTGAAATCCCCTAGCCACAGCGCGGGAACAATGGGGAACTGTGACATAAATGCAAAACCCTCAGTCAGGACACTGAATTGAAAGGGGGGAGTTATATAGACTGCCAGAATTAAAAGTTCCAGACCATTCACTTTAGCATGTAGGAGCAAAAACCTACCCTGGGGGTCAGATCTAAGTGTCAGCAGTACAAAGTGCACAAACAGATTGCAAATAAATCTGCAGGATGTTTGCGGGGGGAGCTAGCATATATGGAGGGTTGGGTCCGAACTACAGGCATCATGACGGTTGTCAGCCTGCCTTAAAAAAAACCCAAAAAAACCCCCAGAAAATATGGGGCTATAGTACGAGTCCATGAGTCCATCAGCTTGAAGCATAGTTGTGGTGTGGAGGAAGAAGTTAACACGAGGAGGGGGACAGTGCAGTCAATGCAAAAAAAAAGAAAAAGAAAACCCAAAGTTCGGCTAGAGCCGGATGAAAGGGATTTCTGGGCAGAGTGGGAAATTCACAGTACCTTCAGATCAGGCAGTTCCAGGCTCACTAGAAATCATAGTGGTGTTGAGGATCTTCATACACTACCGGAGCCAAACATTCTTTTGTGGGCAACGGATAAAGCTTCAAGCAGGCTCTCGCGCCGGTGCCGCCCTGCTTTCTAGCCAAGCAAAGACGGCCTCCGGCGAATCAAAGAAGTGCACCCGATCCTCTCCGACGACTTGAAGCCTTGCCGGAAATAACATGGCGTAGGAGTAATGGTGGATACTCAGCTGCCGCTTGGCCTCGGTGAAGTGCGCTCTCTTTTTCTGGACTTCAGCCGAAAAGTCAGGGAAAACCTTGATCTCGCTGTTTTTGAATGGTAAGTTGCCCTTCAGCCTGGTGAGGCGAAGGACGGTGTCACGATCCCGGAAATTGAACATTTTGGCTATAAATGTTCGAGGTGGTGCGCCTTGTGGGGGAGGTTTAGCAGCCAACCTATGCGCCCTTTCCACTACGAACATTGTAGAAAATTCAGCCCTTCCAAAGGTAGTGACAAGGAGATTTTCAAGAAATGAAGGGGGGTCAGAGCCCTCTAAACCCTCTGGTATTCCTACAAATCGTAGATTACATCTCCTAAGGCGGTTCTCCATGTCATCCTGCTTGGCTAAGATCATAGCAAGCTGATGCTGGAGCCGTTCGGTAGTGACTTGCACCTCGTCCTCCACGCGGCTGATGCGGGTCTCCATCTCAGTCACCCGATCCCTGAGTCTCTGCAGGTCTTGACGGATCAACGAAACATCAATTTTAACCTCCTCGATCTTACCCGTTAGCGTACTTTTGCAATCAGAAATCACCTCCAGTACTCGAGCAGTGTCCTCCGCAGCTGAGTCTATAGGAGAAGAGGAGCCAGCGCCATTTTCTTCCCCGGCCTCCTTGTCCAGGTGTCAGTATTTGGCTAATTTGGCAGCTGATTCTGTTGCTTTTTTTGGCGGTGACATGGTTTCCGTGGGTATAACGCAGTCAGGGAATCGGTGATGGGTATGCAAACTCTACTAATAGCCCCAGGATATGCAATCACGGAATTACGGCAAGCGGAGCTTCCGTTCCACACTCCTCACACCATGCCGTCCAGGCCACGCCCCCTTGTGATTGGAGTTTTAACGGATACCTACCAGCTTCCCCCCCGAGCGTAAATACTGTAGTAATACACATTTCTGATAGACTGGGTATCTGCGAAGACTCTAAAACTTCAGTATATTTCATAACAGCACAGCCAGAAAAAGGACATAATGTACTTACCTCCCTCAGTTAATTTATAGCATTGTAGGTCCAAACACCCCTACATTAGACAATATGGGGATCCACTGGAACACCTTATCCCTCCTTGGTAAGTTAGACATCCCAAACCTGCCATTTTTATATCCAGTTTGAAGCTAATATCATGCTGGACAATAATATGCAGGTTAGAAGACTGTAACCTGTAGCAATACAGAGATATTATTACTTATAGGGAACTGTACATGGGGTACAATCATAAACACAGTGACATCCCAGGGCCACTCCTCAGCTGCCTAATTGGACAGATGGACTCTGTCAACACCCCCTTGATGCCAAAGAAAAGTGGACTGCAACCACATTGGTCAGCTCTCGTGTACCATCAAACGAAGGAAGATCTGTCAAGTTATGAGAGCCAATATATTACCTTCCTCATCGACCGAAGTCTGCTGAAACCAGGAAATGCAAGTATTTTTATTTTCAACTCCTTTATACAGTGGGGCAAAAAAGTATTTAGTCAGCCACCAATTGTGCAAGTTCTCCCACTTAAAAAGATGAGAGAAGCCTGTAATTGTCATCATAGGTATACCTCAACTATGAGAGACAAAATGTGGAAACAAATCCAGACAATCACATTGTCTGATTTTTGAAAGAATTTATTTGCAAATTATGGTGGAAAATAAGTATTTGGTCACCTACAAACAAGCAAGATTTCTATCTCTCACATACCTGTATCTTCTTCTTTAAGAGGCTCCTCTGCCCTCCACTCATTACCTGTATTAATGGCACCTGTTTGAACTTGTTATCAGTATAAAAGACACCTGTCCACAACCTCAAACAGTCACACTCCAAACTCCACTATGGTGAAGACCAAAGAGCTGTCGAAGGACACCAGAAACAAAACTGTAGACCTGCACCAGGCTGGGAAGACTGAATCTGCAATAGGCAAGCAGCTTGGTGTGAAGAAATCAACTGTGGGAGCAATAATTAGAAAATGGAAGACATACAAGACCACTGATAATCTCCCTCCCACGCAAGAGCTCACCCTGTGGGGTCAAAATGATCACAAGAACGGTGAGCAAAAATCCAAGAACCACATGGGGGGACCTAGTGAATGACCTGCAGAGAGCTGGGACCAACGTAACAAAGACTACCATGAGTAACACACTACGCCGCCAGGGACTCAGATCCTGCAGTGCCAGATGTGTCCCTCTGCTTAAGTCAGTACATGTCCATATATTGTTTCTCTGCAAAGGGAACAGGACGACTGATCCGTGTACATGAAAGAATGAATGGGGCCATGTATTGTGAGATTTTGAGTGCAAACCTCCTCCCATCAGCAAGGGCATTGCAGATGAAACATGGCTGGGTCTTTCAGCATGACAATGATCCCAAACACACCGCCCGGGCTATGAAGGAGTAGCTTCGTAAGAAGCATTTCAAGGTCCTGGAGTGGCCTAGCCAGTGTCCAGATCTCAACCCCATTGAAAACCTTTGGAGGGAGTTGAAAGTCCGTGTTGCCCAGCGACAGCCCCAAAACATCACTGCTCTAGAAGAGATCTGCATGGAGGAATGGGCCAACATACCAGCAACAGTGTGTGACAACCTTGTGAAGACTTACAGAAAACGTTTGACCTCTGTCATTGCCAACCAAGGATATATAACAAAGTATTGAGATGAACTTTTGATATTGACAAAATACTTATTTTCCACCATAATTTGCAAATAAATTCTTTCAAAAATCGGACAATGTGATTGTCTGGATTTGTTTCCACATTTTGTCTCTCATAGTTGAGGTATACCTATGATGACAATTACAGGCCTCTCTCATCTTTTTAAGTGGGAGAACTTGCACAATTGGTGGCTGACTAAATACTTTTTTGCCCCGCCGTATTTCTCGGTTGCATTATTGTCTCTTTGCTTCTTTGTAATACTCTTTTCTGTAATGTTTTTTTTTTTTTTGCTTCAATTTTTACCTTTTTCATTATTAAACCATATTTTGAAAAGTGTTAAACTGTCTCAAATGCCCTAATGCAAACTTCCCTGTCTCTTGATGAGCGCTACTACATGATACATCTCTGAATATACCTGTCTGTTGTGACAGGATCTTTACAGACATTCATCTTAAAATCATAATTGTTATTGCTAATCTTTTTGGTAAACGTAGGTGGTGGCAGTGTAAAGGGTTAATTGCTTAGTTAACAAAACCCAGTGACAATCGCTCTCAGCCTGCTGGCACTTAAATTGTGGTCCCATGAGCTGGAAAATCTTTGTGTAGGGTGAGGCTGAAAGTATCATTGTTCCGTATCAGTGACAGCGCAGTGTGAGGTTGATCAGTCCTTTGTCACCAGTTGGTGAGAAGGACAGTGGTTTGGCCCGTGTTCATCACACAGTTAACTCTCGGGTCCCTGTGACAATGTACACTGTCTCTATAACTTGCATTTTTATGAGGGACACGTTGAGCAATGTCCACATCCACTCGTCCAGCGTATCACACTCCCAGTAATGGTATGGGGTCCCACCATGCACCTAGCACTGACTCCATGCGTGCACTTCCTTTAACACTTGATCTTCCATACCTGTTCACTGGATGGGACCTCTGTGACGCAAGTCTGCTCCCGTTGCTATGGGAGACAGAGTGCTCATGGAAAGAGTGCTGAAAACAACCCCTCTCCTGCAAGAGACTATCCCACCAATTTCAGGCACATGTTTAATGATGGGCTGCCTGGTAAACTTCTGTTACCCTTTGTAACCACATGTATCTGCACTAAACATCAACTTCGGTACTGATGTCTTCATACCCCAGTGTGGTTAATGACCTAAGTTGTAGAACATACTGTATGTGCCAGTTACTTGAATTATACTCCTTCACTAACTGCAAAATTGAAAGTTCAACATATAAGAACAGGATTTTCCCTACATCCCTAATGCAAACTCAGGCTATGTGCTGTCCCGGAATCCCTGAAAAGGTAGAGTCCATGTACGATAAAGGAGATCCATTAGTGGCATTTTTCAGTGCTGGAATCTTTGGGGATGAACCCCAGGCCCTGAGGCCTTTCTACATTACAGTAGAACAAGCGCCATTCTTTTACTTCTCAGGGGTGGGGCTCTCTAATCTTCTCCCTCACTGAGACATTCTATGCATTAAGTAAAAAAAAAAAACTTCCACTAGCTGTCCCCACCCCCAAACACCTGAGTCCTCTATCAATCCAGCGCTGTGCCCAGCTGCAGCTTTTCTCTCCCCTCTTTTTGTTCACACAGGCTACACTGAGAGCAGTGACAGCCATTGGCTCCTGCTGCTGTCATTCAATTCCTTTGAGGAGGGAGTGGGGGTGGGGCTGAGCTGCGCTTTGTGTGTCTACAGACACACACACAGCATGGCTTGGGAGCACGTCCGGACTTGTGCCCCTATAGCACATGGCTTATTCTTTATTATGGGGGCACATGCAGGAGAGGAGGAGCAGATAGATCCAGCAGAGGAGTCCAGAAGAGAAGGCAAGAGCCTACTTTGTGCAATAGCATTTCAAAATTGACTTTACAACTGCTTTAACCATTTCAGCTCTGGAAGGTTTTACCCCCTTCCTGACTAGGCCATTTTTTGCAATACAGCACTTGCTTTAACAGTCAATTGCATGGTCATGCGACGCTGTACTCAAATGATCACCTCTGCAGTTTTTATCTTTTGCACTATAAACAAAAAAGACCGACAATTTTGAAAAAAAAAACAATATTTTTTACTTTCTGCTATAAAACACATCCAATAAAAAAAATTTAAAAAATCTAATTTTTTCATCAGTTTAGGCCAATATGTATTCAGCTACATATTTTTGGTAAAAAAAAAATCCCAATAAGTTTATATTAATTGGTTTACGCAAAAGTTATAGTGTCTACAAACTATGGAATATTTTTATAGACTTTACATTTTTTTAATTGTTTTTACTAGTATTGGCGGTGATCAGCGATTTTTAGCGGGACTGCGACATTGAGGTGGACAAATCTGACCAGTACAAAAGCTTTGTATCTCTCACATGTAAAAGGAGAGACAAGGGAAAATCCCCATAGTGTAATTCCAGTGTAATTCCACTTTATTAAAAATAGGTAAAAACTTGGTTACACTCACTTTTTGAAAAGGTACAATCACATGGATGAATATCAGACCTAAAAGCGACACCTCAGCGTGCACTTCACTGGCTGGATGTGACGTCGCAGGTTGACTCCACCTAACGCATTTCTCCCTTCCCACAGGGGGTCTTCAAAAGCTAGATCCACCGGTCATTGGTCTTTTTTGTTGTATACCATTCCCTCTACACCAAAATCGCTGTCCAGTAGGATCAGGCCATTGCATCACTTCTGCTTCCTGCTACGGCCATTTTAGATGGGTCCAAGGGTGTATGTGGCTTCATTTCCTCTATATCACCATATTGATACACCCTGCTGTCTTCACGGTGCACAAATACTAAATACTGTCACACCTATACCTATATGTATTTATAGGTGTATATTGTAAATATGCACAATATTTAACAACACATGTACCAATATACAATTAATATATACTACACATATATGTAAAAAAGTATAAAAAATATTATTAAAACAATATTAATACAGTATATGGGATAGTGTTATTCTAATGCCCCCTATAGATTAGCTAGTGAATGGCATCTATAACTAGTCTTACATACAGATACCTGTGCACAATTAAAATAATAACATACAATTATACTAATATCATTATTCTAACACCCCCTATATATTGACCGGTGAATGGCACCTATAGCTTATCTTATATATAAATGCTCATCCAAATTTAAAATGATGTTTATAATGATGCCAATAAATTAAAAATATATTTATATTTAAAATAATTCATTCTATTTATCAAAAGCTAATTCAACCCTATTTGAGCTAAATACATGTTTTCCCTTTGTATATATATATATATATATATATATATATATATATATATATATATATATATATATATATATATATATTACCCTAACTCAATATAATAAGGCTAGAAATAAACCAGTTTACATCTATTTCAACGTTTAGACCTTTCGGTACCTTTGTCCCAACTGGTTTATTCATTTAGTCTCATTTTGTGAGACTGCCTTCCTCATATTGGTACCCTGCCAATGTTTTTCAATTTTATCTATGCCACAAAATTTTAGGCTTGAGGGTTCCCTATTATGATGTTTTTCTAAAGTGAGAGACTGTGTTGGCGTAAGCCTTTCCTTATGTTGTTAATATGTTCCCTAAGTCTGACTCTTAAAGTGTTACTAAATCCACAAGAGTAAAATCAGTCTGTATATGCAGTAAAGCATGCTTGTTACACTCACTGTGGAACCTAAGGGGTTAATCCTCTGCATTGTGTTTGATCTTGGCTTTTCTGACCCTCCCCTCCTTCCCCTGTCCCCTGATAATTTCCTGATAACACAGAGCCTATGGAGTCAGGTTGCATATGCTCAGTTTGGTGTGTATTGCTATTCCTTTTTCTTAGGAGAGTGCATGTGATCAGCACAGGTCTAATCAGCACTGTCCAGACAAGTCAGGGGTCTTGCAGCCTCATAGGGTAGTCATAAAACTCCTCCTACAAGCTTTAACCAGTGCTTGGCTGGACACTGCTAGAAGTCACAAGACAGCTCTAACTGCTGATGAGCAAATGTATTTAGCAGTTTATATTTACTAAAATAATTGCATTTCCATGTTCTGTGTACTGTGGGAGACCAGATATAGTCAATGCAGGGTCGAGGGTTTAGTAACACTTTAACTTTCTTGTCATTGTACCAACATATTGTAGCCCACAACCACAGTTAAGGAGATATGTAAGGTGTGTGCTGCTACATGCGATTAACCTTTTTATATCATATGTAACTCCTGTAGTTTTGGATTGAAATTGTTTCTTTTTTGTTTTACCTCTATTTATGCATGTTCCCTCATGAACTTATATGTACATTTTAACAAAATATTACTGTAATTTTACATTTTACTTGATTGCAGCCGTATGCCTCATTTAAAGTCCTAAACCTTCTTTTCTTTATATTTGAAACAGGGATGGAGGCATATGACTCTACTAAGTCATGGCCTCATTTAAAGTGCCACCTATTCTCCTCCTCTTTATCTAATCAATATAGGGATGGAGGCACACAGCCCAATATATTGTTGCCCCCTTAGTTCATGCATACTCCATTGTATGAGCTTGTTTTTATTTTTTAGGGGGTACCACCATCATTTCAGATATGGGGAGATGTAACATTCACCCATTAGTTTACACTACAGCTGTCCCCTTCCCATGTGTGTCCAGGTTTCCGGTGACCATTGGTGGTTCTGTCACTTCTGGGAGCTGCGATGCACGCTCAGGGCTCTTCCCTCCTCCTCCGCTCTTTTGGGATGCTGAGGGGTGGGGGCAGGCACATGACATGCATCAATATCACGCCCTACACACTGTACATATGGCGTCATTGCACCTCGGTATAAATACCACTTAGGTGGAGCACTTTTCTTTCCGTCCAAACTAATCTGGGTGCACATGCACATTTCTGGACTATGCGTCTTGTTCTTAGGACTAAGGTCTATATTTCTCCTGTCTTTGATATCATCTCTGTGGGCTTTAGCTCTCACCTGATACAGGTAATATTTACATACTTAAATGTTTTCTTATATAGTACACTTACATGTATAGTAACACTGGTTAAAGGGATAGTGCTGTGAGTTCTTCTATTATAATATCTGAGGCAATTGCGCCTTTATACGTTAGGCTTTTTTTTATTAATATCACATATTCTCACCTGATTATACTGTATATACATTCTTATATTATTCTCCACACTGTGGGGTGTTCTGAGGGCCTCAGTAGCCTTCCAAAATAGGCCTATTGCAGCCTCCTCCAGGTTACTCCTCTTCCTGCCACTTTTTCTTTGAAGGCAGAGGAGAGGGACCTGGGTATCGGGCAGCCTGCTTGGCCCGGCCACCTCCTGGCTGAGACTTCCCTGTGTATGAAAAAGGGACATGGTTTTAGTTTTTGCAATCACAATCATAAATTCACAATCATAAATTAGTACTCCAAAATAACATCTATTTAACATCATTGACTGGACAGCCAGAAATATTTAGAAGAATGCTATACCTGGCTCAAGCTGGGCTCCTCCACATGTTGCTGCCTGGAAGGCCCAGGTTGGGCGTCAGAAGCCTCAGCTGGGGGGGAAGGAAGCGTGGAAGGAAGAGTGGAGAGTGCTGGCCTGGGTTCAGTCTGACCTGACAGAAAATGCATCCTGTCATAGTACCACAGCCTGGGGACATAAATGTCATCTGCTGCTCCTGATCTCTGGGAATCCTGGACCTTTTTGTGCTCCCTTAGATAAGTGCCCCTCAGGCCACCAATTAGGATCTTCAAATAGGTGATGTCTGCAGTGGGGATCACTGTCTTCACAAATTGCATCAACTTATCCAGCGCTGCCTTCCTCTTTGTTTGGTTCTTATAATCAGGGTGGTTTATCTGCCACAGACAAGACAGCTCCCTGAACATATCTATGAAGATTGGCATAAAGTCATGATCCTTCAAGATATCCATTTTAACTGCAAGACACAACACAAGACAAACCCTAATGTCAGCCTAAAGTCTTCTAAACTTGTGCAAATACAGGCCTCAATCTAGAAGCAGTATAGGCCCAATGTTAAATCTTACCTTCGCTATCACGATCAGCGCCTCCGGTACTCCTTCCTCCGCTCACAGATCGTACGTACTACGCACGCGTGTTACGCTTTATAGACACTGCGCATGTGTGAAACTCCGCCTGCCTCTGACGTTCTTTCTAGTCTTTTCCCCACCCCTTCTCGTTCAGCGCAGTGGGGAAAGAGCACATGGCGGAGACAGAGCAGGTGTCTGTTAATTACAGCAACGAGTAGGAGGAGGAGGAGGAGGAGGAGGAGGAAAGCCCGGAGCCTGAAACATCCTGATCCAGAAAGAGACGATTTAAGGCATCAAATATGTCCTTTGTGGAGATGGTGGAGATGGTCAAAATCCTGAAGAAGGCCGACTATGACGGGAAGTATGGACCTTACCCCAACCCTAATGTCCAAAAGGCCAAGATCATGGCGAAAGTGGTCAAAAGTCTGCACCGGAATTTCGGGGTATGATGATCGAAAGATCAGCTCAGGAAGCGGTGGTCGGACCTGAAATTAAGGGAGCACGAGCAGTACAGAAGGATCCGGAGAGTGCTGCAAAAAAGTAAGTAGTTGTCCTGTGTTCCTATTCTTTATGTTTATTACGTTCGTGCTGCTCCATGTGCTTTTCTTAATTGTTGTCCAGTTTAAATTGGCAACTTTCATGCTCATGGGCACGTTATTCGTTCGTATGAAACATTGTTCGTTTTGGCCATACGCATTTGAATACATTTTTTATGGCCTACTTGTCTTAAAATAATTTGGTTGTGTAGATGGGTTTGTAACTAGAATGTAATGCAAACTAGATTCTGTGTAAGGAGAGGACACTCAGCAGCAGTTTTCACATCTGGAAGCTGGAGCACTAGTGTGGGACACAAGAACACCCTTTTTATTAGGGGGCCCACACAGGTGCTCCAGTGTGTACTATAGGGGTGTCTCCATCTGTGTAGCTTGTACAAAACAGGTAAGTATTCAAGCTTGACAAAGGACAAAAATATTTCTTCATCTTGGAACTCTGTCAAAAGAGACAATTGTACCCAACTTCCAAGCAATGTTTCATATTTCTATTTCTGCCATGAAATATCTGTGTGCTAAGTATACCTATTTTTTTAACATAGGGGATAAAAGACTCAGAGGACACCCCTCATCCGAGGAGACCACAGACCCGACACCTCTGGAAGAAGGGGAAATCCCACAAAGACAACAGGAGGAGGAGGAGGAAGGAGACGTGGTGGAAATAGTCACCACAACAGGTGAGTGTCTGCGACCACAGGCTCAGGTAAGAGATGGATGCCGGCATATTTATAATACATGGTGTGTTTTTGTTTCTATCTTTTTAGGTGATCGTGATGTTGTGGATGCAGGACATTTCACCTCTGAAAGTGCACAGATCCTGATCGGGGAGATCATGAGGTGTAATAGGGACTTGGAAAACATCCAGAAAAAATCAATGATGTTCAAAAAAAAATGAAGAACATCATTGATGTTTTAGGGAGAGTTTAAAACCCCTCAAAATCCCTTTGTTTTTTTGTGCTTTTTGTGATCTAAAAATTTCTAACATTTTTTGACATATTTGTGAAAAGCAAAATTTTGAAGATGCACACAGTGTGTCAACATGTGCTATCTGCCATCATGGGAGATCAATGTAGGCATTTTGGGGATGCAACCACTTCCTCAATAATAAAGTAGCTGTGAGGAAGGGGTTGCCCTCACAAAACACGTCCCTTGATCCCCCGTGATGGCAGCTAGCACATGTTGACATTCGGCAATTTGTGTGCATCTTCAAAATTTGGCTTTTCCTGGGGTGACTTCACCCCATCTGAACGCAATATCAAACACAGTTTGTAAATACTCATGTCTGATATTGCCTTCAAGTTCTACCAAATGTGAACTTTGTAAGTTCAAGATTTGTGTCTTTCTTGTTGGTTTTAAACATGCCTGTTTTATCTTAAATGGACATTTCTACTTTTTCTAATGTGACCCCAAAAATTGTTATACAACAAACATGTTAGTTTGTTTTAAAAACCTTTTACAAATGCACATGTGATTGTGCTGGTATTAAAAAGATTGATAATCAAGAATGTGTGGATTATTGTTTCAACGCTCCAAAACTTTGGTTGTGCTCTAATTGGTGTTTTCTGTGACAATGGGGGTTATTTCCAAAGGGAAAAGCCCCTTTGCACTACAAGTGCAGTTTCAAGTGCACTTGTAGTGCAAAGCGTCTTTGCCTTTAGTAAATAACACCCAACAATGCTTTGTAATGTTACACAATCACGCCATTTTCAGGACTCACCACATTTCTGTCAGGGTCAGCTAAAAGAAACACAAGCAGTAAATGTCACCAAAGATTTTAGTAGTTAAAATGTTTTGTTTATTTGAAAAAGGTTTCAGACATTGTCTGGCATATTGATGGCCCCCCTACCCGCAAAGTATTCAAGGTATCTTAGACGGACCTCACGGGCACTCAGGGGGGCAAGCCAGGACAGCCACTTTCAAGCGCCGTCAGGGTTGGTTCATTTGGAATTCCGGCCTCAGGCCCAACTGAGACAGCATAGTTGGCAGAATGTTGCCGTAAGAAGTTGTGTAGAACACAGCACGCCAGGATAATATGATTCAGTTTATACTCCGCCATGTATATGGGTGTAAGAAATAGGTGGAACCGGCTGGCCATGATTCCAAACGTGTTCTCCACCACTCTTCTGGCTCTGGCCGGTAATTAAAAACCCTCTGGTCCGGGGTGAGGTTCCTCATCGGGAATGGCTGCATACGATGGTCCCCCAGCCCAAACGCTTTATCCGCAACAAGGTGGCAAGTCCAAGCTGCCATTCTGGAGATGCCTGTAGAACTCTGTCTGGGTGATGACTCCACCATCGGACATCCGGCCATTCTTTCCCATGTCCACATACAGGAACTCGTAAGTAGCCGACACCACCGTCAACATCACAATACTATTGAACCCCTTATAGTTGAAATAGTATGACCCCGAGTTGGGTGGTGGGACGATGTGGACGTGTTTCCCATCAATTGCCCCTCCGCAATTAGGAAAGTCCCACCGCTGGGCAAAGTGGGAGGCCACAGTCTGCCATTCCTGTGGGTTGGAAGGAAACTGTGGAGTCAAACAAGAAAAAAAAATTAGTCATTTTGCACATAAACAGGGAAAGCAGATTAGACACAAACATTCTTGGCCAACATCAAGATAAAATTTATTTGAGGGAGTTTTTAAAGACCAAAGTATAAGGTACACCTATCAGATTCCCCCTCCCCCCATGGACCATTTATAACATTATAGGGGGGGAGCTCTTGGACAGGTAACCCTCTCCACTTCATTGAGAGATGAATGCCTAAATAATGTGTGTTACTTTGGCCAGCCCCTCCTTAGTTACACTATTGACAGCCCACTGGACAGGTAAGAAGTGTCATAATTCAAAGAGATAAATACACACTGTAAACATTTGAGCACATTTGGAAATTCTGCTATTACCAATCAAGATAATAATAGGATACAAAAACTTGAAACAGTACCATTTGAAAGTATACAGGCAGGCCCTTGCACTACATGCTTTGGGGAATTCATCCTTAAATCTGACCACAAAAGAGGTAGGTATAGTGTGTATGGGTTTGGCAAAGTCAGCAGATAGATGATTGAGGATAGATAGAGAATTGATATCAGCTGACTTAGCAGTTGGCGGGAGGGAGGGTTCCAAATGATTTGGGGACCCCCAAAAAAAGCCTCTGGCACTCTGCATGAAGTTTATGCACCAATCACATTTTAAAACATTTTTGGGTGTATTTAGGGTAAAGCACTACTATGGAGCTGATAAAATACATTGTTAAGTGACTACATGAGGTGAATATAGGGCCAGGAGAGCATGCTGGGGAGGTAAATGAAGGCAAATATGTATGAAGGACAAAAAAAAATTAGATAAAAATCCAGCATGCATGAGGACAAAGGGGACATTCACAGCATATTACAATCATGGTCATTAGGGAATGAGGAAAGAAATACAATATATTAACAAACATTATATACAATAAAATGTGATGTTAAAGGATAAATCTTACCTTAATATACTCCTTCTGCAGGACCTGAATGATGGCAGGACAGGTCTCTGGGATAATGATCCCCAGAGCCTGGGGGGAGATGCCTGTCGAGAACTTGAGGTCCTGCAGGCTTCTCCCCGTCGCCAAGTACCGCAGGGTGGCGACGAGCCTCTGCTCCAGAGTGATGGCTTGCCTCATGCAGGTATCCTGCCTGCTGATATAAGGGGTCAGCAAAGCCAACAAACGGTGAAATACGGGGTCCGTCATCCGGAGAAAGTTCCTGAAATCATCAGGATTATTCTCACGGATCTCACGGAGCAAAGTCATGTGACAGAACTGGTCACGCTGGAGCAACCAATTCTTGGTCCATGAACTCCTCCCCACCCTGTTCATGGACTGGGCTTGTGTCAAGGTAAGAACCGCAACACCAAGCCCCCGCACAGCACGAACTCTACGAGGAGTACGTATACGCAACATGGCTAGAAAACGAACGGTCGGCTGCTCAGAACGAAGTAACAGAACACACTGAAGAACAACAAGGCCTGTGAAGAGCGAACTGAAAAACAGTAACGAACGAACAAGAACACAATGACAGAGTCACGCGTAACTCGCTGCAGGCACTGAAGAACAGATACAAACCCACAAGCACAAACTGAACAGCAGAAAACGATCTGAAAACCACGAGTCTGAAAAAGCGCGAATCGTCTCTCACCAAACTTTTACTAACACGAGATTAGCAAAAGGAGCCCAAAGGGTGCCGCGCTTGGTTCGGATCTGCCCTTTTCTAGTCTCGACGTACATGGTGTACGTCACCGCGTTCTTGGCGATCACAAATTCCGACAACTTTGTGCGACTGTGTGTATGCAAAACAAGTTTGAGCCAACATCCGTCGGAAAAAATCAATGGATTTTGTTGTCGGAATGTCCGATCAATGTCCGATCGTGTATACGGGGCATTAAAGTGATATTAAACACACCCTGTTTATATCACATTGCCCCTTCTATTTCTGTATGTGGATGACTGCACTGTAATTATTTTAATAAAAAAAAAAGTACATTTTTCCTAATCGATATACAGCTGTCACATGACCTAGATCTTTCCCAGCCTGTCTGTAGAGAAACATAAAGCAGAAGGAAAAAAAAAAGTATCCTTTGAAATACTGAGTAAAAATAAATAATTAATATTAATAAACTGTTTTAAATTGTAATACAAATATATATTTGAAATCAAATCTTTATTTTTTTGGCAATAACATGAGATTTCTGTGAGTTACAGGCTGTGTCACGCCCCTCCAGCCTGTGTCTTAGAAAAGGAGGGAGGTGAAGCCTTCATTAATTTAATCTACATGTGTTTAACTGGTTAGTGGGCATGGAGGAGGAGGAAGGAAGTGGGCTGACCTTTTCCACCGTGTATACGCCCACATGTGTGTCTCTATAGTCACATGGGCTGCTCAAATGTCATAGCGAGGAAATGTTCAGCATAGAAGTTTACTGAAAACTGAGCATGTGCAGAGCTGCCACCAGAGCTGCATAATCCCTGGCTGAATTGGGGATATGAACAAAAGATGGAATCAGAGAGCAGCAGGATCATCCATGTTTTTTGAAAAATACAGAAAAGGAATCTCATAGTGATTGAGTGAGTATGAACAATATGTAATACACCATTTATTGATAATTTTTTATGATGTGGGTTTAGTGAAACTTTAACTACATTTTAGCACATTGAAAACACTCTAAAATGCAGAAAAACTGTCAATGGAGGCATAATAAAACATTATTTTTAGAGCTACAGAATGCACTGTGCTGCAATGCTTATATCAGTAGCTTATGCAATCACTGTAATGCCCCGTACACACAGTCGGACTTTGTTCGGACATTCCGACAACAAAATCCTAGGATTTTTTCCGACGGATGTTGGCTCAAACTTGTTTTGCCTACACACGGTCGCACAAAGTTGTCGGAATTTCCGATCGACAACCACGCGGTCACGTACACCACAAACGACGAGACTAGAAAAGGCCGGTTCAGAACCAAGCGCGGCACCCTTTGGGCTCCTTTTGCTAATCTCGTGTTAGTAAAAGTTTGGTGAGAGACGATTCGCGCTTTTTCAGACTCGTGGCTTTCAGATCGTTTTCTGCCGTTCAGTTTGTGCTTGTGGGTTTGTATCTGCTCTTCAGTGCGTGCAAGCAAGTTCCGCGTGACTTTAAGTAGTCATTGTATTCTTGTTCGTTCGTTACTGGTTTTCAGGTCGCTCTTCACAGGCCTTGCTGTTCTTCAGTGCGTTCTGTTACTTCGTTCTGAGCAGCCGACCGTTTTCTAGCCATGTTTCGTATGCGTACTCCTCGTAGAGTTCGTGCTGTGCGGGGGCTTGGTGTTGGGGTCCTGACCTTGACACAAGTCCAGTCCATGAACAGGGTGAGGAGGAGTTCATGGACCAAGAATTGGTTGCTTCAGCGTGACCAGTTCCGTCATATGCCTTTGCTCCGTGAGATCTGTGAGAATAATTCTGATGATTTCAGGAACTTTCTCAGGATGACGGACCCCGTGTTTCACCGTTTGTTGGCTTCGCTGACCCCCTATATTAGCAGGCAGGATACCTGCATGAGGCAAGCCATCACTCCGGAGCAGAGGTTGGTCGCTACCTTGCGGTATTTGGCCACAGGGAGAAGTCTGCAGGACTTAAAGTTCTCGACAGGCATCTCCCCCCAGGCTCTGGGTATCATCATCCCAGAGACCTGTTCTGCCATCATCCAGGTCCTGCAGAAGGAGTATATGAAGGTAAGATTTTTATCCTTTTATATCACATTTTATTGTATTGAATGTTTGATAATATATTGTATTTCTTTCCTCATTCCCTAATTACCATGATTGTAATATGCTGTGAATGTCCCCTTTGTCCTCATGCATGCTGGATTTTTATGTAATTATTATTTTATGTCCTTCATACATATTTGCCCTTCAATACCCTCTCCAGCATGGTGTCTCCTGCCCCTATATTCACCTCTTGTAGTCACTTAACAATGTATTTTATCAGCTCCATAGTAGTGCTTTACCCCAAACACCCCCTAAAATGTTTGGAAATGTTATTTTTGATTTAAATTCAGGCAGAGTGCCAGAGGCTTTTTTTTGTGGTATCCCCAAATGTTTTGTAACCCTCCCTCCCCCAACTGCTAAGTCAGCTGATCCCAATTCTCTATCCTCAATCATCTATCTGCTGATGCCAAACCCATACACACTATACCCACCTCTTTACTGGTCAGATTTATGGATGAATTCCCCAAAGCATGTAGTGCAAGGGCCTGCCTGTATACTTTCCAATGGTACTGTTTAAAGTTTGTGTATCCTATTATTATCTTGATAGGTAATAGCAGAATGTTCAAATGTGTACAGTGTGTATTTATATCTTTGTATTATGACACTTCTTACCTGTCCAGTGGTCTGCCAATAGTGTAACTAAGGAGGGGCTGTTCCAAGTAATACCCTGTATTTAGGCATTCATCTCTAAATGAAGTGAAGAGGGTTACCTGTCCAAGAGTTCCCCCCCTATAATGTTAGAAATGGCCCATGAGAGGGGGGGAGGGGGAATATGATAGGTGTACCTTATACTTTGTTGTTGTTAAATTCCCCTTAGTAAATGCTATCTGGAGGTTGCCCCATAATGTTTGTGTATAATCTGCTTGCCATGTATCTGTGAAAAAATAGTAATGTTTATTGTTTTTTCCTCAACAGTTTCCTTCCACGCCACAGGAATGGCAGACTGTGGCCTCCCACTTTGCCCAGCGGTGGGACTTTCCTAACTGCGGAGGGGCAATTGATGGGAAACACGTCCACATCGTCCCACCACCCAACTCGGGGTCGTACTATTATAATTACAAGGGGTTTAATAGTATAGTGAT
Source organism: Aquarana catesbeiana (assembly GCF_042186555.1). Taxonomy (NCBI): domain Eukaryota; kingdom Metazoa; phylum Chordata; class Amphibia; order Anura; family Ranidae; genus Aquarana; species Aquarana catesbeiana. The sequence continues at coordinate 591,293,001 of NC_133325.1, read as the reverse complement.
GTTGGCGGTGGTGTCGGCTAATTACGAGTTCTTGTATGTGGACGTGGGGAAGAATGGCCGGATGTCCGATGGTGTAGTGATCACCCAGACGGAGTTCCACAGGCATCTCCAGAATGGCAGCTTGGACTTGCCACGTCCAGAGGACAATGTTGAAGGTCTCCCATTTGTGTTCGTTGCTGATGAAGCATTTGCGCTGGGGGACCACCTGATGCGGCCATTCCCGATGAGGACCCTCACCCCGGAACAGAGGGTTTTTAATTACCGGCTGGCCAGAGCCCGAAGAGTGGTGGAGAACACATTTGGAATCCTGGCCAGCCGGTTCCGATTATTTCTGACACCCATCCATATGGCGGAGTATAAACTGAACCATATAATACTTGCCTGCTGTGTTCTCCATAATTTTTTAAGAAAACATTCAGCCAACTATGCTGGCTCAGTTGGGCCTGAGGCCGGAATCCCAAATCCATCAACACTGACGGCGTTTGAAAGTGGCCGTCCTGGCTTGCCCTCCCTGAATGCCCGTGATGTCCGGTTACGATACCTGGAGTTCTTTGCGGGTAGGGGGGCTATCAATATGCCAGACAATCTGTGACACCTTTTTCAAATAAAAAACAACCAAAAGAAATTCTTGGTGGACATTTACTGCTTGTGTTTGTTTTAGCTGACCCTGACAGAAATGTGTTGAGTGCAGAAAATGTCGTGATTGGGTAACCTTATAAAAAACACTGTTGGCTGGTACTTCCTAAATGCAAAAACACATTTCACTACAAGTGCACTTGCAACTGCACTGAACCTGCACTTGTAGTGCAAAGTGTATTTGCCCTTAGGAAATAACCCCCATTTTTGCATAAAACAGCAATTACATCACCCCAAAAGTGTTGTAGTGTTGAGACAATAATCCACACATTCTTGAGTAAGGCACTTTTTTATACCTGCACAATCACATGTGCATTTACCAAAGGTTTTTAAAACAAACCAACATGTTTGTTGTATAACAATGTTTGCAGTAGCATTATCAAAAATCGAAATATCCATTTCAGATGAAACAGGCCTGTGTAAAACCAACAAGAAAGCCAAAAAACTTGAACTTACAAAGTTCACATTAGGTAAAACCTGAAGGCTATATCAGACATCAGTATTTAGGAACTGGGTTTGATATAGCGTTCAGATGGGGGGAAATCACCCCTGGAAAAGCCAAATTTGGAAGATGCACACCAATTTATGAATGTCAACATGTGCTATCTGCCATCAGGGGGGATCAAGGGACATATTTTGGGGGAGCAAGCCCTTCCTCAACGCGACTTTATAATTGAGGAAGGGGTTGCACCCCCAAAACGCGTCCATTGATCTCCCGTGATGGCAGATAGCACATGTTGGCACACTGTGTGCATCCTCCAAATTTGGCTTTTCTAAACATTGAAAACATTTTTGTAAGATTGGACCACGATAAAACTGGTGATTTTGTGGGGTTTAAATTCACCCCAAAACATCTATGATGTTATTATTTTTTTTAATAACATCACTGATTTGTTGCTGGATGTTTTGCAATTGGAGATTACACCCCATGATCTCCCCGATCAGTATCTGGGCACTTTCAGATGTAAAGCGTTCTCTCTCCCTCATATCACGATCACCTAAAAAGAGATAAAGAACAAAAAAAAAGGTCTCAAAAATCTGCCACCATCCATCTCTTTTACCTGAGTCTGTGGTCGCAGACACTCACCTGTTGTAGTGCCAATCTCCACCACATCTTCTTCTTCCTCCTGCTCTTCTTCTTGGGTTGGTATTTCCCCTTCTTCCAGAGGTGGGGGGTCTCTGGTCTCCTGGGATGAGGGGTGTCCTCCGAGTCTTTTCTCCCCTATGTAAAACAAAAATGGTATAATTAGCACACAGATATTTGATGGCCGAACTAGAAATAGGAAACATTGCTTGGAAGTGGGGTACAATTGTCTATTTTAGCCGAGTTCCAAGATGTATTTTTTTTATTGCCCTTTGTCAAGCTGCAATACTTTACCTGTTTTGTACAAGCTTCACAGATGTAGCCCCCCCTATAGTATACACTGGAGCACCTGTGTGGCCCCCCTAATAAAAATGTTTTTTTTTGTGTCCCACACTAGTCCCACACTAGTGCTCCAGTGTCCAGATGTGAAAACAGCTGCTCAGTGTCCTCGCCTTACACACAATCTAGTTTGCATTTCATTCTAGTAACAAACCCATCTACACAAACAAATATTTGGCATCCAAGTAGGCCCCAAAAAAAGTGTGAAAATGCATATGGCCTAAACAATGGTGTTCTAGAGGCCGAAAGAAAAATGTTTGATATGAACGAATAATGGGCCCATGAACATTAAAGTTGCCCTTTTTAAAACGTTACAATTAATAAAAGCATATGGAGCAGAACGAACGTAATAAAGACAGAAAGAATAGGAACACAGCACAACTACTTACTTTTTTGCAGCACTCTCCGGATCTTTCGGTACTGCTCTGGCTCTCTCAACTTCAGGGCCGACCACCGCTTCCTGAGCTGATCTTTAGATCTTCATACCTCGAAATTCCTCTCAAGACTCCTGACCACTTTCACCATGAATTTGGCCTTTCGGATGTTGGGGTTGGGGTAAGGCCCATATTTTCCGTCATAGTCGGACTTCCTCATGATGTCGACCATCTCCAACATCTCCCCAAACAACATATTTGTGGCCTTAAAACGTCTCCTTCTGGATCGGGACGTGCCTGGATCCGGGCTTTCCTCCTCCTCCTCCTCATTGCTAGAATTAGCACGCACCTGCTGTAACTCCGCCATCATGCTCTTCACCCACTGCGTCGAACGAAAAGGGGCGGGGAATAGACTAGAAAGAACGTCAGGGGCGGGCGGAGTTACACGCATGCGCAGTGTGTATAAAGCATAACACGCGTGCGTATTACGTATTATCTGTGAGAGGAGGAAGGAGCATTGGACGCGCCGATCGTAAGAACGAAGGTAAGAGACAAACTTGTGCCTATACTGCTTCTAGATTGAGGCCTATATTGTAACAAGATTAGGAGAGTTTCAAGAACCAAGCAAAGAGGAAGGCAGCACTGGAGCAATTGTGTGAAATTGTGAAGCAGGTGATCCCCACGGCAGACATCACTTATTTAAAGATTTTCATTGGTGGCCTGAGGAGCACATATCTAAGGGAGCGCAAGAAGGTCCTGGATTCACAGAGATCCGGAGCAGCAGATGACATCTATGTCCCCAGGATGTTGTACTATGACAGGCTGCACTTTCTGGCAGGCCAGACTGAACCCAGGCCATCCCTCTCCAGTCTTCCTTCCACGCTTCCTTCCCCCCCGGCTGAGGCTTCTGACGCCCAAACTGGGCCTTCCAGGCCACATGTGGAGGAGCCCAGATTGAGCCAGGTATAGCATTCCTCTAAATATTGCTGCTTGTCCAATCAATGATGTTAACTAGATGTTAGTTGGGAGTACTAATTTAGGATTGTGATTGATGAAGCAAAACATTACAACCATGTCCCTTTTTTCATACACAGGGAAGTCTCAGCCAGGAGGTGGCCGGGCCGAGCCGGCTGGATGATATCAAGGTCCCTCCACCCCCCCTGAAAACAGAAAGTGGCAGTAGGAGGAGTACCCTAGAGGAGGCTGCTATAGCATTCTTTTGGAGGGCTATAGAGGTCCTAGGAGCACCCCACACCATGCAGGAGAACATTGCTGCCTTCATAGCCTATAAAATGCAGAGGATGGAGGAGGGCCAAAAAGCCATGTGTGAGGCCCTCATATCGGAGGCTCTGGAGAAAGGTATGAGGGGCCAAATTACACCTCACACACATCTTTGGGATGGTCCTCCTCCTCCTCCTGCAGGTCCTCCTCCTCCTCCTCCCTCTCCTCCAGGTCCCCACAGTCCTCCTCCAGGTCCCCCCTAGTCCTCCTCCTCCTCCAGGTCCTACTCCTCCTCCTGCCACATCTCCAACTGCACAGCCACAGCCCGGAAGGAAGCGTGGAAGGAAGACCAGACAGTGATTGCCCTGGGTTCAGTCTGGTCGGCCAAAAGATGCAGCCTCTTGTGGTACCACAGCCTGGGGACACTGATGTCATCTGCTGCTATCCGAGTCTCTGTGAATCCCGGACCAGACTGCCCTACCTTAGATATGGACTCCTCAGGCCACCAATTTTGATGTTGAAGAATTGATGTCTGCCGTGGGGGTCCCAGGCTTTGCTAATTTCTCTTGTTGATCCAGTGTTGCCTTCCTCTTTGTTTGGTTCTGATCCCTTAATAAAGGATTTTTGTTTTGAATTATACTCTCCTATGTGTTTTACTTCAAAAATGACAGTTGGTTTGTGAGGATTCAGGTACATTTCAAATATACAATGTGAAATGAACAAGGGACACCAACACCAAACAATCTCCTGGAGATTAAATAATAAAAGATATCAATGGTGTTGGGGTAACTTGACACACAAAACACAGACAAAAATATTCTGGAGTAAAAATAAAAATAACATTGAACAAAGATCAGCCTTGGAAAAAATCCAAACATTAAAGAAAAAAAAAGGCTTAAAATCCAAAATAAAAAAAAATTAAAAAATATAAAACTGTCAGATGTGACAACTAATAACAATATATTCAGGGAATCCCACTAAAAAAACACAAATAAAAGTTTGTGAGAAGTGTGTGTGAATATGAGCAGCAAAACGACTTAATTCTTGTCACATTATAAAGAAGAAGAGAGTGCGCTGTATTAAACCATTTTTAACATTGCAGCGTGACGAAAGTGCTGTATCCATTGCGAACGCTAAGTTTACCAGAAAGAGCTGTCCCGTGTCGGAATTTCTTCTGAGCATGCGTGGCACTTTGTGCGTCGGAACAGGCCACACACGGTCGGAATTGACGCGATCGGATTTTGTTGTCGGAAAATTTTATCTCCTGCTCTCCAACTTTGTGTGTGGGAAAATCCGATGGAAAATGTCCAATGGCGCCCACACACGGTCCGAATTTCCGACAACACGCTCCGATCGGACATTGTCCATCGGAAAATCCGACCATGTGTATGGGGCATAAGGCTTGTTTCACATTCATGTTCTCAAATGTACAGCTTTTATTGCATGCATTGATGCTTGTGAAAGCACCTTTTGGTATGTGCATTTTTATGTACACAAAGTGCATTTTTATGTTGTAGTTGTGTGTTTTGCATGTGTGTTAAAGCAGAAGTAAATTCAGAATGCTATAATCATTTTAAACAAACATCCACACTGCAAATATCATTATAGTACAAAACGATATATTATTGGGCCATGTGAATGTCCTCACTTTTGTTGCAGGTAATGTTTAGCCAGCGATATCTTTGGAGAAATGTTTGCATACACACTATGATTTTGCCAATCCTTATTCTGGAATTATAGTTGCCATGGTGCTGTATATTAGTCCAACCAATGACACACCATATTCAAATATAATTCTCATGATATTCACAGGAATATACTACAGTGCCATGGAGTAAGGCATACATCACCACGGCACATTGCTCTACACATCAAGGGCACAGTAATGCCCTGTACACACAATAGGATTTTCAGATGGAAAATGTGTGATAGGACCTTTTTGTCGGAAATTCCGACCGTGTGTGGGCTCCATCACACATTTTCCATAGGAATTTCCGACACACAAAGTTTGAGAGCTTACTATAAAAAATTTTTTGTCAGAAATTCCGATCGTGTGTACACAAATCCGATGCACAAAGTGCCACGCCTGCTCAGAATAAATTAAGAGACGAAAGCTATTGGCTACTGCCCCGTTTATAGTCTCGACATACGTGTTTTACGTCACCGCATTCAGAACGATCAGATTTTCTGACAACTTTGTGTGACCGTGTGTATGCAAGACAAGTTTGAGCCAACATCTGTCAGAAAAAATCCATGGATTTTGTTGTCGGAATATCTGATCAATGTCCGACCGTGTGTACAGGTCATTAGTGTTCAGTGTCTGCAAATTGAATGTGCATGCACAAGTGACATAATCGGAGGGGCAAAAGGGCAATATCTCCTTAAGGAGGAACTGCAGTCTGCTCACATAATTTGTAATAAAAACATCTTTGCCATTCTGAAGCTTCCCTCCAACCACTTTGCATATTATTCTATATATACTGTGATTCTGAACTTACCAAATATGCTGCAGAAATCTCCCTTCACTAAGTCTGGATACAGCCATTTTAACTATGGGCAGCTGAAAGCTGCTGCCTGCTCACTTCCTGGATTTACACAGACACACAGAGGCACACCTCCGGCTCTGCAGCTTTCATTGGTCCTCTTATGACTCATCCACCCTCCCATGATGTCATAAGCCTAGGCTAATGACCAGACAAGAAACAGGAAGTGGGCTGTATAAGGTATTTACTGGCAGAAAAAAAAATGTTTTACTATCCAAAGTTAAAACGACAAGGGCAGAAGATTTAAGAAAGGTAGAAAGTTGAAAAAATGACTGAAGGTCCGCTGTAATGGCGCAAATTTAATAACTTTTAAAGAAACCCATGGTTTAGTTATATAAAAGCTATTTTAATTATGCTGAGATAAACATGAGAGTTTACTACTGCTTTAATATGCAAGCATTTTGACATACATCAGAACATAAAACCATGCCTTAATTCAAAGAAACTGTGACTGCAACCTTAGAGCTCTGGACTTTAATGGGTAGATTTACTAAAACCAGTGCACACAGAATCTGGTGCAGCTGTGCATAGTAACCAATCAGTTTCTACTTTCTAGTAAATTTTGAATTAAACGTAATCATCGGACTTTAAAGTCCAATGATTACTTTCTAGTAAATTTTGTGCATATGTTTTGTGTGGCATGTTAATTAGTTAATATTCTAGGTTTTATTGTCAAACCTTAATTGAACAAGCAACAGTTAGAAGCTGATTGGTTGCTATGCACATTTGCACCAGTTTCTGTGTGCACCTGTTTTAGTTAATCTCCCCCAAAACCAAGGGAGCTATATATAGTATGTATGCCAACTAGTGTAGTCAGTGTAACCCAGTTATCACAGATAAGAAAAAGTAGGCCTCGGTATAGACATTGGGGTCTCTAAAGTGGTTACTTCCAAAGACTATGTAGATTCTACACAGTTTTAGAAAACTACAAAAATTGTTTAGTAAATTATATTCAACTAATCATAATATAATGCTAATTCTAAAAAAAGAAAAAAGTATAAAATACCCTTCACTGCAGCCCCACCTAAAATTAGGACATTTTCTTACACTACACAAGTGGATGTCTAGAAGTCAATGTGGCCACTGTAATAGACTATCTTAAGCCCAGTACACATAGGCAGAATGCCAGGGTGACATTCAATTTTCATTGAACCAGCACATTCGGCCCATGTGTATGGCAGCCGGTCCGACAGAAGCCAGCCGGCTTACGAAGGACGAGCATACTGGAAAACCAGCAGCCGACTGCCTCCTGATCAGCGCTCTCAGCCAATGGCAGAGAGCGCTGACCGGAGTGTTCTGGTGGGGGCATCCCCCTGTCAGAACACAACAGCTCAGCAGGGGAGATCGCTGTACTCCATACTCCTACTACTTGACCTCTCTGCGGCCTTTGATACTGTTGACCACCCGCTCCTTCTCAATAAACTACATTCCCTTGGCCTCCGAGATTCTGCTCTATCCTGGTTCTCTGCCTATTTATCACAGCGTTCCTTCAGTGTCACCTACAACTCTGTCTCCTCCTCTCCATTGCCCCTTTCTGTGGGGGTTCCCCAAGGCTCTGTTCTTGGACCCCTTCTCTTCTCTAGCTACACCTCCTCCCTTGATTACTTAATAACCGCCCATGGCTTCCAATACCACTTATACGCTGATGACACCCAAATCTATCTGTCTACTCCTCACCTCACTCCTTCAGTCTCCTCTCGCATTACTGACTTACTAACTGACATATCAGCATGGATGTCGCACCACTTCCTTAAACTAAATCTCTCTAAAACTGAGCTATTAATATTCCCCCCCGCCCGTGCCCCCCTCCATGACTTTTCCATCAAAATCAACAATGCAACCATCAGTCCCTCCCCTCATGCCAGGGTACTAGGTGTAATCCTAGATTCTGACTTGTCATTTCAGCCTCAAATCCAATCGTTGTCAAAAGTTTGTAGAATTCAACACCGTAACATCTCTAAAATTCGCCCCTTTTTAACAAATGAAACCACCAAGCTCCTCATTCACTCCCTTGTTATGTCTCGCCTTGACTATTGCAACTCCCTTCTCATTGGCCTACCTCTCCATAGGCTATCCCCTCTTCAGTCTATCATGAATGCTGCTGCCAGACTTATACACCTTACCAACCGCTCAGTGTCTGCCAACCCTCTACTCCAATCCCTACACTGGCTCCCAATCACCCAGCGAATTAAATTCAAAATACTAACCACAACATACAAAGCCATTCACAACTCTTCCCCGAGCTACATCACCAATCTTGTCTCCAAATATCACCCAAATCGACCTCTCCACTCTTCTCAAGACCTCCTGCTTGCAAGCTCTCTCATCTCCTCCTTCCATGCTCATCTCCAGGATTTCTCAAGAGCCTCACCCATCCTCTGGAACTCGCTACCTCCATCTATCCGGCTATCCCCTACTCTTGCTACCTTCAGGCGATCCCTGAAAACTCATCTCTTCAGGAAAGCCTATCACGTCTCTAACTAATCTCCTACCACTTCCCACAGCTCATTCCCCACAGTTACAACCTTTTGTACCACCTACCCCACCCTATTAGATTGTAAGCTCTTCTGAGCAGGGCCCTCTTAATCCTCTTGTATTTTATTGTATCATAACTGTATTGTCTCCCTTTTATAATGTAAAGCACTGTGTAAACTGTTGGCGCTATATATACATTCTGTATAATAATAATAATAATAATAATACTAACATCGGATCATTAGTACAGCAGCTCCAACCAGAGCTGACAGATTTTTTTTTTGTTCAACCCGCTGGGTTGAACAGAAAACAATTATAGTGTGTACCAGGCTTAAATTAACGGGCATATAGACTCCTCCTAAGTACTGCTCTTGCCAAAAGTTTTGAGAACGACACAAATTTATATTTTCACAAAGTCTGCTGCCTCAGTTTTTTGATGACGATTTGCATATACTCCAGAATTTTATGAAGAGTGATCAGATGAATTGCAATTAATTGCAAAGTCCCTCTTTGCCATGCAAATGAACTTAATCATCAAAAAATACATTTCCACTCCTTTTCAGCCCTGCCACAAAAGGACAAGCTGACATCATGCCAGTTATTCTCTCATTAACAAAGGTGTCAGTGTTGATGAGGACAAGGCTGGAAACCACTCTGTAATGCTGATTGAGTTGGAATAACAGACTGGAAGCTTTAAAAGGAGGGTGGTGCTTAAAATCATTGCTCCTCCTTTGTTAACCATGGTTACCTGCAAGGAAACACATGCAGTCAACATTGCTTTGCACAAAAAGGGATTCACAGGGAAGAATACTGTATTGCTACTACTAAGATTGCACCTAAATTAACCATTTATCGGATCATCAAGAACTTCAAGGAGAGAGGGTCAATTATGACTAAGGTTCAGGGTGCCCAAGAAAGTCCAGCAAGCACCAGGACCTTCTCCTACAGTTAATTCAGCTGCCAGATTGGGGCACCACCAGTGAAGAGCTTGCTCAGGAATGGCAGCAGGAGGTGTGAGTGCATCTGCACGCACAGTGAGGTGAAGACTTTTGGAGGATGGCCTGTGGTCAAAAAGGGCAGCAAGGAAGCCACTTCTCTCCAGGAAAAACATCAGGGACAGACTGATATTCTGCAAAAGGTACAGAGATTGGACTGCTGAGGACTGGGGTGAAGTCATTTTCTTTGTTGAATCCCCTGTCCAGTTGTTTGGGGCATCCAGGAAAAAAACCCTGTCTGGATAAAAAATAGGTGATCACTACCATCAGTCCTGTGTCATGCCAACAGTAAAGCATCCTGAGACCATTCAAATTTGCCTAAGAACACAGCCATGAATAAAGAATGGTACAAAAACATCTTCCGAGAGCATCTTCTCACAACCATCCAAGAACAGTATGGTGATGAACAATGCCTTTTCCAGAATGATGGAGCACCTTAACATGAGGCAAAAGTGATAACCTGGTGGCTTAGGGAACAAAACATCAAAATTTTGGGTCCATGGCCAGGAAAATCCACAGACCTTAATCTCATTGAAAACTTGTGGTCAATCCTCAAAAGGCGGGTGAACAAAAAAAAAAATCCACAAATTCAGACAAACTCCAAGCATTGATTATGCAGTAATGGGGTGCCATCAGTCAGGAATCAGGATGTGGCCCTAAAGTTAATTGACAGCATGTCAGGGCAATATGCAGAGTTCTTGAAAAAGAAGGGTCAACACTGCAAATATTGACTCTTTGCATAAACTTAATGTAATTGTCAATAAAAGCCTTTGACACTTATGAAATGCATGTAATTATACTTCAGTATACCACAGTAACATCTGACAAAAAGATCTAAAAACTCTGAAGCAGCAGAGTTTGTGAAAATAAATATTTGTGTCATTCTCAAAACGTTTGACCAAGGCTGTTGTTATATAATAATGGTAACCTTGTACTATATTTTGCCATCTAGCTATTATAGCTTCCACCAATTATTACACTTTTTCCAGGTTAACCAATATAAAGATAAAGCAAATAGAGATAGAGAAGAAAAGCAGGACTTTGCGTGAGGCAAGTTGGTGGAAGTGTCAACTGGATAGTATATGCTGAAGTGAAGTATCTGGGGTAGGTCCTATACATAATTATGTCCACAAAAAGTAAACAGGTAGTAATAGTATAAAGGTTTAATTACATAGGTTCTGGCACCAAATACAGTCATTAATAAAAACATCCTAAGCAACATTTCGGCATATTATAGACAATATATTGAAAGGCATAACACAGACACTGGTTGTATAGTTACAGGAAAGAATACATTGTATACTAAATGAGTATGTGCATCAATAGTTATTAACTCAACGCGTTTCTTGGCTTATAACCAATCATCAGGAGTCCGATGCAATGTCAGCTGCATTAAAACAATGGAACATGTATTAATATGTAAACAGATATATAGGAGAAAGATGCAAAAGAATTAAAATCTGCATTCCTACTCACGAACAGTGTCTTGATCTGTGATAACCTGAATCCTATAGGAACATGTATTAATATGTAAACAGATATACAGGAGAAAGATGCAAAAGAATTCAAATCTGCATTCCTACTCACGAACAGTGTCTTGATCTGTGATAACCTGAATTCTATAGCGCAGCATTGGTCTGGGTCTCCAAAGTCTCCCCCGGGGTTGAGGCAGAAAGCTCGCCCCAGGAAACCATCGGCAACAGCCACCAAAGTGACCAAGGTAGCCATAGGGGCCGCCAGGCAGGGACAAACAACCGGGCCAACATGCCCTGAGATGGCCGGTTGTTTGTCCCTGCCTGGCGGTGGCTGTTGCCGATGGTTTCCTGGGGCGAGCTTTCTGCCTCAACCCCGGGGGAGACTTTGGAGACCCAGACCAATGCTGCGCTATAGGATTCCTACTGTATTGGGGCCTCCAGGGTGGCAGAAAACAAGAGATATATGTCACCAGCATACTAAGAAAATATAAGGGTCCAAAGCAATGGGAGAAGTATCAGGGTTGCAAAGGTTGTATTGCCACCGGGCCCTGGTGTTCTGTCACTGTGGGGTTCCCCAGCCTCCTCTTGCTGTCCTGCCCCTGATATTGACAGCACTGGTCTGGCATCTCTTGGAATTTACAGGCTGGTTCTCCTTTCCTAAGGATGGGAGAAATCAGTCTGTTTTTTCAGTAACTGAGTGTCCTGGTGGAGTCCTTCCTGCAACTCGCTCTTCTCCCTGCCAATGAGGATACAGGGGAAGGAGCAGATCGGGTGGTCGTGGTTGTGTGAGCGCTCACATTATGCAGTGTCAGCAAGCAGAGGGAGGGGGGAGGAATCACCCACAGGAGCTGACTGGGGACGCTCTCCCTCTTAGACATTGCCATTTTTGTAAAAAAAAAAAAAAAAAATTTTTTTATTGGGGGGCACATGGTGGGGCACAGCATAATGTTGGGGGGGGTCAGGGCCCCCTCTGGCCCCCCTAAGGTCGCCATTGCCTACCAAAAACTTCTGTCACAGTCTGTTGTCTCTTGGCGAAGGAAGGAGACACTGCAGGCTCATCATCCGCGAGCGGGTCCCTGCCTGTGCCCTGCAGCTACTATCAGTCCATCCAGACTGCAGAGAGCTGTGCTTGCATGTCCACACCGATCATTGGAGCAGCATACAAGTTTCTTACATGTGAGTGATTATGGAATAAAGTGTTGCCTTTTTTACTTACACTTACCTGGTACCCTGCTTTTGTTCTTTTTTGGCTGATGGCTGGTTGCTTGAAAAAGTATTCACTGCTGTTATTTTTGCAAAAAGTCTTTGTATTAAGGTTGCCTTTTTCTGATTGGATCAAAAGGTTAAAAATGAAAAATTTGCTTTTTATTAAAAGTATAAATTTGTTTATTATTGCTATTGTTATGGTTTAACTCCTAAATAAAGTGTTGCAGCTCGGATACACTTACTTTCCACGCTTTCAGTACATCATCACCATAATTTCACCCGACTGAGGAACATCGAGGATCTGTAAACCACTTGCCTAGGGGGACAAGGGTCCCCTTGATTTGCTGATAACTTTTTGGGGCCCCATATTAGGGAAATTGAATTGCAAGAAGTAGTGTACTGCCCTCAGACCACATTCTTGTGGAATTAATGTATATAATGACTGAATGTCCACCCCAACTAACAACAACTCCTCATCTACCTGGACATTGAACATTTTTGCCAACACTTGTATCCTGTACATATGATGTTAACTGTGGGGCCATATCTTTCCTTGTCAAAAGAAGTTTATTGAGTATACAATGGTATAAAGATACATAAAGTAAGTTTACAAGGATCTATAAAGTAAGCTCATTGTTTTACAGTAGGGTTTATATAGGTAAATATCTTGAAATTTCAAATATTAAACATTGGGTTCACGTAAACCTAAATTAAAGATATATATAATTTCCTTAGTTACTTTTGTAGGTATTTAAATGATTTATACCTACTATACATATTGTTTACAAGTAGAGTGTATATAGGTCAAATAAATTCTGATAATGAGCTTTAATCGTAAGGTGGAGAAAAGGAAAGAGAAAGAAGAAAAAGGGTTGAAAGGTAGAGGTATGGTCCACAAGGTTGTCCCGCTCGTCAGTTTATTATTCTTTTTAGTTCTCTTTGAAGCCTTAGAATGGGTGTCTCTGTAAGTCATTTAATCTGTTACCATGGCAACAGGACAGAGTCATTGAAGTTTGACAGGAACTGTTGTTTTATCCAAGGATGCCAAAGTTTTTCAAATTTTGGAATTTGATTTTGATCGATGGCTACCATCTTAGCATGGGACATTGTATTATTCATTCTGTGAATTGTTTCTGCTAGTACCAATGTAGGAGATTTCCATGCCTTGGCCACTGTTTGTTTTGCAGCCGTTATTAGTTGGATCATTAGTTTGAATTGAGAGAGTGTTAACCATTCCGGTTTTAGATTAAGTAAAGTTAAATATGGATCTGGTTGTATTATTTTTTAAAATATTTTAGATGCAATCACGAAGACTTCCTTCCAGAAGGTTTGGATTACTGGGCACGTCCACCATATGTGTAAATATGTGCCTATTTCTGGGCATCCTCGAAAACAAAGAGCTGAGGTATTAGGTGAATATTTTGCCACTCTAGCGGGTACAAGGTACCAGCGAGTTAGGACTTTATAATTTGTCTCCAGTGCTAAGATGTTGGGTGAAGATGACTTAGATGTGAGCCATATGTTAGACCAGTCCGTGTCTTCTAAAGTTCGTCCCAGGTCCTCCTCCCACCTCTGAACGTAAGAGGGTCTATTAAGATTTGCTACTCCATATAATTGATTATAAAGTGATGAAATTGTACCTTTAGCAAATGGATCTTTTGTACAGATTGATTCAAAAATGGATAATTGGGATAATGGTGTATCCCCCTTTAGGAATGGTGTATAGAAATTTTTGATTTGGAGATATCTAAATATCTCAGAGTTTGGTAGATCATATTTTTCTCTAAGCGATGGGAATTAAAGGAATGATTTAGATGCTATGAAGTCATTTAGTGTCTGAATGCCTGATGTTGTCCAAGCTTTAAAAGAATTTGGGTAGATCCATGCCGGATAAAAGGCCGGATTTCTGATAAAAGAAAGGAGAGGATTGTGTGGAGATTGTAACTGATATTTGGTTTTTAGTTTATCCCAGAGAGATAAGAAGTGTTTAGTTATGGGATTATGAATTTTAAAGCGGTCTTTAGGATCAAGCCATAATAAATTTGATATTAATAGAGGGTCATTTTCTGAAGCCTCTATAAACACCCATAATGGGATTTCCTGTTTTGCATGGTATTTGGACAGACTGGCCAAATGTGCTGCTCTGTAGTAGTTAGTAAAATTAGGGTATCCCAGGCCTCCTTTATTTTTGGGAAGATGTAGTGTGTGTATAGGTATACGTGGTTTAGAAGAGCCCCATATAAACGAAGTTGCTCTTTTTTGTACTATTCTCAAAAAATAGGAAGGAATTGGAATAGGGAGGACCCTGAATAGATAAAGCAATTTGGGTAGAATAGTCATTTTGATTGCATTAATCTTCCCCATCCAGGATAAAGGAAGTTGCGACCATTATTTTATTAGATTTGTGATCTGTCTTAATACAGGAGGATAATTGGTTGAGAATAAGTCAGAATGAGATGCTGTTAAATGAATTCCAAGATATGGGATTGATTTTTCTGCCCATGTGAATGGGAGTGCAGCCCTAGCCGGGATCAATTCCATGTTTGTGAGTGAAATATTAAGCACTAGGCATTTCTTAGGATTAATCATAAGGCCGGATAGGGCTGCAAATCCATCAAGAGCTGGTATTAAGTTAGGACCAGAGACCTGTGGTGATGATAGAAAAAGTAATATATCGTCTGCAAATATACATAATTTGTGTGTAATACCTCCTACTTCAATACCAGTTATAGTTTGGTTTGTTCTGATGTATTGGGCCATGGGTTCGAGTATAAGGGCAAATAATAAGGGAGATAATGGGCAACCCTGTCGGGTACCTCTTTCGATATTAAAGGCTTCAGATTTGTATCCAGCATATTTTATATAGGCTTTGGGTTTATTATATAATGCTTTGATCCATGTTAAAAAGTGGGGTCCAAAACCCCATTTTTGTAATGAATATTGCATATATTGCCAGGATACTGTGTCAAATGCCCTCTTAATATCGAGAGATAGAAAACATAAAGGGATTTTCCGTTTTTTAGCAATATGTGCCAATAACACTGCCCTGCGTATATTATCGCCTGCCTGTCTATTTGGCATGAAGCCTACTTGATCTCTATGTATTAATTTTCCTATAATGCTATTGAGGCGTTTTGCTATTATTTTTGCTAATAATTTAATATCGAGGTTTAACAGAGAGATAGGCCGATAATTCACACAGGAAGTATCATCAGAAAAGGGTTTTGGGATCATACAAACAATTGCCATTAGTGTTTCTTGCCGAAAAAAAATGTCCATCTAGAAGTTTGTTAAAAGTTTTAGTGAGAATGGGAGAGAGTATTTCTGAGAATGTTTTATAGTATAAAGCCGAGTAGCCGTCTGGGCCTGGTCTTTTGTTAAGTTTTAGGTCTTTTATGGCGTTAGCAACTTCATCTATAGTTATAGGCTCATCCAAACTGCTTTTTTGATTCTGAGATAACTCAGGTAAGGTTATTTTTGAGAAGAAGGATTCAGCCTCTGTAGGATTAAATTCATTGTTTGTCTTGTATAAAGTTGCGAGATGTGAGTGAAATTTATGGACTATTTTAACTGGATTACAAGTATAAACATTTTTTGATAATTTCAAACGTATTGGTTTGAAAGATTTGTTAGTTGAATTTAATGCCCGAGCCAAATATGTACCTGGTTTGTTTGTATTCATGTAGAAATTGTGTTTGGAGCGTTTGAGGGATTTATCAACTGACTCAGTGAGAAATAGATCATATTCCAATCTAGATTTTTCCAGATGAGATTTTGCACTCTGAGATGGATTATCTTGAAATGATATGTAGGCTGCATTAAAATTGAGTTCTAGTTTTTTTGCTAGATTTTTGCGTTCCCGTTTAAATAGTGCCATTTGTCTTTGTATTGTACCACGCAAGACAGGCTTATGAGCTTCCCACAGTGTTATTGGGGAGATGTCTGTTGTATTATTAATTGATATGTATTCCTTTAAAGCTTGTTCAATGGCCATCTGATGTAGTGGGTGTTTGAGCATTATGTCCGGTAAGTACCACGTTGGGTCATGCGCTTTTGGTATGGCTGAGGCTATAGTAGTGTATACTGCATTATGGTCAGACCACGGAATCGGAATTATATCTGATGCAATAATTTCTGGTATCATTCCTATTGTTAGAAAAATATGATCTATTCTGGTGAAGGTTTGATGAGGGTGCGAGAAATAAGTGAATTTCTTTTTCATTGGGTTACTTTCTCTCCATGAATCTACCAGATTGTATTTGGAAAGAAGTTGAGAAAAAGGTAATCTAGAGGTTATTTTGGATGGTGTAAAAGGTGATTTATCTAGAAATGGGAGGAGAACCTGGTTTGAATCCCCACACATTATCACTGTTCCTATTTTGTGTGTATTAATCACTTGTAATATATGTGAGAGGAATGGTGTAGGTTGTTTGTTAGGAGCGTAGTAGGAAATCACCGTGATTGCTGTATCCATTATATAACCCATGAGTATCAGGTATCTACCTTCTGGGTCTTTAATTTCTGATGATAAGGTGAATGGTGTGGATCGGTGAAATGCAATTAGAGTTCCCCTTTGCTTGGTACAGGCAGAAGCCGTGTAAATTTGTTGATAAAAAGGAGAAATATATTTTGGAGTAGAATCTTTGGTGAAGTGTGTTTCTTGGAGGCATACTATGTGAGCCTTCTTGTTATGGAAAGTACGGAAGGCTTTGGTCCTTTTTTGAGGGACATTTATTCCCTGAACATTCAGGGAAAGTATATTCAGTGGTGCCATGGCAATAGATCAAATAGTTTTGACTTACTTTTTGTTATGCAGAGCTGACTGCGCAGATCAACCTGTGTGGACTGAAGAGATGAATAGATAGAAAAGAAACCAGTGAATTCTGGAGTAAAGAGTAAACAAAAAACATATGAGATTAGATGATACATTGTATAAATTATTTTTTGCAAGTAATCACAATTTACCCGTGAAAGAGAATAAATATCTCTCTCAGGGGAATAAGTGCCTTCGTCACACTCCCACATAATATGGTTGGGAGAATGAGGAAGGCTAATGGGGGTACACGGATCTTACGCTTACAGGAGAGAAGTGCTGTGTCAAAAGACATCAAAATGATGTTTCATTAATTGGAGTGCAGAATATAGTTTTTGTTGAAATTATTTATTCCAGGGTGGTTGTATATGGTTAGTCTTGCCCTAGGCTAAATAATTCAGTTAGAAAAGTACTGTTAATAACTTTGGTATTGATGAAGATAGTTTGAATTATTTGGGGATTTTAACCCTTTTAGAGTAAACAATTACATATTTTATTCATATGTAACTGTTTAGATATGTTAACTCATAAAATTGAGGTTGTATTGCTTCAGATTAGAATAAACAAAAACATAATTCTAGGAACTAGTTAGGTAATAATATATTTGTTTTAAGAAAAGAAAGAAAAAGTTTCCATTACTTCTGGATTATTGAACATATTTGTCCTAAAAAGTAATAAATCTATTATTACTACCTGATAATATATAACTGAACAAGAATTTCCTTATTTCACTTATATATTCTAAGGCTATATGAATCAGAAGTAATAAGAAATATAACTGGAATGTAACATGATCCCACACAGTGTGTGACTATCAGAATGCAGTTACATTCAGTTATAAATATAGGTTTTTTATAGAGAACCATCTCTTAGTATAATAAATGAAGAGATATCAGGAATTAGGATGTCAGTCCATTGAATCTTCTTGGTCCATGGATGATGTGGTATAACGGCCTCTTTTGTGAGAATGATGATTCCCATTTTGTTCTGAAATTTTCTGGGTGCTGCCTGAAGGTGAAGATGATGCCATTCTTCTGCGTGTGGAAGTGTTGCTGCTTGTGGGTTCTGTCAGATTTAATTTTAAAAGGGTTTGTTGTAGTTCATCTGCTGATCTGCTTCTGTAAATTGTACCTTGGTAGTTAAATCTGACTGAAAAGGGGAAGCCCCATTGATACATAATGTTGTGGCGTTCCAGTTCCATTAGTTGGGGTTTCATGGATCGTCTTTTAGTAATAGTAAGTTGGGATAGGTCAGCAAAAATTTGATAATTGTGTCCATGAAAATTAAGTTCCTTTTTTTCTCTTGCAGCAATTAGTATTTGTTCTTTCGTTCTGTAATAATGAAATTTTGTGATTATATCACGTGGGGGTCCATCTTTCTTTTTGGCTGTGAGGGCTCTGTGTACTCTGTCCAGTTCTAAACGTTCAATAGGGATATCTGGCTTTAGTTCTTGTAATAGAGCAGTAATAGTAGATTGGAGGTCTGTCACAGTTTCAGGTATTCCCCTTATGCGCAAGTTTGAACGTCTGGCTCTATTTTCGTAATCTTCGAGCTTAGTTTGAAGTATTAAATTCTCTTTTTTTAATTGTTCCAATTCTGTTATATTTTCTTGGGTTGTAATTTCAATTTCATCCATTTTTATTTCTAAGCCTGCGGTGCGGTTTCCCAGCTCTCTTATTTCTTTGGTTAGGCTTTTTGTTATTTGGTCTGAGGTTTGTTTTAAAGCCTTATGAAGCATCTTTTCAAATTGTAATAATATTACTGGGGATACTGAGGAGGCTTGTGGAGAAGTTTGTGAGAGGATTTGTTCTGTATCTGACTCAAATGGAGAGTCTTGCTGTGACATTTTCTGTCTGTGAGAGCGCCCTGATGCTGTATCTTGTGAGGTGACTGGAGCTGCTTCAGCTGCAGTGAGTGCCTGTGAGCTCTTTGTGAGGTGATTTTTATTTCTGCCACGGTTTCCTCCCAGTACCATATTTCCTGCCCAAACTTTCACAGTTTGTTCCCAGGGGCAAAAAGGTTCAAATGGATACCTTTTGAGTCTGCAGGCTCCGCTTTGTCCTTCTCTTCTCTCCTCAGCGGTGTGGAGCTCTAACAATGCATGTCTGCTCCGCTAGGCTCCGCCTCCTGCCCCCCCGGGGGCCATATCTTTCAACAAGGAATCAATTTGTTTTCCTAATTTTTCCAAGGGAGCTTTTATTGCTGATACTATGGTCCTTCTTTGGGGATTTTAATGATTTTTTGGGATTTTTGGGATGTTGTAAAATGTAGGATTGTTGTATTCTTGAACCTTCATGCATTCTAATTCTTTTTACTCCATAATGCTGCTATTTACCTGTATGCAAGTTGTGCCTAGCAAACCCAGAGCTTGCATTTGTACTTTTTTTCAAGAACAACCCAATGCTTTGGAGATTTTTCCTTGAGATATTGTGTCCTAGGATACTTGTAAGGGCGACTATGATTGGCTGCGTGTTAGCGACAAACTGCACGAGTCCCCACCACGCTTCTTCCTGGATATGACAGCAACCCACCTGCTGGTAGATGTATCCCTTCCCATATTGTGCCAAACTCTTGGCCATAGGCCCATTCACAACATCCCTGGCCTTGAGCCTTAAAATATATTAATAAAGGAATGTCCGCACATGAAATATATTTTCTTAATTTTACTATAGCTTTCAAAGATGGCTGTGAATTCTAACATCACATTGTCATGCTGATAGAACTTATCAGCAAAGAACGCCATATACAAAAACAACCATTTTGTAGCTGTTATTTGAGTGTGGAACGCCAGCACATAATTTTGTAAGCCATCTACCCTTTAACATCCTCTCTCCTTGGGAACACCACAGAGCTGGAAACACTTCTTCTTGTATACTAATTCCACAGCATTCATCTTCTGTCAACAAGTCTAATCAATGTTCTTTTCTTTAGTATACTTGTCTCTCTCTCTATGTCCCATTCTATTGCTGTGCCCAGCTGGGCATGCTCTCTGATGACACACTCATATCCAGGCCAGGTGTACTAGTACTCACATCAGAAGACACTTAGCCATGCCTAAAAAGCTTTTTGCATTCCATTCACAGTTCATGTGAAACCATAAAAGAATTAAGGGGACTACAGCTGGTCCTTGGGTGTTGAACTACCTCACCTGGGAATTCAGCCCTTTTCAGCCGTAACTGACTACATCCGCATGGCTGTGGGGTGTTTGGCTCCCATGTCTTAACTCTCTAGGCTCCTCTCATTCTGGCATTTATATGAGCACTAACACCACCCACTACATCACTACATAATTCCCTTTACCACACTATTTTGGGACAGAGCCACCTATTGGCAGACTAGCCAATTGCACTTGCTAACATTTACTTCCCACACCCCTTTCACTGTGGTAGGGCCCTGTACCATGAGGGAACCCACTCACAGGAATTTTTTTTGCAAAAACATTAAGTAGCAATACCGCAGTAAAGTGCAAACATAACAAACTATGTATAGAACTTGAGTTATCATAATTCATATACCTGACACTTAACTAGAATGTTGCTAAAAACAGAATCTAGGCATTAATGCCCATATGCTTGGTACCATGCTTAAATTGCTATAGTGCAATGAATCTGGTCATAAAAGTACAGGTGCCTGTTACTGCACTTAGACCTGTTACCGACAATAACATATACTTAAAGCGGAGCTTCGCACAAAAGGGGAAGTTCCGCTCTTCCTCCTCTTCCCCTCCTCCTTTACATTTGACGCTTCATTTTCCTTTGGGGGGGTGGGGGGGGAGTACCTGATTCTGACAGGTACCTGCTTTCCCACTTACGGTCAGATTGTCACAGTGATCCGAGCGGAAGTTAGGCCCCCGCTCCTTCCCCTCCAGCCTTCTGTGGGACATATCACAGGTCCCAGAAGACTGCGGGACTATTCACAAAGTAGAGCACATTCCAAGTTGTAAGCCAGCTGTGAAGCTGCAAGTCTTCAGACCTGGTTCACACCTGTGCAGGTTGCAGTTTGCATAATCAAGGTGCATTTTGTGTTTTTCAATACATGTTTTTGATCCATTGCCTATGGAACCAAAAACCAGAAAAAAGTCCCTGGCTCTTTCCATAAAATGCACAGATGTGAACATGAAACCATGTTAAATGGACTGTAGTGTGTTTCTGCAAAACTGAAAACGTACTTAAAAATGCATAGGTGTGAACCATGCATCTTGATCTTATTCAAGATGCCGGTGCCTGGACCCAAAGCCGATTGAAGAATCCAGGGGCAGGTAAGTTTTCTTATATTAAAAGTCAGCAGCCACAGTATTTGAAACTGCTGACTTTTAAATTTTTGGGGGAAGACTGGAGCTCCTCTTTAGGTCAGTTAGAAAAATACACCGTTAGGGCTAATCCCTATAGTATATCTGGTGCCATACTTAGGTTAGTTACTAATTTTATACATCACGTAAATAGCAGTTATCAAAGTGAAGTAGAAAAATAGAACAGGAACTCATACATATAGTAAATTATATACAACATAATATCAAAACAATATCAGGCCAAAATGTAAGCATATGTTCAGCTGAGCATAGTTTAAAGAGTGACTCGTTCAGGTTGAAGTGGTTGTAAACCTCAAACACGAAACATGAAAAAAGCATATCTCTCTATAGTGTGTACAATTCTGTCTCAATGAAGAGCACTACGAGTCATTTCTGTCTGCTGCTTTGTTCTGCTGCTACCAGCATGAATCACTTCTAAAAAGTTTTTCTGACACCAAAAGAAAAAAAGTGACAGGGGTTGGATCTCCAGTTGATTGACAACCTTGGCTCTGTTTCTGTGTGCTGTATAAAGGGAGTGTGTCTCTTCCATCCAATCAGCTCTCACAGCTCTCCTCCCTGAGAGCTGCAGAGTGTGATTTCAGATCTCTGTCCCCTTTTTTCTGACAGTTGAAACAAGCTTTGTAAATTGTGCACTTTGAACGGATGTAGAGAAGAGAAGACTGCAGATAAACAGGTACAACTTATGTAGAAGATTTGTTTCATCTCTGTTTACCACCTGAGACCAGTCACTTCACTGGGTATATGTAAGGGTTTACAACCACTTTAAGTAAAACACAGTAGTAAACATAGACAATTGTACTCATGCATAATAGAAATAACAGCAATGGTTATACTATATTACATGAATATATCAAAAATGGAGAAAACTACTGTGCATATAGCAACCAGAGGAGGATTTCCTTCCCAAGACTGCTGAGACACAGAACCAAGGCTCAAGCCAGCATCCTTCATTTTGACAGGGAAGGAGGATTCTTCATAGCAAGGGCATTCAGCCCTGCCATCTGTTGGGGCTCCCACCAGCTCACTTGCCGGCTTCTTCTGGGACACCACAGCTTCTGCTGCACTTGCTGAAACTTAAAGCAGAGCTCCACCCAAATGGGGAAGTTCCACTATAAGGACTTGTCCCCCTGCAAAATTTTTTACAGGTAACCCCTCCCACTTCTGCTCCAACTGCCTAGGCGATCATAAATAAAAGTTCTCCTCCCTCCTTCCCTGCAGTCTTTTGGGACACATCACAGGTCCTAGAAGACAGAAGATGGTGTCCATAGTTGAGATGCCAGCACCGAGGAAAGAAGACAGCAGGTGAAACCGACTGGGGTGAGCACACCGCTGGATGGTAGGACAGGTGAGTGACTGTTTTTTTAAACGTGAGCAACTACAGTTTTTGTAGCTGCTGACTTTTATTTTTTTTTACAGGAGACTGGAACTCCTCTTTAAGATTCGTTCTGTGCTGAGTCCTCTGGACCTTTTGGACCCAGAGGGTCCAACTCCAGCAGATGGGCACTCCACTGAAAGCGCTGAACAACATAGCTCAAAAGATGTTAAGCTGCTTGTATCACTGCAAGACACTGGCTTCTCCGCTGGCACCATGGCAGACAATTTCTAATTGTGTGTGATATGTGTCCTGCAGCTTCTTTACAGCCTGTCTACATGTACTAAAGTCATAACAGACAACATGTGTTTTTTAACATTGCATATTTCCTAATTTTTGCTGGCTGCAATTGATTTTATTCACAGCTTTTTTACTGCCTGTCACTGTACATATATATTGCAGTGTTTATTGGCTGCAGGTGTTATTTAACAGGGCATATTTCCTCATTTTTGCTGACTGCTATTGATTTTTTCACAGCCTTTCCCATTAATCAGCTATATGTGTTTTTTATTTTTCACAGAGCATATTTAGTATTTTTTGCTTGCTGTGATTGATCTTTTCACAGTCTGCCCCTGTCCTTATGCAATACAGTCGAAACTGGACACGTGGTATTTTCATAGGATATATTTCCTGAATGTTGCTGACTGGATTTATTTTTTATCCTGCTTTTTTAAGGCATATTATTATGTTAAAGCCTATATATCGTTTAGGCCCCTTTCACACCAGCGGACCAATTAGGTCCACTTGTCCATTTTTCAAGCAGACCCTATCAGACCCAGTGTTCTCTATGGGGAGGCAGCTGTAAGCAGATATGTTTCCGTTTACACCTGCCTGCATCCGATGCCAGTGCACAATATCAAAGCATGACATTGCAGAGCAGTATGGTAAAGAAGTCCAGCTATTCCCAATAAGTACATAAATCCACCAGTATGTATCGTTCAGTACTCCAGGTGCAATCCCACCAGTTACTGGCCTCAGCCCATCAGAATGACCATCTGTTTAACCACTTTACCCCCTTCCTGACCAGAGCATTTTTTGCAATTCGGCACTGCGTCGCTTTAGCTGACAATTGTGCAGTTGTGCAACGCTGTAACCAAACAAAATTGACGTCCTTTTTTTCCCGCACATAGAGCTTTCTTTTGGTGGTATTTGATCACCTCTGCGGTTTTTATTTTTTGCACTATAAACAAAAAAAGACCGACAATTCTGAAAAAAAAAAGCAATATTTTTTACATTTTTTTTTTTTATAATTGTATTTTTATTAAAAAATTTTCAAAGAAAAAACAAAGTATCAATATGAACAGACAATGTTAAATTTGTAAAATAATCCAAAACAATAGATAAGAAATGTTCACTTATGTAGAATACAAATGTAATCTGCAAGCAAATGTAGGAGTGAGAATAACTCATATGTAAAATAAATGATAGAATAGAGGTCATATGTTAATAACACTATCAGCCAAAAATAATACTGGAGAGAACGGACAAGGCTAGGAGGTATTATATAATAAACAATTTGGAAAAGGGAAGGGGTTAGGCTTTTCATGATACTGTAGCCGACAGGGGAATCCCAAATTCCGACTGGTCCCACGAATCCCAGATTTTAATAAATTGAGGGACACTGTCGTGAACAGAAGCCATCAAGTATTCCATCCTGTGGATATCAGCTATAAGTTGGAGTAATCTGGATCTTGAGGGAGTGGTGATGGATAGCCAACATAGGGGGATCAATCTCTTAGTAGCTAGAGGGATATACCAAATCGATCTATTACCATGCTTTGTAATACCTGAGAAAGGAAGGCCTAATAAATAAGGGAACTAGCGGGAGGGATTCATCTATCACCTTCTGAATCAACAACATCACTTCCAGCCAATGGGGTTGGATCATAAAAAATTTCCAAAAAAAAGGGTAACAGGGTACCCACCTCCTGACCACAACGCCAACATTTATCTGAGGTAGAGAGATCATATTTGTGGATGACTTCGGGAGTTTTATACTAAAACATAACTACTTTAATGGAAGTCTCCCTCTGCAAGACACATTTTGAGGATTCAAAAGTAGAAGACCATATCCTGTCCCATAGCTGGGAGCTAATGGGCCTACAAAGCAATTGCACCCATTTCCTCATATATAAGTGAGTGACCTCAGTAAGGTGAGTTGACTCGTGGAGGATGCGATTAATAGAGGATACTAAGTGTAATAGGTGGGGGCCCTGGACACACAAATATAGGGGTGGGTTTGTCTAAGGTCAGTGTCGAAGACAGGGAATGGAAAAAATGCCTGATTTGCAGATAGAAATAGAACAAATGAGAGGGGATATCGAACTTCTCACGGATAAAGTCAATAAAGTGCAGTCATCGAGAAATCGAGTTCACTAGATGACGAAGTTGGAACAGAGAAGCGCTCATCCATGGAAAGATATGTCCCAGGGATAAACTGTCAGGGATGGATTAAATAGTACATTTATCGGGGGGGACAGTTTGATGTGAGGGTGAAATTATTCCTACATTTATACCATATGGATAGGGAGAAGTTCATAGGAGCTGTACATTGATGTCTAAAAATAGGATACATATGTTGTAAGGGAGACCAAATCAGGGAGCATGGGTGAACCAGATACAATATCCCTCTCTCTATATCTGACCAATGACTGGGAGCATGCAGGCTGGACCAAGAGGTAATAACTCTTAGGTGAGTTGCATAATAGTATTTTATAATGTCTGGGGCACCCAATCCTCCCCTAGATTTAGGAGCGAAGACCACCGAGCTCGCAATGCGGTGAGTCCTATTGTTCCATATGAATTTTAGAAAGCTCCTTTGGATGGCTTTAAGTTGAGAGAGGGGGATGGCTATGGGTAATGTTTCAAAATAATATAACAACTTGGGTAGAATGGACATCTTTAATACATTTATTCTACCTAGAAGGGAGAGAGGGTACTTAGTCCAACTTTGCAAGGATTTGATGATATCTAGAATTAGAGGGGGGAGGAGTTTACAGAGTAGAGAGTTGAGTAAGTAGGAGTAAGATGGAGGTGGAAGACCATTTATAAGGATAGGATTGCATCAATTGAGATAGGAGAGGGGAAGGGATGTTCAAAGGAAGGGCCTCAGTTTTTGTAGAGTTAACTTTGTAACCAGATATGGCACCAAAGGAGGAGAGGAGATCATGAAATGAGGGGAGGGGCAACAACGGGTGGGTAATAGTTAACAGAATATCATCTGCAAACAATGATAATTTGTATTCCCTCTGTTGCATCACGACCCCACGAATATCCGGATGTAGACAGATAGATTCAGCCAGAGGTTCAAGGCATAATATGAAGAGTAATGGGGATAAAGGGCACCCCTGCCGAGTACCATTACTTATAGGGAAGCAAGGCGACAGAAAGGAAGACATCTGGACTTGTGCCGTGACTTGGGAATACGATGCCTGTAACGCTCTTAGAAAGGGGCCTTTGAAACCGAACTTAAGTAAATTAGAAAACATATAAGGCCAGCTCAACCTGACAAAGGATTTTTGTGCATCAAGACTTAAAACAAGAGTTTGACGTGAGGATCTATTCAGAAGATCAATCAAGTCTGTGGTGCGACAGGTGTTATCCCCTGCATGCCTAGTCAGGACAAAACCTACCTGGTCTCTGTTAATCAGTTTTTGAATGTATTTAGAGAGTATAGAACCCAGTATCTTAGTAAAAATTTTATAGTCTGAGTTTAAGAGAGCTATAGGTCTGTAACTGTCGGGGAGGGAGGGGTCCTTTCCCGGTTTAGTAATAACGGAGATATAGGAATGTGAAAAATGAGAGTGTGGGGATTGACCTTTGAGGAAGGTACTATATAGAGTCAATAAATGGGATAAGATGTCAAAGAAAGTCTTATAGTAGATGTAGGGGAGACCATCAGGGCCGGGAGATTTATGAAGTGGGAGGTCCTTAATTTTGTTGTAAAGTTTCTCAGCAGTTATAGGAGCATTCAGATCAGCCAGATCAGAGGTAGACAATTTCGGAAGACTAAGACCATCAAAAAAGCATAACATTTTTCTTTAGTAAAATTAAAGTCATTTTCGGGTAGTAGACAGTTATATAGTTTGCGATAGAAGGTACCGAAGATCTTAGACATTTAAAGAGGGCAGTGGGTTCTGGTTCCGTCATCCTTTAAGAAGAAATCAGGGAAAGAATTAAAGGGGCGTGGGTGTAACTTATTCACTAGCATCCTGTGAGGTTTATTTGAAAACTCATAGAATTTTTGTTTTACCCAGAGTAAGGATTTAGCTGCCTTACTGAGATTTAAGGATTTAATCTGTTCTCTGAGGGATGTAACCCTGCAAAGTCTTGACACCGTGGGTTTGCACAATAGCTGACATTCTGCTATCATCAAGGTAGACGTCAAAGACTGTAAAAGTTTGTTTCTGTCTTTTTTCAGACGAGTGCCCTCCATGATGCATACACCGTGGAAGACCGCCTTATGTGCCCCCCACAGTGTGGAAAAATCCGAAACAGAGCCCACATTAAGCAAAAAAAAATTCCACAAGGCTGGCAGCCAATTTGATGTGGGAAGGCTCAGAGTGTAGGAGTTGGTCATTTAAACTCCAGTGGCAAGACCTAGAGGGGATCTGAGATAGCATAACATCCAGTGTAATAGAGGCGTGGTCAGACAATGAAATGGGGGATATGTCCGAATCAATAATGTGAGGCATAAGTGGAGCTGAAATAAGAAAGCGATCTAGACATGAGTACATTTTGTGGGCCATGGAATAGAAAGTGAATTGCCTAGCGGTGGGGTGTTTAAGCCTCCAGGAGTCAAACAATTGGTGAGATCTGACACATTTACGGAAGGCATTAGCTTGGGAAGCAGATTTCCGTGAAGGGGAGTCATTTAAAACAGTTTGCCTATCTCTAGAAGGTGACATAACCAGGTTGAAATCCCCTCCGATGATCATAAAGGGTTGGGATTGGTACTGAGGTAAGTCAAATACCTTATAAAGAAATTCCACCTGACCATTATTAGGTGCGTATATATTAACTAGAATGAAGGAGGAGGACATATAATCACAATCCAGAATAATAAACCGCCCATGAGGGTCAGTGTGTGTATTTTTTACTCTAATGGGGCAGGATTTCATAATTAGAATAGTCACTCCAGCCTTGCCTGAAGGGTCAGATGCCAGGAAGGATGTAGGAAAAAACTTTGAGGCAAATTTCAATGTGCCACCAGCACGAACGTGCATCTCCTGGATCATTATTATGTCCGCACCTGAGGATCTAAACTCCTTCAGAGCAATCCATCACTTCCGAATGGAGTTCAGGCCCTTGACATTATATGGCAAAAGCTTTAAGGTCATGGTGTCAAGTGTACAGGTAAGGGCAATAGATATATATTAAACCTATATTGGCCTAAGACATAACTGACATAAAAAAGGATATGCACATTAGTTATAAAAACATAGTGAAACGGACAAACCCGACGGATCTCAAAAATGATCCAATATACCTCATAGAGAAAAAAAAAAGAAAAAGGAAAAAACATTAGAAAAAAGGTGACCTCATCCAGTAATACTGACATATGAGCTTGGACTCAAGAAACCAAAAATACAAGTATGTGGACAAAAACAGTAGACCAAAAAAGAAAAAAAACAACAGTTGAAAGCCCAAGATACTATTGTGTTTCAGGAGGCCCTGAACCATGTCACAGGCCAAGTAGGGACACATGTGGACCTCTAGCAGGGAACTCTAGGGGAGAGGGGTAGGGTAACCGTCCACTCTCGTTAAAATAAAATTTTAAAAAACTTAGCAGAGGCTACAAATAAATCAGCAAAAGAAAATAAAATGTCAAAAAAGTATTATTAATACCCCATGGGGATGGGGTGGCAGTGCCCCTGAAAAAGGACCAGGGTAGCACTTAAAACCTGAAGTCCAGAACTCAGCACTGAATTTTCCATGGACTGAAAGAATAGAGGGATAAATGAGAATCATAAAGTCCTATCTGGGGACATCAAGGTGGTTGCTTGGCGGATCTTGAGCGTTGAGGAGTGGAGAAATGCTTCTTTGGTTGACCCCTGACCGGGGCCCAGAGGCGATTGGGTGTAGACGAAGGAGGACGAGCTTGTGGAGGTGCAGCTTGTGGATCGTCATCAGGCAATGGAGGGAGATTAAGATTTTTCATGAAGGCATCTCCTTTCTGAAGATCATGTAGGCTATGCTGGACGCCATCCTTAGACACTATGAGGCAAAAGGGAAACCCCCAATAGTATGGAACCCTATGTTGTTGCAAGTGGGATGTTATTGGGCATAAATTCCTCCTTTTTGCCAGGGTGATCGGGGACAGGTTGCTAAAGATTTGTAGCTTGGCCCCCTTATAGGTAATATTTGATTTGTTACGTGCGGTCATGTTCAGGGCTTCCTTACTGTCATAAAAATGAAACCGGACAATGACATCCCTGAACCTAGCTCCAGCGGGAGGTTTTGGGCCGAGGAAGCGGTGGGCCCTGTCCAGGCACCAGTCCACATCCACCACCGTGGGGGCTAAGGTGTTGAAGAGACCCAGGAGGTATGAGCGTAAGGAGGAGTCTCCCTCTGTCTCAGGGATGCCACGGAACCAAAGGTTCTGGCGTCTCTCTCTGTTTTCCAGATCCTCCTGTTACAATTGTAACTGGGTAACAGAATGTTTAAGATTGTAATTTTCCTCCTCCATGGCCTGAACATAGTTCACCATTTCATCAAATTTTTGTTCCAAGGCGTCTGCACGCTCCCCAATGTGGTTAATTTCCCCCCTTAGTTCTGTAGAGATTTTACTCACCTCTGTCACAATATTTTGGAGAAGAAGCTGTAACTTGGCATCTAGTTTCTTATCCAGGATGTCCGGGGTTAAAACCCCTGAGCAGGGGGGGGGGACAGGGCCCGGAATGTGTCCTGTGGTGATAGGGGGGTTGCCTGCATCTTCCGTCCCCAGAAGTGGATCCATTGCGGCGAAGGGATCAGCGGGGGGAACTTGAGGCCGAGGATTGTGGCCTAGTGATGTAGTGGTCCATGCCTGAGCGGTCTGAATAGCCGGTTGTAGTTGTGCTGTTGCTGACCAACAAAAGTTGTAGCGTCTACAAAATAGGGGATAGATTTATGGCATTTTTATTATTAATTTTTTTTTTTACTAGTAATGGCGGCGATCTGCATTTTTTATCAGGACTGTGACATTATGGCGGACAGATCGGACACTTTTGACACTATTTTGGGACAATTGACATTTATACAGGGATCAGAGCTACAAATAGCCACTGATTACTGTATAAATGACACTGGCAGGGAAGGGGTTAAACACTAGGGGGCAATCAAGGGGTTAAGTGTGTTCCCTGGATGTGTTCTAACTGTAGGAGGGATGGGCTCACTGCAACATAACAGAGTTCACTGCTCCCGAATACAGGGAGCAGTAGATCCTTGTCATGTTGCTAGGCAGAACAGGGAAATGCCTTGTTTACATAGGCATCTTGCCGTTTTGCCTCTCCTCGCTGCAATCGTGGTCCGCCTTAAGAGTTACTCGCCACCACTTGCCCCACCCAACCCCTCCCCTGCCCCACCCCTAAGCCCACCCCTAAACACGCCCTTGTAAATTAGCTCATGAAATTACACTGTTAAATGTTTTATGCATTATTAAGTTCCAAAAAAAATATTAACAACAACTTTAAGAATATTAACATAAAGCATATCAGTACCCATCAGTGCAGCCTCACTGTGCCCATCAAATGCAGCTTTACGGTGCCCATAAATGCAGCCTCACTGTGTCCATCAATGCACTCTCACTGTGCCCGTCAATGCAGCCTCACTGTGCCCATCAAATGCAGCTTTATAGTGCCCATGAAAGCAGCCTCACTATGTCCATCAATGCACTCTCACTGTGCCCCATCAATGCAGCCTCACTGTGCCCATCAATGCAGCCTCACTGTGCCCATCAATGCAGCTTCACTATGCCCATCAATGCAGCCTCACTGTGCCCATCAAATGCAGCTTTACGATGCCCATGAATGCAGCCTCACTATGCCCAATTATGCACTCTCACTGTGCCCATCAATTCAGCCTCACTGTGCCCATCAATGCAGCCTCACTATGCCCATCAATGCAGCCTCACTGTGCCCATCAAATGCAGCTTTACGGTGCCCGTGAACACAGCCTCACTATGCCCGTGAACGCAGCCTCACTGTGCCCATGAACACAGCCTCACTGTGCCCATCAAATGCAGCTTTACGGTGCCCATCAATGCAGCCTCCCTATGCCCTTTAATGCACTCTCACTTTGCTCATTATTGCAGCCTCACTGTGCCCATGAATGCAGCCTCACTGCCTGTGAATGCAGCCTCACTGTGGATATGAATGCAGCCTCACTGTGCCTGTAAATGCAGCCTCACTGTGCCCATGAATGCAGCCTCACTGTGCCCATAAATGCAGCCTCACTGTGCCCGTGAATGCAGCCTCACTGTGCCCCTGAGCGCAGCCTCACTGCCCGTGAATGCAGCCTCTCTGTGCCCGTGAACACAGCCTCACTGTACCCGTAAAACGCAGCCTCACTGTGCCTGTGAATGCAGCCTCACTGTGACCCAACAAATGCAGCTTTACTGTGCCCCATCAATGTAGCTTTACTGTGCCCCATCAATGCAGCTTTACTGTGCCCCATCAATGCAGCTTTACTGTGCCCCATCAATTCAGCCTCACTGTGCCCCATCAAATGCAGCTTTACTGTGCCCCATCAATGCAGATTTACTGTGCCCCATCAATGCAGCCTCGCTGTGCTCCATCAAATGCAGCTTTACTGTGCCCCATCAATGCAGCCTCACTGTGCCACATCAATGCAGCCTCACTGTGACTCATCAATGCAGCTTTACTGTGCCCTATCAATGCAGCTTTACTGTGCCCCATCAATGCAGCCTCACTGTGCCCCATCAAATGTAGCTTTACTGTGCCCCATCATCAATACAGACTCACCTGGATGATAGATCACACACACAGCAGGCATATCACATTGTAGGGTCTGTGTTCGGCGGCAAGGTGTAACAAGGTCCCGCCACCCTAGACTGGCTTGTTTCATAGTCAGAACACTGATTCAATCTAATATCACACGAGCCGGTCTAGGGGGGCGGGACCTTGTTACACCGCGCCGCCGAACACAGACCCAGCTCTGTGACACACAGCGGGAGATGCCCATTGTGTGTGTGATACAAAAGAGGAGGAGGAGAGAGAGAGAGAGAGAGAGAGAGAGAGAGAGGGAGGGGAGCGCTTCAGCCTCTGCTCAGCTCAAAGCAGCGCCAGGGCAGCCTGGTCCTGCTGCTCTACTGTGTCCCCCTGCTGACGGTTTCTTCGCTGATCGCTCCAGCCAGGAAACGGTCAACCTGGTCCACCCTGCATCTCACTCGCCCTGCACTAAATTCCACTCGCAAAATGCGAGCAGGCAAGTGGAATTTTTGAGGGCTGTATATATATATATATATATATATATATATATATATTGTCTGCGTGCATACTGTATATACTGTAGGTGTGTTGCTGGATCACTTTTATTTTTAAAAGATGCCTTCTATTACCTTTAGTAGCCTTATCTATTATTTTTGATAGATTATTACAGGTTAGTTGATCTTTGTACATTATCTTTATTGTAATCATTTTAATATCCTTATAAAATGCCATAAAACATATTTTCCCACAACAACCAATATGATTTTATTCTTTTTTTGCTAGTTAGCGGCAGACAACGTTAAACTATAATTAGGCTGCCTTAGCCCTGTTTTCATGGCATAGCTTGCTATTTTTTCTTATCAGCTCAGCACTGTCACTAGCAGGTTTGCTTTGAGGAGAAAGAAGAAGAGGAACAAAGAAGGAGAAAAAAAAACTCAGAAAAGTAAAAACCGAGATTGTTATAGGCTACTGCATCTATGGTATATTACACCATACTTTGAACAGTATCTCATAAAGTGCACGTTACCCCAAAAATGAAGATGCAATATGTGTGTGTATACATACACACTGTAGTTATTAGAAAATCAAGTTTTTATTTATACTTTCACTTTAAAAAAACTAGTGATCCTGCCAGTTATTCTGGACTTCCATTTTAAACTTGCTATGGCATGCCTGTATCTCCCATGATTAGTTGTGCAGCCAGGCCCCCTTCCAACGCGTTTTAGTAAGGGGGCTGTCTTCTTTACACATACTCAGTGGGGAAAGTTCCCAATCTCTGGATAACGTCACACAAAGTGAGCAGGAGGTGGGTGGGATTAGCCATTCACAGCGGGCTGGCGGGATTATGGGACACAGTGGGCAGATGGGCTTACGTCAAAAGCACAGCGAGGAAATAACTTCCCCATCTGTATGCACTATGTTCCGCAACCAACTGCCATTTTGACAGCAAGGCTGCAGCTTGGAGCCACTGTCAAAATTGCAAGTAGTTCTGGAAAGAAGTACACTTACTTCCCTCCTGTGTGTGATATTAGCCCACATGCAAACTGTGTCATTACGCCCACTGCCCACTAACCATGTGTATTGTAAGCCATAGATCGGGAACTTTCCTACTGTGTATATAATGCCCCCTCCTTACTAAATAAACATCCCCCCTTCCACTGTAATGATCATGTGACAGACAAACAAAAGGGTTAAAAAAAGTGAAAAAA
This sequence comes from Aquarana catesbeiana, assembly GCF_042186555.1. NCBI lineage: Eukaryota > Metazoa > Chordata > Amphibia > Anura > Ranidae > Aquarana > Aquarana catesbeiana. The sequence goes on along the minus strand of NC_133325.1, from coordinate 591,259,520 downwards.
TATTTATTTTGGAAAAAAATGTGTTTTGACCAATGTAATTATATTTGTTGTACTTCAGTGGTCTTCTAATGCAGTGGTCATCAACCCTGTCCTCAGGGCCCACTAACAGGCCAGGTTTTATGTATTACCTTGGGGAGATGAAGACTAGAATACTGCAATCACTGAGCAGCAAATGATATCACCTGTGATGTATTTCAGTTATCGTGCAAACCTGGCCTGTTAGTGGGCCCTGAGGACAGGGTTGATGACCACTGTTCTAATGCATCACGTTCATGTAGACGGGCATTCTTGTCAAAGGTTTTTTTTTGCTATTCAAATGCAAACATGCACATTCCAAAAGGCAAAGACAACATTTGACAAGGAAAGCCTGTGTTTGCTTGCTTTGCTTACAATTTAAGCTCACCTTAGTAGAACCTGTAGAACCACGTAAAAAAAAAAAAAAAAAAGTAGCACAAAGCTGGTCAAATGCAGCCTCTGGACTGCCATGTGTACTATTTAACTAAAGACAATATGATTTTGTTGACCTGGATTTGAAGTGTCAAACAAAGGAAAACAGTACCCATCAACACAAACCCTAAACGAGTTGGCTGTAGGAATGTATTGGCCACCAGATGTCGCTACTGCCCTAAATTTAATAAATGTAACTAAAAGCAGGTTCTTAATGGTTATCTGGATTTCAAGATTCTGAAGCCTCAGAATACTTAATCAAGGAATACATGTAAAGCTGAGCATAAGACAGCATTATTACATTGTTATGTAAAGTTATATATATATATCAATGCTGCAATGCTACTAAAAGAACTTTAAAATAGTCAGCAGAGAATGGAGATACAATAATGAATAGCAACAAAAAAGCACATTTACATGAAGAATCAAGTAGTGGAATATAAAGAAGGCCAAAGGACAAGGAACAACAGTAGGGGGCATACATGATTATAGGTAAAGGATTTACAACTTCAATATTTTTTTTCTCCTCCTTATATGTGGATATACTGTATCTATCAAATTGCTGTAAAGAACTCCTGTCTAATTACGAGGAATAATGTTCTGAAATAAAAATCGCTCAATGTAACTTACTCTCTTTTTATTAAAGTGGAACTTCACTCTCTCAATCAACACTTTAATCCTTATGCTGCTAGCATTAGTAGATAGATAGAAAAGTATATATCGTATTTTGTTGGTTTAAACCTTTTTCTTACATTTTTTCAGTTACTTCCAGGTTTCCAGGCTAGGCAAATTATGTCATACATCCCAGGAGTTTTCAGGAGGGGAGGAGGGGAGTAGAGGTTTTCTCAGTTCAGCACACCCTCCTGCCTGTGTTTTGTCACATTCGGCTACCCATCACATTTTGCTACCCACTGGAGTGTGCATGCGTGACGCCGCCATATGCGTTCCAACACTGTTGTAAGACACCACTTTGCCACAGGCCCCCTCATGGGCTTGCTTTGCTCGCCACGCTTTGGGCACGGCCTCGCTTCGCTCAGCATAATTATAATCTTACTCTATGTCCACTTAGATGGTGGGGCTTGAACCTGGACTCAGGGGTGTGGCCACAAAATTCTGCGCAAGCGCAGATCGCCACAGTGTTGGAACGCATATGGCGGCGTCGCACATGCGCAGTCCAGCGGGTAGCAAAATGTGATGGGTCGCCATATGTGCCGAAACACCTGCAAGCCTGAGCTAAAAGCAGCTGGATTACAGTAAGTAAATACTACATGAATCATCTGCCCTTACTCAAGATGGCCATGGCCAGAAATGTTACCCATGTTAAATGTTAAAAATCAGCATTTTTTGTTAAAAAATACTTAGAACTCCCAAAATGGCATATGTTCTGAAAGCAGAGGCCCTGGAGAATAAATTGCTGGCTGTTGCAATTTTTTACGTCACGTGATATTTGCCCAGCCGCTTATCAAATGCTAATTTTCAAGAAAAAATTACACTTAAAGGGTAACTCCACTTTCGTGTGGAAAAAAAAATAGCGAATAAAGAAAAAATTATATAGCGTATACAATTGCAATACAAGTCATATTATAATTGAATGTTGTTAAAAATTACCTTTCTTCTTCAATCAGCAGCCGCTGTAATTTTCTGAAAATGCAATGCAATATGGCTACCGGGAGTTGTTCTGTACACAGACCACTCCCCAGAAACATAATTTTCTGCTTGTGTGATTGGCTCACCAGTTTTCCCCGAAGTTTACAATAAGATACAAGTCAAATTTCAGGCATCCCCTGCAACAAAAATATTATTTTTGGTGAGATACTCCCAATAGGAACACGTCTAAAGGAATGCAGGCCCAGCAGCTTTCCTCATTAGTGCTCTGCAGCTGCCACAGCTGACTGATAATTATGAAACCACTCCCATTATACCCACTCAGCACAGAGGCTCAAACAGTGATTTCTTCAGAATAACCAAAGGTAGGAATCTGCAACAAAGGTTTTTATAATCCTTGCAATGTACATAGATCACCTAGAGGGGAATGTTTTTTTCTCAACAACAGTGGAGTTACACTTTAAATGGATTTTAGTGCAAACAAACACAATATACTACTAACTTTTTGGAAAAATATAAAATATGATGTTGCGTTAAAGTGATTATAAAGTCTCGCTTTTTTCCTACAAAAATAACAAACATGTTATACTTACCTGCTCTGTGAAGTGGATTTGCACAGAGCGGCCCAGATTCTCCTCTTCTTGTTTCCCTCTTCTGTGATCCTGGCCCCTCCCCCCTGTTCAGTACCTCCACAGCAAGCCTTTTGCTATGGGGGCACCCAAGCCGAGTCACAGCTCCTTGTGTCCATTCAGACGTGGAACCCCAACCCGGCTCCAACCCCCTCTCTGATTGGCTAGCTGACTTTGATTGACAGCAGCAGGTGCCAATGGTGCCGCTTCTGTGTCTCAGCCAATCAGGAGGGAGAATCTTGGATGGCTGAGACACTCGTGGACATCGCTGGACTGAGAAGGACCCCAGGTAAGTATTAGGGGGGACTGCTGCACACATAAGGCTTTTTATCTTAATGCATAGAATGCAAATTACAGTACCTAAAACTGTCCATAGTTACATAGTAAAGTTAAATAAAGACATCAGTCCATCAAGTTCAACATGTGTAAGTGAATGTGTGTATTTTTGTCTCTGCCATTTCCCATATCCCTGTATATTGCGTTCTCTAGGATGCCCATCTAAAAGTATTTTAAAATTAATGACACTCCTTGCTAACACCACCAATTGTGCAAGGGAGTTCTATTGTGCAGAGTATTGCAATTAAGCGCTGGAAGCTTCTTTGATACAGCGGCTTTACTTTTATGGAGGATTAGCAATGCATGTCTTTATCATGGAGAAACATGAACAGGAAGCAGGAATATACAAGTACATGCACTGAGATAGACAATACATCCTGTTATATCATAGAAAACATGAACTATACACTATAATACTACAGCACCACCTGCTGCACAGATAGGTAAAATGCAGACAGTCTTGTCAGTTTATTAACAACTTTACATTACATGCTGTTGTTCTTTTCCAACACCCCTTCTCAACAGCATGAGCTTTGTCAAATTATATTCAGCTTCTTCTGAAAATAACTATGACGTTCCTTCAATAACGGCTTGGTGAGTGCATCTGCAGTCATCTCCTCTGACGGGCAGTATTGAATGTCAATAACACCTTGCTCTTGATTGTAGGTAATACTTGACGTCGATGTAGAGTCACAAAACGGGGTGATTGGCGCTGTTCCACTAAAATTCGTCTGATGTGCAGAAACTAGTGTAGAGTGTCAGGTAAAAAATGTGAATAAATAAATAAAAACTGAACATAAATTATTATTTGTAGAAATGATGAAATTACAATCGTGTGAGAAAACTATTCCTCGTGTATATGCGACCAATGCCCAAATATGTATAAAGTGCAACGTGTATTATCATCTTACTGCATAAGGGGTGATCAAGAACAAAACCTTATAGGTAGGTATGAAGAAAGTGATAAGAATTCAAAAAAAAAAAAAAATACCTTCAAAAAATCCTTAAAAATTTTTTCGTAAATATGTGCATAAATGTGTGCATAAAATGCTAAAATATAAATAACCCTATAATTATAAATGCGCATAAAAGGAGTTTGGAAATAAATCATGAAATCAACAGTCCAAAAAAATTGTCCCAAAAGAATAAACAAGCAAAAATCTATAAAACGTTCTTCCTAAAGTGCAAATGGTGAGTCTCTTCAAACATCTAGCAGTGCTCTTTACCGGCAAATCCAATTACGACGTGATAGATTACTTGGAGCTGCAGATTTTCAAACATGGTGGCGAATTGTCTACAAAAACATTCTTTAAGGTAACGGACCGCAATGGATATATACCCACCTCCAGTTGCCATCATCCGAAATGGAAAGAGAACATTCCCAAGGGGCAACTTTTGAGAATACGAAGGAATTGCTGGAACATTGAAGATTATCGAGATCAAGCTGATGCCGTGATTAAGAAGTTCGCAGATAAAGGGTACAAAGTTGACCCCTTAGTTAAATTGAAGGATGAGATACAAGAACTGGACCGGGATTCCTTGTTGGGGAAGGAACAGCGCGACGGAAGAAAAAATTCTCCAGAAGATATAGCTTTCGTAACAGGTTTCAACAACCAATATAGGTCCATTGAATATATAGTAAGGAAGTATTGGCCAATTCTGAGATCAGACAGGACCTTAGGGAAAATTCTTACAAAGAAACCTCGGTTTATTTACAGGAAAGCACCAACCCTCAGAAACCATCTGGTTCATAATGTGATTGATCCCCCTAAGAGTGTGAAACTGTTTGCCGACATGAAAGGTTTTTATAGGTGCCAGAAGTGCCTGGCCTGTAGGGTCAGCAAGAGGCAACCCAAGAAGAGGACCTCTTTCAAGTCAAGGAGTGGTAAAGAATATGATATCAGGGAGCTAGTCACTTGTGATACCACACATGTGACATATATTATTGAGTGTCCGTGCCGACTACAATATGTGTGCAGGTACCACCAGACCTCTACGTGTGCGGATTAGGGAACATATTAATAATATTAGAAAGGGGTTCCCTAAACATAATCTTTCCAGGCATTTTGATGAATATCACAGCAGGGATCCATCCGGTTTGATATTCTATGGCATTGACACGATCAAGGAACAATGGAGGGGGGGCAATAAGAAAAAACTAATCTCCCAAAATGAAACCAGATGGATACATCGTCTTGATTGTCTGGTTCCTAGGGGACTTAATGTGGAAATAGACCTGAATTGTTTTTTATCTAATTTTTAATTGCATGTTCCCTCCTAGAGAAACCCAGAGACCCATACCCTTATGTAACACACTGATGTTCACCATCTTTCCATCCTTTGGATTCTTCTTATTTTCACGTACCTGTTTTATAGTCTATATTATGTTTTAATATTTTTTATACTGCATCACTTATTTATGGATATTCCTTTTTTCACATCATTAACTCCTTTTAGCACTATAGTGCACACTGATTGTAACTCATATGAGGATTATAGGACAGTTTGTTGAGTTTTGTATAGAGTCTACTTACCCTTGGTGAAAGGCAAGGGGTGGAATGGTTCATATGGGGTAAATAAGTCCCAAAAAAATTTTTTTGGGGATATGTAGGCATAACATCCTCCTACTATGGTTTACAAATGCGTGCACATCGGAAATATGTTTTAGTGGATTCATTCTTGAACAACCCACTTATATGTGAATTACCTTTTTAAAAATTTTTTTATAATTTGATACACTTTTATAATTCATTATCCCTGTTGTGATAGGTACTTTTTAATGTTTATCTATGCACCTGCACTTTATGAGTGCCTATATGTTTTTAATATGTTTTTAATATTCCCTTCTTCTCCCTGATTTCGTTTACAAGTTTCTGATGGAGGCGCCGAATGTAATTGTATGGGAATGTGTTGTATTCTTTCCAGCCACTAGATGGTGCGTGGGATATTCCCTTGTGCCTACAATATTCTATCTAGGTTGAGGGGCGGGATTTCCATCATGATTGGCCTCCAGGCGCCTCCATCGTACATATAAGACGTATGGAGTACCAAGATGGCCGCACCTCAGATGACGTCTGGATGACGAAACGCGTAAGGCGTGGCCACGTGATACGCATACGTCTTGTCTTTTTGCTTTACTTCCGGGTGTGGAGCGAGCGGTGGAACGCACGCCGCACCGCGCTGCTTTCAACATACTTGGTTTGACTGCTAACCAGGCAGCGGAACACTGTTTACTTTTTCATTAACATTTTTAATAAAGCCATATTTTTTATGGATTTACGCGATGGGGCTTATTCTTGTTTTATATGGATGTGTCTGCGGGGAGTGACTGGAACCGATTGGGCTACCAGGTGTGGAGATCCGAACGGTGGACTGTCACCAGGGACCATTGCTACAGGATACGGCTGATGGGCTTGATACCCCTGCAGGGGTGAATCCTTCCGGTGAGTGAGGGCACATAGGGGGATCTTTGGAAGTCTGGAGGAGTTTACATCACTAAGAGCACTGCTAGATGTTTGAAGAGACTCACCATTTGCACTTTAGGAAGAACGTTTTATAGATTTTTGCTTGTTTTTTCTTTTGGGACAATTTTTTTGGACTGTTGATTTCATGATTTATTTCCAAACTCCTTTTATGCGCATTTATAATTATAAGGTTATTTATATTTTAGCATTTTATGCACACATTTATGCACATATTTACGAAAAAATTTTTTAAGGATTTTTTGAAGGTATTTTTTTTTTTTTTTTTTTGAATTCTTCTTACTTTCTTCATACCTACCTATAAGGTTTTGTTCTTGATCACCCCTTATGCAGTAAGGTGATAATACACGTTGCACTTTATACATATTTGGGCATTGGTCGCATATACACGAGGAATAGTTTTCTCACACGATTGTAATTTCATCATTTCTACAAATAATAATTTTTGTTCAGTTTTTATTTATTTATTCACATTTTTTACCTGACACTCTACACTAGTTTCTGCACATCAGACGAATTTTAGTGGAACAGCGCCAATCACTCCGTTTTGGGACTCTACATTACTTAGAATTTCACATAGGTGTTATTCTGCGCTAGGGGGGCTGCAGTTCCTTTATTATCTAAGCGCGGAGCTAATTGTTTCTTATACTTGACGTCGATGTGTTTGGTCCTAGGATTGACCCTTTCTGATTGCATAAGCTTTACACATCCCTGGTTGTCTTCAAAAATGGGAATTGGTGTAGACGTGTCTATCCCAATGTCCACAAAAAGTTGACAAATCCAAGCATTAACAAGCGTGAATTTTAATATATATAGAACTTTCTGTAATTTGCATAACCTCAATAAAGATTAAATTAAAAAAAAAAAAAATTAACAAGCGTGTGCTGCTGCAGTGTACTCTTCTTCAGTTGAAGATAGGATTTATGGTCTGTGCAGTCCTCGGCCCAATCAGCATCCACATATCCGAACAGTTTTGGATATGATGTTGTTGGTAACTGTAACTTCATCTGAATTGTTCCTTTGAGGTATTGTAGCACTCTTTTTACTGCATTCCAGTCACGCTGACAAGGAGCTGAAACTTTCCTGCATGGTATCCCCACTGCTGTGGCTACATCTGGTCTTGTCACAGTGGCAACATTTAGCAGTTTACCAATTGCTCTGCGATATATGTCATTTTTGGGTAGCAAGTGTTCTGCTTCATTTTTCTTTTGATAGCCTGCTTTCATAGGAGTTTTCACTTCCTTTGCATCTTTCATATGGAATTGTTCCAAGATATTGGAGATTTTCTGAGATTGGTTGAGACGATAACTTCCATCTTCAACAAATTGTAAAACCAGTTGTAATGTCATCAACATAGATAAGGATGTATATCAATCTGACTTCTTGATTCCTGGAGTAGAGATAGGGCCTGGTTTCTAAAGTGTTAATAAGAGCGGTATATGTCTCTGGAAGGCTGCAGGAGGAGCAGGGCAACAATATGGTTATCTTTGATGTCCTTTCTGATGGCGTATAGCTGCTCTCTGGTCTCTAGTATAGCATTCACGTGGTCACACATATGCTGGCCTTCTTCTAGTATCATCTTATATAGCTTTCTTAGCAAAAATAGTCTGCTGTTGAGGCTTGAACTCTCATGCAGTTTTTGTAATGACGTCCACATACCTTTGGCCATTGTCTCTGTTCTTATGTGGATAAGCTGGTCATCTTCCACTAGCAAGCTTGTAATTGCTTTTGCCTGTCTATCCTTCTTATCCCAGCTCCCGTCTCCTTGTCTATGGGTCTGTCTGTATTTAGCACTTGCCACAAGTCATCCTTGCTGAGAAACACTTCCAGTTTAAACTTTTACAGCTGGTTATTGGCATTGTTCAGCTTTGCAATTGTAAACTTCACATCTGAACCGATTGCCATCTTTCGGCTGTTTGCGTACAGTACTCACAGACTTTCAGCATCCTCTACAGTGCCTGGACACTGCTGGGTTTGCTGGCTGTGCCTGGGACCCATAACCTATTGTGCAGAGTATTGCAATTAAGCACTGGAAGGTTCTTGGATACAGCAAACGGCTTTACTTTTATGGAGGATTAGCAATTCATGTCTTTATCATGGAGAAACATGAACAGGAAACAGGAATATACAAGTGCATGCACTGAGATAGATAATACATCTGTCAGGGCTGGGCTCAGCCCTTCCTTCTCTGAGCTGGCCGCTCAGCTGTCGGCTAATTGCCAGCTCCCATCTCTCTCCACAGTTACCCAGCTGTTGATGATCCTGCTCGTCAGTCCTGCCTACTTAAGCCGTCCAGTCCAGAGGAGCTCTGCGTTCGCCTTGGTCACATCACAAGAAACTATAGCCTGCATTCCTGTTTAAAGACTGGCTTTGCTGACATCCCTTCTGGCTCCAGATCCTGCTTGCTTACTTTGATCCCTGACTTCTGCTTAGCTGACTATCCATTCCGGTTACTGAACTTTGGATATGTTTTGACTACGTTTGTTCTTTTTACTTTTATTATTAAACAAGTGTGATTTTACTGTACTTCTGATTTCATGATTTCTGACAGTAGGCGAAGGCCATGAATTCAGAAGATACAGTCAATCCACTTGTTGGTAATGTTTTTCTCAGATTGGATGAGCAAGATCACCACATTGATCAGTTTGCCATAGCATTACAAACGCTACTGAGTCGCACGGCTCACCTGGAATCTCCCACTGTGTCTGCTCCGGTACAACCTGAGTTGCAGGCCGTCCCTGCTGCTGTGCCAGTCTCTGTGCAGGCACCCGCCTCAAGTATTACCTCTATAAGAGGTATGTCTGATTCCACTCCGCTTCCCCAGCAATTTGGGGGCAATCCAGTTCAATGTAGAGGGTTTCTCAACCAGGTTAAGATATACTTTGAGATGATGCCCCAGGCGTTTCCCATGGACAGACGCAAAGTAGGTTTCATGATATCTTTGCTTTCTGAGAGAGCCTTGGCCTGGGCAAACCCTCTATGGGAGACACAAAAACCTGTTGTCTTGAGTCACCCTGAGTTTGTGGCCTCCTTTAAAAGGGTATTTGACGTTCTCACATGCTCTGCTTCTGCTGCCAAGTGCCTCATGTCCATCAGAGTACAAGAACTGTTGCCAACTATGCCATTGAATTCCGTACTCTGGCAGCAGAAGTCACTTGGAACAATGAGGCCCTCGTGGCTGCTTTTTTTCATGGTCTCTTGGATTCCATCAAGGATGAGATAGCAGCCCGAGACATACCCACTGAACTGGAGAAGTTGATCACGTTTGCCATCCTTGTTGGCTCCAGACTCAGAGAAAGACTCTTTTTTAAGGAGCGCTGGTGGGCATGTCACAAATCAGGCGGTTTATGGGCAGGTGGATTTCCCGCTGAATTTCAGCCAACCGAGCACTGGCTGTGTATGACCGCCTGAAATGGCTACAGACTCTTCTGGCCAGCTTTAGCACATCTTGCAACCCTGGGTACGTATTTAGGAAATGCTGCACCACCAAATTGAGGACATGTGCCAGGCATGGCACATGTGTCAACTCTCCCTGTCTAAGGGCGGACAGGAAGTTTGAGCCATTATCGCACACCACCATTTCTGGCTCCAGCTGGCATAGTGTGAACTATCTGTGGGCTTGTCCCTGCAGAGCTGCAAGAATCTCTGCTCCGGTGTGGTTCCTGTCCCCTAAACACACCAGCTGAAGCACTGCATAGCACATTTTAGCCTGACTCTAGGAATAGCCCTTTGAACGCTTAGGGGGTACCTGATGTTCATAGGACAATTCTGCAGAGGAGGGCAGGGAGGTGGCGGAGGAAGAGGAGGAGGAGGGGGTAGAGCTCACAGGTCTGGCATCATCACCACCAGCTGTATGGAGACGTGGGGGCACAACAAGCTGCAGCATCAAGCCCTGTCCTGCACCCTTTCGAGTTGCAAGCAGCGTTACCCAGTGTGCTGTGAACAAAATATATTGTCCCTGTCCATGCTTGCTGGACCACGTGTGTCAGCAGTAAGGTGGCTTTTACGGTTGACTGCCTTGCCCAACAATGCCAGAACATTCCCTTCCACATGATAGTAGAGGGATGGAACAGCCTTACGTGAAAAGTAGTAGTGACTGGGAACCTGCCATTGTGGTACAGCATATTGTGCGAATTCATGGAAGAGGGCAGAATCCACCAGGCTGAAAGACAGAAGTTGGAGAGCCAACAGCTTTGACAAGCTTGCATTCAGATGCTGGGCATGTGGGTGGCAGGGACTGTATTTTTTTTCCGCTGCAACAAGTGGGGCAGAGAAATTTGCTGGCTACAGTCTACAGCTGTGGGTGTGCTGCTGGCAGATGGGCTGCTAGGACCTGGGACACCCTGTGCTATACCATCATCCCTCAGTGGAGACTACTGAGAGGTAATGACTTGGTATAGCAGGAGCAGACTGAAGAGGGTAAGGAGAAGGAGGAGGAAGAGGAAAAGATTTTTGCCCCTTTTGTGTGGCTTTTAGGTGCTCTTGCCAACGGGCTGAGTTGTTGGACGTTAAATACATTGTTAAGCATGTGGTACCCAAATGGTTGGTGTTTTTGCCAGGTTTTATGTGCTCGAGACACAGTTTCAGATAGCAACAGTGCGATCTGCTGCAGATGTGCTGAAAAAGGCCCAGACAGCTGAGCTTTGGGGAGTGGGCCAGGAGATAACAGCTGCAGAATGTGATGGAATAGGGTGGCGGCTCTCTACTCTTTCTTGATGTTGGCCTCCTTAGAGTTGTGCTGCCTCACCTTCAGTTTCCTCCTCTGCTCTATCTGGCACCCAAGTCACATCAGTGACCTCATTATTATCATCCTCATCATCTCCATCTCCTCCATCTTCATCATTACCACTGGGGACTAGGAAAGAGCTTTGTGTTCGAATCAAACGCATGTTCGACTCGAACATCGCCTGTTCGGTCATTTGCCAAATTACGAACGATATGGGCCATTCGCGCCAAATTCGAGTGGCGCTTCATGGCCCATAATTCACTGCGGCATCGCAGTGCATTGCTGGCTGATGATTGGCCAAGCATGCACTATGACCTGCATGCTTGGCCAATCACAGCGCCGTCTGTACAGAGAGCCGTAATTGGCCAAAGCCAGGGTGGCTTTGGCCAATTATGGATCAGGGGGTTTAGTACACGCCCCACACTATATAAGGCCGCCTGCACGGCGGCCCTGTGTAGTGTGTTCCGGCGTTGAGAGAGAGAGATAGAAAGACAGAGAGACAGTGTCATTTGATTTAAGTTAGATAGAGTAGGCAGGCGAGTCAGTTAGCTGCACTTACAGTGTATTGTATATATATATATATATATATATATATATATATATATATATATATATATATATATACATATTAGGTGTTGTATATATATATATATATATATATATATATATATATATATATACATATTAGGTGTTGTATATATATATATATATATATATATATATATATATATATATATATAGACATATAGACATATATACACTGTATTCAGTTTATCTAGATCCGTTCCTGTTATTCTCTTCCTACTACTGACAAGCAGGCAGGTGTTTTTACAGTATTTACAGCTACTTCTGATCCTATTAGTACAGTACCGCAGGCAGCTGCAGTATTTACAAGTTAGTGTAGTGCGTTCTCTGCACAGTGTGCACCTAAAGCTGCCTGAAGAAAATGGGTGGTGTTCTTCTGATCCTATTAGTACAGTACCGCAGGCAGCTGCAGTATTTACAAGTTAGTGCAGTGCATCCTCTGCACAGTGTGCACCTAAAGCTGCCTGAAGAAAATTAGTGATGTTCTTCTGATCCTATTAGTACAGTACCGCAGGCAGCTGCAGTATTTACAATTTAGTGTAGTGCGTCCCCTGCACAGTGTGCACCTAAAGCTACCTGAAGAAAATTAGTGGTGTTCTTCTGATCCTATTAATACCACAGGCAGGCAGCTACAGTATTTACAGTTAGTGTACTGTGTCCTCTGCACAGTGTGCACCTAAAGCTACCTGAAGAAAATTAGTGGTGTTCTTCTGATCCTATTAATACTACAGGCAGGCAGCTACAGTATTTACAGTTAGTGTAGTGCGTCCTCTGCACAGTGTGCACCTAAAGCTACCTGAAGAAAATTGCTGTTGTTCTGCTCCTATTAATACCACAGACAGGCAGCTACAGTATTTACAGTTAGTGTACTGTGTCCTCTGCACAGTGTGCACCTAAAGCTACCTGAATAAAATTGGTGGTGTTCTTTTGATCCTATTAATACCACAGGCAGGCAGCTACAGTATTTACAGTTAGTGTACTGCGTCCTCTGCACAGTGTGCACCTAAAGCTACCTGAAGACAATTGCTGTTGTTCTGCTCCTATTAATACCACAGACAGGCAGCTACAGTATTTACAGTTAGTGTACTGTGTCCTCTGCACAGTGTGCACCTAAAGCTACCTGAATAAAATTGGTGGTGTTCTTTTGATCCTATTAATACCACAGGCAGGCAGCTACAGTATTTACAGTTAGTGTACTGCGTCCTCTGCACAGTGTGCACCTAAAGCTACCTGAAGACAATTGCTGTTGTTCTGCTCCTATTAATACCACAGGCAGGCAGTTACAATATTTACAGTTAGTGTACTGCGTCCTCTGCACAGTGTGCACCTAAAGCTACCTGAAGACAATTGCTGGTGTTCTCATACTAATAATACTACAGGCAGGCAGTTGATTCTGCTAGCTGCAGTATCAGTATATATATACATCCCAGCTTTGTACAGCTACATCTCACTGCAGGCCATTAGTATGTCTGGAAGGCCAACAAGGAGAGGCAGACAGTCACAAGCCAATAAAAGAGGGCAAGCAGGCTCTGTGTCTAGAGGCAACAGTGCTGGTCGTGGAGACGGTGCATCCTCATCAGCGCATGGCCGTGGGACACTCTTGTCCTTTTTTTCGGCAGCTGGCGGTGTTGACCGCAACATGCGGAAGACTTGGTAGAGTGGATGACCAAGCCATCCTCATCCTCCTCATCCTCTCTCACCCAGGCTCAGGGAACTTTGTCTGGCAAAGCAGCTGCCAACGTGGCCTCTTCCCTCGGCTCAATGTCATCAGTCACTCCTTCCCTAGCCGCACCATGTCCTCCTGAGGAGTCCCCCGAACTGTTTGACCACAGTGTTGGGTACATGCTCCATGAGCATGCCCAGCGTTTTGAAGGCTCCGATGATGGTACCCAGCTAGAGGAAGGCAGTAACGTGAGCTCAGAAACAGGGGATGCCCAAGAAGGACAGCAATCTGGCAGTCATGTTCCCCCAGCTGCAGCATACTGCCAGCTTTGCTCCAGTGATGAGGAGAGAAGGGATGATGAGGTCACTGACTCCACGGATGCCTGATAGGAGAGAGGAGGAGGCACATCACCAATGAGGCAGGATGCCCTCCAGGGGCCAGCTTAAGGGCAGCACACCAACTGCATCACACCGCAGAGCTCCGCATGTGCAGGGCACTGCTGTCTGCGTGTTATTCCAAAAGATCTTTGGTGTGGGCCTTTTTTGAGACGAGTGCATCAGATCCCACCGCTGCTATTTGCAACATATGTCTCAAGCGTATCTCTCGTGGCCAAAACATCTCCCACTTGGGCACCACATGCTTGACCAGACATATGTTGACCTGCTATGCAATTCGTTGGCAATCGTACTTAAAAGACCCACACCAAAGAGCAAAGAAGACCTCTCCTTGCTCCTCATCAGCTGGGATCTCCAACCCCACTGAACTTTCAGTCCTCTCTGAGACCTGCACTGAGAGGAATGAAGGTGTAGAATTAGGTGTGTCACAGCCAAGTACTTGGAGGCAATCTGCTGTCGGTACACCTACATCAGATTGTACCAGGCAAATTTCCCTGCCCCATCTGCTGCACCGTCGAAAGAAGTTCGCTCCCAGCCATCCACGTGCCCAGCAGTTGAATGCTAGCTTGAATAAATTTTCAGTTGGTAGACTCTGCCCCCTTCCGTGAGTTTGTGGAATGTGCGGTTCCTCAGTGGCAGGTTCCCAAACGCCACTTTTTCTCACTCACGGAAGGTGATTCCGGCTCTCTGCCGGCATGTGGAAGGCAATGTCTTGGCCTCGCTGGACAGGGCGGTCAGTAGAAAGGTGCATATTACCACTGACTCATGGTCCTGCAGGCATGGACAGGGACGTTACCTATCTTTCACCACGCACTGGGTGACTCTTCTGACAGCTGGGAAGGATGCAGGACAGGGTGCAGTAGTGTTGGAGGTTGTTCTGCCACCATGCCTCCAAAATACTACTAGTGGTGATTCTGCCACACCTCTCTCCTCCACCCCCTCTTCTTCTTCCTCCATTTGACTTCGGAACCAGTGGTGCTCCGTAGGCGTTCAAGGGGCTACGCAAGCACGCAGGCCAAAAGATGCCATGCAGTGCTTGAGCTGGTGTGCTTGGGGGACAAGAGCCACACTGGGGCAGAGATTCTGTCAGCTCTGCAGAGGCAGGTTCAGAGGAGGATGACACCACGCCAGCTTAAGGCAGGTATGCTGGTTTGCGACAATGGCACCAACCTCCTCTCCGCCCTCTGACAGGGACAACTGACCCATGTGCCCTGTTTGGTTCACATCCTTAACTTGGTGGTGCAGCGGTTCTTGGGCAGGTGTCCGGGCTTACAGGATGTCCTGAGGCAGGCCAGGAAAGTCTGTGTGCATTTCCGCAGGTCATATAATGCCAGTGCTCGGCTGGCTGCCCTCCAAAAGGAATTTAACCTGCCCAAGAACCGCCTAATCTGTGACATGCCCACCAGGTGGAACTCAACGCTGCCTATGCTGCAGCGGCTGCACACGCAGCAGAGGGCCATCAATGAGTACCCGTGCAACTTTGGCACCAGGACAGGATCAGGGGAGCTTGGTTTTTTTCCCCACGCCAGTGGGCCATGATCGGGGATGCATGCACTGTCCTGTCACCATTTGAGGAGGCCACGAGGATGGTGAGCAGTGACAGTGCATGCATCAGTGACACTGTCCCTTTGTCCACCTGTTGGAGCACACTCTGCGTGGAATAATGGACAGGGCACTTGAGGCAGAACAGAGGCAGGAAGAGGAGGACTTCCTTAGCTCTCAAGGCCCCTTTTATCCAGACAGTGTTCCTGCTTGCCCACCGATCACACAGGAAGAAGATGAGGAGGAGGAGGAGGAAGAGGAGGATTGTGTCAGCATGGAGTTGGAGCCTGGCACTCAGCATCAGCAGCAGTCTTTAAGGGATCATTTACAGTCCCAAGAAACCCATGGACTTGTACGTGGCTGGGAGGAGGTGGCTGCAGATCATGTCGTCCTTAGTGACCCAGAGGACTCCGGACCGAATGCCTCAGCAAACTTACCCTGAATGGCCTCCCTGCGGAAGGATCCTCGTATTCGTGGTATCAAGGAGAGGGATCAATACTGGCTGGCAACCCTCCTTGATCCACGTTACAAGGGTAAGTTTGCGGACCTTATCTTGCCATCGCAGAGGGAGCAGAGGATGAAACATCTTCGGAAGGCCTTGCAGAAAGGTCTGTGCAACGCGTTCCCAGAGACTGGGAGGTTACAAACTCCTGTTCCTGGACAACATGTTGCTGAGGCTTCGATCAGTCAAAGGAGGAGCGGTGGAGAAGGTGGCCGTCTGACCGATGCATTCAGACAATTTTTTCGTTCCGCAGCCCCAAAGTATGATTGGTTCCAGCGTCTGTTTTACATGGTGCAGGAATACCTAGGGGCAAGAACTGACTTGGACACCTTTCCTACCGAAAATCCTCTGGGTCACTGAGTCTTGAGGATGGATCACTGGCCAGAGCTTGCATAGTATGCAACTGAGCTACTGGCCTGTCCTGCATCCAGCGTTCTTTCGGAACGCACATTCAGTGCTGCTGGAGGTTTAGTAACTGAGCACAGGGTGCGCCTTTCCACCGACTCAGTCGATCTACTGACCTTCATAAAAATGAATCAGTCTTGGATCACCACCAGCTACCAAGCACCTGATGCTGATGTAACTAAATCATTTTTTTGAAATGTCAGATCCCTTCAAGACTGCCTATGCTAATGCTGAGTGACTATCCTGTTATGCTGAGTGACTATCCTCTTCCTCCTCAATGATCATGCTGATAGCTTGTAAGAATATTTTTGGTTCTGGGCGCCGCCGCCAGTGGCTAAGGCCCAATTTTTCAGCCCCTGTTTAACAGGGTCGTGTAATTACAATTTTTGATGCAATATTTTGCAAGGAGGGTTCGTTGCTGCACTCAACTAGAGTATTTGTGAGGGGTTGCAGTGTTGTGGTGCCAGCACCAGTGCCTAAGGCCCAATTTTTCAGCCCGTTTAAGAGGGGCGTGTAATTACAATTTTTGATGCAATATTTTGCAGGAGGGCTCATTCCTGCGCTCCAACTAGAGTATCTGTGAGGGGTTGCAGCATTGTGGCACCAGCACCAGTGCCTAAGGCCCAATTTTTCAGCCCGTTTAAGAGGGGCGTGTAATTACAATTTTTGATGCAATATTTTGCAGGAGGGCTCATTCCTGCGCTCCAACTAGAGTATCTGTGAGGGGTTGCAGCGTTGTGGCACCAGCACCAGTGCCTAAGGCCCAATTTTTCAGCCCCTTTTTAACAGGGGCGTGTAATTACAATTTTTGATGCAATATTTTGCAGGAGGGCTCATTCCTGCGCTCCAACTAGAGTATCTGTGAGGGGTTGCAGTGTTGTGTCACCAGTGCCTAAGGCCCAATTTTTCTACCCCTGTTCAACAGGGACATGTAATTACAATTCTTGATCTAATATTTCACAGCAGGGCCCGTTTCTGTGCCCACCAAGAGTAACTGTGAGGACTTACAGTGTTGTGGCACCAGCACCACCACCACCAAAGGCCCAATTTTTCTGCCCCTGTTCAACAGGTGCATGTAATTACAATTCTTGATCTAATATTTCACAGCAGGGCCCGTTCCAGCTCCCACCAAGAGTAACTGTAAGGACTTGCAGTGTTGTGGCAACACCACCACCACCAAAGGCAGAATCTTTCTGACCCTGTTTAACAGGGGCATGTAATTACAATTCTTGATCTAATATTTCACAGCAGAGCCCGTTCCTGCGCCCACCAAGAGTAACTGTGGGGGCTTACAGTGTTGTGGCAACACCAACACCTAAGCCCCCAATTTCTGCAGCGTATATAGGGCAGGCCCCTACTTTCAAACATCCAACTTACAAACGACTTTTACTTGCAAACGGAAGGAGACAACAGGAAGTGAGATGAAATCTACCCCTAGGAAGGGAAAATTCTCTCCTGTAAGAGTTAATTTGGGAAAAACGTGTCTCCTCTCCACTGATGCTTTATCACCAATCCTTGTTTCACTAAAAACCCAAATTGTCAAAAAACATTTGTCATTGGGACAGAAAGTGAGATAAAATCTTCTGAAGAGGTGCACAGACAGCAAAACAAATGTCACACGGGTGATAACCCTTCCCTATGTTTTCCAAAAAGCTTAAAAATAGATTTTGTGGCTGGAGCTACACTTTAATGTACCAGTTCAAAATTACAAACAGATTCTACTTAAAGGGGTTGTAAAGGTAAAAATGTATTCACCTTAATGCATTCTATGCATTAAGGTGAAAAAACTACTGACAATACCACCGCCCCCAGCCCCCCGTTTTACTTACCTGACCCCTCGAAAGTCGGCTGCTCGTTCCCGACATCCATTCCGCTGCTCAGCCTGACCGCTGATTGGCTACAGTGGATGGATTGGAAGCAGCGCAGCCATTGGCTCGCGCTGCTGTCAATCACATCCAATGATGCGGCGCGCTGGGGGGCGGGGCCGAGTGATACAGTGAGCGGCTATAGCCGCCGGCTGTATCACGGGAGCGCGCCCGCAACAACTAACCACCATGCGAGGGAGCTCGCATTGAGGTGGTTAGTTCTTGCGGGGAGGAGCTGAAACAGCCACCGAGGGACCCCAGAAAAGCAGGTTCAGGGCCACTCTGTGCAAAACAAGCTGCACAGTGAAGGTAAGTATAACATGTTTGTTATTTTTAAAAAATAAAAAAATTACCTTTACAACCACTTTAACAACAAACCTACAGTCCCTGTCTTGTTTGCACAGCCTGTATACTGCTGTTCAGAAGGCCTGGGGCCCCACGCCTTTCCTTTTTTTAATTTGGGTGCGGGGTTCCCTTTAATATCCATACAAGACCCAAAGGGCCTGGTAATGGACTGGGGGGGGGGGGTACCCATGCCGTTTGTCTCACTGATTTTCATCCATATTACCAGGACCGGACATTACATTAAAGCCGTAAGCAGTTTTAAATGACTTTTATTACTTTAAAAATGTCATTTTGTGCAGGGACTGTTCTAAGCACGGGAAACACGTGCCACTTTACAGGCATACTATAGACACCCCCCAGGTACAATATTTAAAGGAATATTTCCCTTTTTTTTCACTTTAAGCATTATTAAAATCACTGCTCCCGAAAAAAACATTTTTAAAACTTTTTTTTGCATTGATACATGTCCCCTGGGGCAGGACCTGGGTCCCCAAACCCTTTTTAGGACAATACCATGCAAATTAGCCTTTAAAATTAACACTTCTGATTTCGAACATTCGAGTCCCATAGACTTCAATGGGGTTCTAACGTTCCTGTGAATTTTCGGTCCATTCTCAGGTTCTGGTGCGAACCGAACCAGGGGGGTGTTCGGCTTATCCCTACTGGGGACAACATGGCAATA
Source organism: Aquarana catesbeiana (assembly GCF_042186555.1). Taxonomy (NCBI): domain Eukaryota; kingdom Metazoa; phylum Chordata; class Amphibia; order Anura; family Ranidae; genus Aquarana; species Aquarana catesbeiana. The sequence goes on along the minus strand of NC_133325.1, from coordinate 591,240,311 downwards.
CTCTGTGGCTTGGGGAACATGAATGCCAATTTGTCTACCAATCTTCCTCCATCTCTCTAGGCTCATGTTCCTGACATCCTCAACCGCAGAACCAACATCTGAATCTAGTAATGGCTGGGCATCATCAATAAGCAAGTGACTGATGCTGTATTGATTGCGTGACAGAGGATGAGGAGGATGAGGAAGGTTTAGTAAGCCAGTCCACCACCTCCTCTGCATGCTGTGGCTGGATAGCACGGGCAAACTCACTAAACAGAGGAAATGATGCCCTGCCTGAGGACTGACCACCATGTTCACATTTGCCTGTTGACACATTTGTTGCTGTCCCCCTTACAGTGCCAAGGGAACGTCTGCCTCTGCTTGTTGTCCTCCCAGACATTATTGGGAGGGGGCGATGCTTATAAGCAAATGTAAAGAAGAAGTTGAATTCTGTATGTAGATGCACTTTAATCAATGTAAAGAGGTGTTTGGTGCACTTTAATTTGAGTACTCACACTACACAGACACACTCCACGGATACACTATATTATACCGCAATCTAATGCGCCAAATGTACAGTGACGCACAGAACTAAATGGCATTAAACTGGCAGTAACGCACACTATAATAAATGGCGTTAAACTGCCAGTAATGCACAACACTATATGGCGTTAAACTGGCAGTAACGCACACAAAACTATATGGCGTAAACTGGCAGTAACGCACACAGAACTATATGGTGCTAAACTGGCAGTAATGCACACAAAACTATATGGCGTTAAACTGGCAGTAATGCACACAGAACTATATGGCGCTAAACTGGCAGTAACGCACACAGAACTATATGGCGTTAAACTGGCAGTAACGCACACAGAAGTAAATGATATTAAACTGGCAGTAACGCACAAAACTATATGCCGTTAAACTGGCAGTAACGGACGCAGAACTATATGGCATTAAACTGGCATTAACACACACAGAACTACATGGCATTAAATTGGCATTAAAGCACAAAACTATATGGCGTTAAACTAGCAGTAATGCACACAGAACTATAATTTGAGTACTCACACTACACATACACACTCCACAGATACACTATAATATACTGCAATATAATGTGCCAAACGTACAGTGATGCAGAGATCTAAATGGCGTTAAACTGGCAGTAACCCATGCAATAGTAAATCGGTGTTAAACTGACAGTAACGCACAAAACTATATGGTGTTAAACTGGCAGTAACGCACACAAAACTACAGTATTTGGTGGTAAACTGGCAGTAACGCACACAGAACTATATGGTGCTAAACTGGCAGTAACGAACACAGAACTATATGGCGTTAAACTGGCATTAACGCACACAGAACTATATGGCTTTAAATTGGCATTAACGCACAAAACTATATGGTGTTAAACTAGCAGTAACGCACACAGAACTATATGCCGTTAAACTGGCAGTAACGGACAGAGAACTATATGCTGTTAAACTGGCATTAACGCACACTGAACTATATGGCATTAAACTTGCATTAACCACTTCAGCCCCCCGGAAGGATTTACCCCCTTCCTGACCAGAGCACTTTTTACAATTTGGCACTGCGTCGCTTTAACTGCTAATTGCACGGTCATGCAATGCTGTACCCAAACGAAATTTGTGTCATTTTCTTCCCACAAATAGAGCTTTCTTTTGATGGTATTTGATCGCCTCTGCCCTTTTTATTTTTTGCGCTATAAACGGAAAAAGACCGAGAATTTTGAAAAAAAATGATATTTTCTACTTTTTGTTATAAAAAAAATCCAATAAACTCAATTTTAGTCATACATTTAGGCCAAAATGTATTCGGCCACATGTCTTTGGTAAAAAAAATGTCAATAAGTGTATATTTATTGGTTTGCGTCTACAAGCTAGGGTACATTTTCTGGAATTTACACAGCTTTTAGTTTATGACTGCCTATGTCATTTCTTGAGGTGCTAAAATGGCAGGGCAGTACAAACCCCCCCCCCCAAATGACCCCATTTTGGAAAGTAGACACCCCAAGGAAATTGCTGAGAAGCATGTTGAGCTCATTGAATATTAATTTTTTTTTTGTCCCAAGTGATTGAATAATGACAAAAAAAAATAAAATCCAAAAAGTTGTTACTAAATGATATATTGCTCACACAGGCCATGGGCATATGTGGAATTGCACCCCAAAATACATTCAACTGCTTCTCCTGAGTACGGGGATACCACATGTGTGGGACTTTTTGGGAGCCTAGCCGCGTACGGGGCCCCGAAAACCAATCTCTGCCTTCAGGATTTCTAAGGGTGTAAATTTTTAATTTCACTCTTCACTGCCTATCACAGTTTCGGAGGCCATGGAATGCCCAGGTGGCACAAACCCCTCCCAAATGACCCCATTTTGGAAAGTAGACACCCCAAGCTATTTGCTGAGAGGCATGGTGAGTATTTTGCAGCTCTCATTTGTTTTTGAAAATGAAGAAAGACAAGAAAAAACATTTTTTTTTTCTTTTTTCAATTTTCAAAACTTTGTGACAAAAAGTGAGGTTTGCAAAACACTCACTATACCTCTCAGCAAATAGCTTGGGGTGTCTACTTTCCAAAATAGGGTCATTTGGGGGGGGGGGGGGTTGTGCCACCTGGGCATTCCATTGCCTCCGAAACTGTGATAGGCAGTGAAGAGTGAAATCAAAAATTTACACCCTTAGAAAGCCTGAAGGCGGTGCTTGGTTTTCGGGGTCCCGTACGCGGCTAGGCTCCCAAAAAGTCTCACACATGTGGTATCCCCGTACTCAGGAGAAGCAACAGAATGTATTTTGGGGTGTAATTTCACATATTCCCATGGCATGTTTGAGCAATATATCATTTAGTGACAACTTTGTGCAAAAAAAAAAAATTTGTCTCTTTCCCGCAACTTGTATCACAATATAAAATATTCCATGGACTCGACATGCCTCTCAGCAAATAGCTTGAGGTGTCTACTTTTCAAAATTGGGTCATTTGGGGGGGTTTTGAACTGTCCTGGCATTTTATGCACAACATTTAGAAGCTTATGTCACACATCACCCACTCTTCTAACCACTTGAAGACAAAGCCCTTTCTGACACTTTTTGTTTACATGAAAATATTATTTTTTTTTGCAAGAAAATTACTTTGAACCCCCCAACATTATATATTTTTTAAAGCAAATGCCCTACAGATTAAAATGGTGGGTGTTTCATTTTTTTTTTCACAAAGTATTTGCGCAGCGATTTTTCAAATGCATTTTTTGGGGAAAAAACACACTTTTTTAAATTTGAATGCACTAAAACACACTAAATTGCCCAAATGTTTAATGAAATAAAAAAGATGATCTTAGGCCGAGTACATGGATACCAAACATGACATGCTTTAAAATTGCGCACAAACGTGCAGTGGAAATAAAATAAATACATTTTTAAAAGCCTTTAAAAGCCTTTACAGGCTTTACCACTTTAGATTTACAGAGGAGGTCTACTGTTAAAATTACTGCCCTCGATCTGACCTTCGTGGTGATACCTCACATGCATGGTGCAACCAACGCTTGCGTACATCTTAGCGCGAGAGCAGGGGGGGACAGGGGTGCTTTTTTTTTTTTTTTTTTTCTTTATTATTTTTTTGCTTTTTTATCTTATTTTTAAACTGTTCCTTTCATTTTAAAAAAAAAAAATTGGGGTCTATTAAACCTTAGATCTCTGCTCTGCCCTCAAAGCATCTGACCACACCAAGATCGGTGTGATAAAATGCTTTCCCAATTTCCCAATGGCGCTGTTTACATCCGGCGAAATCTAAGTCATGAAATGCTCGTAGCTTCCGGTTTCTTAGGCCATAGAGATGTTTGGAGCCACTCTGGTCTCTGATCAGCTCTATGGTCAGCTGGCTGAATCACCGGCTGCATTCTCAGGTTTCCTGTTGAGACAGGAGAGCCAGAGAAAAACATGGAAGACAGTGGGGGGGGGGCATTCCCTCCCACTGCTTGTAAAAGCAGTCTAGAGGCTAGTTAGCCGCTAGGATTGCTTTTACATAAAAGCCGACCGCTGGCTGAAAAGAATGATACCAAGATGATACCTAAACCTGCAGGCATCATTCTGGTATAACCATTCAAAGTAGTGAATGGCGTACCTGAAGACATAAAAATGGTTAACAATAAAACACAGTAAACGGTAAAGTATAAAAAATTGCATACCTAAAAAGCAAACATGATAAAACATAATAACAATAAAACATTGCAGAATAGAATACAGTAAAAAAGAGCAGAACAATAGAGAGGGAATAGAGAGAGAGAGAGAGAGAGAGAACAATAAAACGACAACTATTTTTTTTTATTTTATATATTTTTTTTTTTACACTTTTTTTTGTAACTAACTTTTATAACTGTAACCGGTTCCAGGATCGGGTCTCTCAAAATGCGATGGCATCTTGGGAGACCCTGTGAAAGTGCGCCTAGTCTATGCAATGCTGTACCCTATGCTAATACTCAACTAGTGTATGGTAGCGTTCAAAACATTCACCAATGCAAAGACCAGGATTGTTAGGACAGGAGGGACAATAATAGCGGGTGTCGCGCCTATATCCGCACTTGCTGCAGACATGACATCTTTTTTGGCGGGGTTCAATGGGTAGGGGTACTCGGGAGGACATAAAGAAAATGCCTCTCATGCAGCCGACTGCATTTGGTTGGGGATGTGAATGGGGGAAGTACGGGCGCTGCAGAAGTGATGGGTTCCCAATTAGGATTGGCGAATGCAGCAGGAAGGGCATTATGGGCACGACGGGCCTGTTTGTCTTCTTCTTGGTGGCAGCGGGACACTACTTGTGCTTGCCACCTCACCAGCTTGAACTGCTCTTATGGGACTCGCCACGTCACCAAGTGTTACTGCAGTGCTGGCTTGACTACGACTGGGGTGTACTAGGCCGCTGGTGCTTGCCAGTTCACCAAAAAGCTACCAAAAATACTGTTAGCGATCGCAGGGATCAGGCCTGACTCTGCGAACGCTGCAGTTATGTGTTTAGTGTTTTGTAAGTGACGGTGATTGATCGAAACTGCACTTGGGTGGGCTGGGCTGGGTTGGGCGGAGGGGCAAAACGCAGGTGCTAGCAGGTATCTGGGCTGATCCCGCTAACACTGCATTTTTGGGAACCCTAAACTGCTGGGGACGCTAGTATAGATCTGATCGGATCAGATATTGATCAGATACTATACCAATAAGGGAGGTGTACGGTGCGTGCGTGGGTGTTAGCGGTACTGGCGCTAATCTGACGCTGCCTGGGGCTGGTGCTTGCCAGTTTACAAAACGCTACTAAAAAAACTGTTAGCGATCGCAGGGATCAGGCCTGACTCTGCAAACGCTGCAGTTATGCATTTAGTGTTTTGTAAGTGACAGTGATCGATCGATACTGCACTTGGGTGGGCTGGGCCGGGTGGAGGGGCAAAACGCAGGTGCTAGCAGGTATCTGGGTTGATCCCGCTAACACTGCATTTTTGGGAACCCTAAACTGCTGGGGACGCTAGTACAGATCTGTTTGGATCAGATATTGATCCGTTCAGATACTGTACCATTAAGGGAGGTGTAAGCTGCGTGCGTGGGTGTTAGCTGTACTGGCGCTAATCTGACGCTGCCTAGGGCGACGCATATCACCGCCGGGCGATCAGGGGGCTAAACCTTTATTAGCTAATAAACGGCGGGTGCCCTGACACTATAAAAAATAAACAAACTAACCAGCGTCACCCGTAACAGTTATACGGTGATCAGTGGTGAAAGGGTTAACTAGGGGGCAATCAAGGGGTTAAAACCTTTATTAGGAAGTATATGGGGGTCCCTGTCGCTATAAAACGCTGACGGCGAACCTAAATACTTACCTCCCTAGCTAGCGTCACCAGCGACACTAATACAGCGATCAGAAAAATGATCGCTTAGCGACACTGGCGAGGGGGGGTGATCAAGGGGTTAAAACTTTATTGGGGGGGTTAGGGGGGTATCCTAGACCTAAAGGGGGCTAACAGTAACTGTCCCACCACACTAATGCCCAGTACACACGGTCGGACTTTGTTCGGACATTTCGACAACAAAATCCTAGGATTTTTTCAGACGGATGTTGGCTCAAACTTGTTTTGCGTACACACGGTCGCACAAAGTTGTCGGAATTTCCGATCGGCAACAACGCGGTGACGTCAAGCACGTACGACGAGACTAGAAAAGGCCAGTTCAGAACCAAGCGCGGCACCCTTTGGGCTCCTTTTGCTAATCTCGTGTTAGTAAAAGTTTGGTGAGAGACGATTCGCGCTTTTTCAGACTCGTGGCTTTCAGATCGTTTTCTGCAGTTGTGCTTGTGGGTTTGTATCTGCTCTTCAGTGCGTGCAAGCAAGCTCCGCGTGACTTTAAATAGTCATTGTGTTGTTGTTCGTTCGTTACTGTTTTTCAGGTCGCTCTTCACAGGCCTTGCTGTTCTTCAGTGCGTTGTTACTTCGTTCTGAGCAGCCGACCGTTTTCTAACCATGTTTCGTGTACGTACTCCTCGTAGAGTTCGTGCTGTGCGGGGGGCTTGGTGTTGGGGTCCTGACCTTGACACAAGTCCAGTCCATGAACAGGGTGGGGAGGAGTTCATGGACCAAGAATTGGTTGCTTCAGTGTGACCAGTTCTCTCATATGCCTTTGCTCCGTGAGATCCGTGAGAATAATCCTGATGATTTCAGGAACTTTCTCAGGATGACGGACCCCGTATTTCACCGTCTGCTGGCTTTGCTGACCCCCTATATCAGCAGGCAGGATACCTGCATGAGGCAAGCCATCACTCCGGAGCAGAGGCTCGTCGCTACCCTGCGGTACTTGGCGACAGGGAGAAGCCTGCAGGACCTCAAGTTCTCGACAGGCATCTCCCCCCAGGCTCTGGGGATCATTATCCCAGAGACCTGTTCTGCCATCATCCAGGTCCTGCAGAAGGAGTATATGAAGGTAAGATTTATCCTTTAATATCACATTTTATTGTATTTAATGTTTGCTAAGCTATTGTATATCTTTCCTCATTCCCTAATTACCATGATTGGAATATGCTGTGAATGTTCCCTTTGTCTTCATTCATGCTGGATTTTTATGTAATTATTTTTGTACTCCTTCATACATATCTGCCTTCAATAACCTCCCCAACATGCTCTCCTGCCCCTATATTCACCTCATGTAATCACTTAACAATGTATTTTATCAGCTCCATAGTAGTGCTTTACCCCAAACACCCCCTAAAATGTTTAGAAATCTGATTTGTGCTTTAAATTCAGGCAGAGTGCCAGAGGCTTTTTTTGTGGTGTCCCCAAATCATTTTTATAGTAACCCTCCCCCCCCCAACTGCTAAGTCAGCTGATCCAAATTCTCTATCTATCCTCAATCAATATCTGCTGACTTTGCCAAACCCATACACACTACACCCATCTCTTTACTGGTCATATGTATGGATGAATTCCCCAAAGCATGTAGTGCAAGAGCCTGCCTGTATACTTTCCAATGGTAGTGTTTAAAGTTTTTGTATTCTATTATTATCTCCATAGGTTATATCATAATGTCCAAATGTGCTCAAATGTGTACAGTGTGTATTTATATCTTTGTATTATGACACTTCTTACCTGTCCAGTGGGCTACCAATAGTTTAACTAAGGAGGGGCTGTTCCAAGTAATACCCTGTATACCCTGTTTATAATGTTAGAAATGGTCCATGAGGGGGGGGGGGGGGATATGATAGGTGTACCTTATACTTTGGTGTTAATTTCCCCTTAATAAATGCTATCTGGAGGTTGGCCAAGAATGTTTGTGTCTAATCTGCTTGCCATGTTTATGTGCAAAAATACTAATTTATTTTTGTTTTCCTCAACAGTTTCCTTCCACGCCACAGGAATGGCAGACTGTGGCCTCCCACTTTGCCCAGCGGTGGGACTTTCCTAACTGCGGAGGGGCAATTGATGGGAAACACGTCCATATCGTCACACCACACAACTACAACGTACTATTTCAACTATAAGGGGTTCAATAGTATTGTGATGTTGGCGGTGGTGTCGGCTAATTACGACTTCTTGTATGTGGACGTGGGGAAGAATGGCCGGATGTCCGATGGTGGAGTCATCGCCCAGACGGAGTTCTACAGGCGTCTCCAGAATGGCAGCTTGGACTTGCCACCTCCAGAGGACAATGTGGAAGGACTCCCATTCGTCTTCGTTGCGGATGAAGCATTTGCGCTGGGGGACCATCTTATGCGGCCATTCCCGATGAGGACCCTCACCCCGGAACAGAGGGTTTTTAATTACCGGCTGGCCAGAGCCAGAAGAGTGGTGGAGAACACATTTGGAATCCTGGCCAGCCGGTTCCGCCTATTTCTGACACCCATCCATATGGCGGAGTATAAACTTAATCATCTAATCCTGGCGTGTTGTGTTCTCCATAACTTTTTAAGCCAACATTCTGCCAACTATGCTGGCTCAGTTGGGCCTGAGGCCGGAAATCTACATGATACAACCCTGACGGCGCTTGAAAGTGGCCGTCCTGGCTTGCCCTCCCTGAGTGCCCGTGATGTCCGGTTAAGATACCTTGAGTTCTTTGCGGGTAGGGGGGCCATCAATATGCCAGACAATTTGTGAAGCATTTAGCAAATAAAAAAAACAAATTTAATCTTTGGTGACATTTACTGCTTGTGTTTGTTTTAGCTGACCCTGACAGCAATGTGTGGAGTCCTGAAAATGGCGTGATTGTGTAACCTTATACAAAGCACTGTTGGCTGTTATTTACTAAAGGCGTAGACACTTTTTATACTACAAGTGCTCTTGAAACTGTACTGAAAATGCACTTGTAGTGCAAAGAGGATTTGCCCTTAGGCAATAACCACCATTTTCTCAGAAAACAGCAATTACATCACCACAAACGTGTTGTAGCATTGAGACAATAATCCACACATTCTTGATTAACAAACTTTTTAATAGCTGCACAATCACATGTGCATTTAGAAACGTTTTTTAAAACAAACCAACATGTTTGTTGTATAACAATTTTGGGGGTGGCATTATCAAAAATAGAAATGTCCATTTACGATAAAACAGGCCTGTGTAAAACCAACAAGAAACACAAAAAACTTGAACTCAAAAAGTTCACATATGGTAAAACTTGAAGGCAATATCAGACATGAGTATTTAGGAACTGTGTTTGATATTGCGTTCAGATGGGGTGAAGTCACCCCTTGAAAAGCCAAATTTGGAAGATGCACACCAATTTACGAATGTCAACATGTGCTAGCTGCCATCACGGGGGATCAAGGGACATGTTTTGTGGGAGCAAACCCTTCCTCACCGCTACTTTATTATTGAGTAAGGGGTTGCACCCCCAAAACGCGTCCATTGATCTCCCGTGATGGCAGATAGCACATGTTGGCACACTGTGTGCATCCTCCAAATTTGGCTTTTCGAAACATCGCTCAAAAATTTAAAAGATTGTACCACACAAAAAAGAAAGTGATTTTGTGGGGTTTTAAATTCGCCCCAAAACATCAATGATGTTATTATTTTTTTGAATCACATCATTGATTTTTTTTCTTGATGTTTTCCAATTCTAAATGACACCCCATGATCTCCCCGATTAGGATCTGGGCACTTTCTGATGTGAAAGGATCTCGATCCATAAACTCACGATCACCTAAAAAAAGAGAAACCAAACAAAAACAGGTATTAACAATCTGCCGGCATCCATCTCTTACCTGAGCCTGTGGTCGCAGACACTCACCTGTTGTGGTGCCAATTTCCACCAAGTCTTCTTCCTCCTCCTGCTCAGCTTGGGTTGGGGGTATTTCACCTTCTTCCAGAGGTGGGGGGTCTCTGGCCTCCTCGGATGAGGGGTGTCCTCCGAGTCTTTGCTCCCCTATGTAAAACAAAAATGGTATAATTAGCACACAGATATTTGATGGCAGAACTATAAATAGGAAACATTGCTTGGAAGTGGGGTACAATTGTCAATTTTAGCAGATGTCGCTTTTTTAGTGTCCTTTGTCAACCTGCAATACTTTACCTGTTTTGTACAAGCTTCACAGATGGAGACCCCCCTATAGTATACACTGGAGCACCTGTGTGGGCCCCCTAATAAAAAGGGTGTTCTTGTGTCCCACACTAGTGCTCCAGCGTCCAGATGTGAAAACAGCTGCTGAGTGTCCTCTCCTTACACAGAATCTAGTTTGCATTTCATTCTAGTAACAAAGCCATCTACACAACCAAAGATTTTGCATCCAAGCAGGCCCTAAAAAATGTAGGAAAATGCATATGGCCTAAACAATGGTGTTTTAGAGGCCGAAAAAAAATGTTTGATACGAACGAATAATGGGCCCATGAACATTAAAATTGACATTTTAAACTGTACAACAATTAAGAAAAGCATATGGAGCAGCACGAACGTAATAAAGACATTAAGAATAGGAACACAGCACAACTACTTGCAGCACTCTCCGGATCTTTCTGTACTGCTCAGGCTCTCTTAATTTCAGGTCTGACCACCGCTTCATGAGCTGATCTTTCGATCGTCGTACCCCGAAATTCCGGTGCAGACTTTTGACCACTTTCGCAATTATCTTGGCCTTTCTGATATTGGGGTTGGGGTAAGGCCCATACTTTCCATCATAGTCGGCCTTCTTCAGGATGTCCACCATCTCCAACATCTCCCCAAAGGACATATTTGTGGCCTTAAATCTTCTCCTTCTGGATCGGGACGTGTCCGGATCCGGGCTTTCCTCCTCCTCCTCCTCGTTCCTGTAATTAGCACGCACCTGCTGTGTATCCGCCATGTGCTCTTCCCCCACTGCGTAGAACGAAAAGGGGCGGGGAATAGACTAGAAAGAACGTCAGGGACGGGCGGAGTTACACGCATGCGCAGTGCGTACCACACGTGCGTATTACGTACGATCTGTGAGCGGAGGAAGGAGCATTGGAGGCGCCAAACATCAGAACGAAGGTAAGAGACATACTTGTGCCTATACTGCTTCTACATTGAGGCCTATATTGTAACAAGATTAGTAGAGTTTGGCGTGACATTAGGGTTTGTCTTGTGTTGTGTCTTGCAGTGAAAATGGATATCTTGAATGATACAGACTTCATGGCAATCTTCATTGACATGTTCAGGGAGCTACCTTGTCTGTGGGAGATCAACCACCCACATTACAGGAACCAAACAAAGAGGAAGGCAGCGCTGGATCAATTGTTGGAAATTGTGAAGCAGGTGATCCCCACGGCAGACATTACATATTTGAAGATCTTAAGTGGTGGCCTGAGGAGCACATATGTAAGGGAGCGCCAGAAAGTCCAGGATTCGCAGAGATCCGGAGCAGCAGATGACATCTATGTCCCCAGGATGTGGTACTATGACAGGCTGCATTTTCTGGCAGGCCAGATTGGACCCAGGTCATCCCTCTCCAGTCTTCCTTCCATGCTTCCTTCCCCTCCAGCTGAGGCTTCTGACGCCCAACCTGGGCCTTCCAGGCAGCAACATGTGGAGGAGCCCAGATTGAGCCAGGTATAGCATTCCTCTAAATATTTCTGCTTGTCCAATCAATGATGTTAACTAGATGTTAGTTTGGAGTACTAATTTATGATTGTGATTGATGATGCAAAAACTAAAACCATGTCCCTTTTTCATACACAGGGAAGTCTCAGCCAGGAGGTGGCCGGGCCGAGCCGGCTGCCTAATATGCCGGTCCCTCCCCTACACCTGGAAAGAGAAAGTGGCAGGAGGAGGAGTGCCCTAGAGGAGGCTGCCATAGGCCTCTTTTGGAGGGCTACAGAGGCCCTGGAAGCACCACAGACCATGGAGGATGACTTCGCTGCCATCATTGCCTCTAAAATGCAGAGGATGGAGGAGGGACAACAACTCATGTGTGAGTCACTAATATTGGAGGCTCTTAATAAGGGGATGAGGGCCCAAATTACATCTGATACACACCTTTGTGAACTCACACATGGTCCTCCTCCTCCTCCTGCAGGTCCTCCTCCTCCTTCTCCTCCAGTTCCTCCTAGTCCTCCTCCTCCTCCAGGTCCTACTCCTCCTCCTGCCACATCTCCAACAGCACAGCCACAGCCCGGAATGATGCGTGGAAGGAAGACCAGAAAGTTAGGACCCTGGATCCAGTCTGGTCGGCCAAAAGATGCAGCCTCTTGTGGTACCACAGCCTGGGGACACAGATGTCATCTGCTGCTTTCCGGATCTCTGGGACTTCTGGACCAGACTGCCCTCCCTTACATATGGACTCCTCAGGCCACCAATTTTGATGTTCAAGAATTGATGTCTGCCCTGGGGGTCAAAGGCTTCGCTAATTTCTCCTGTTTATCCAGCGTTGCCTCCCTCTTTGTTTGGTTCTGAGCCCTTAATAAAGGATTTTTGGTTTGAATTATACTTGCCTATGTGTGTTTTACTTCAAAAAGGACAGTTTGTTTGTGAGGATTCAGGTACATTGCAAAAATACAATGTGAAATTAACAAGGGACACCAACACCAAGCAACCTCCTTGAGATTAAATAATACAAGATAATAATGGTGTTGTGGTAACTTGACACACAAAACACACACAAAAATAGACTGGAGTAAAACTAAAAATAACATTAAACAAAGATCAGCCTTTGAAAAAATAACAAACATAAAATCGAAAAGAAAAATGGCTTTAAATCCAAAAAAAAAATAAAAAAATTTTTAAACGATGTGACAAATAACAATATATTCAGGGAATCCCAAGGAAAAAAATACAAAAAAGTTTGTGAGAAGTGTGTGTGAATATGAGCAGCAAAACTACTTAATTCTTGTCACATTATAAAGAAGAAGAGAGTGCGCTGTATTAAACCATTTTTAACATTGCAGCGTGACGAAAGTGCTGTATCCATTGCGAACGCTAAGTTTACCAGACCGAGTTGTTCCGTGTCGGAATTTCTTCCGAGCATGCGTGGCACTTTGTGCGTCGGAACAGGCGACATACGGTCGGAATTGACGCGATCGGACTTTGTTGTCGGAAAATTTTATATCCTGCTCTCAAACTTTGTGTGTCGGAAAATCCGATGGAAAATGTCCGATAGAGCCCACACACGGTCGGAATTTCCGACAACACGCTCCGATCGGACATTGTCCATCGGAAAATCCGACCGTGTGTACGGGTCATAACTGTCACAAACTGACACCATGCAGTAATCAGAAAAAAAAAAACTGCTTGGTGTCAGTGTGACCAGGGGGGAGGGGTGATTGGTGGGGGATCGGGGGTAATCGGGGGGGATCGGGGGTGTAATGTATGCCTGGCATGTTCTACTGTGTGTGTGTGTTGTGCACTCACATTACAGTCTTCTCTCCTCAGCGCTGGAATGGAAAATGCCGAGCCGAGGAGAGATGACATCATTTCCTCTGCCTTTGTGTACAATATAGAGACAGGGAAATGATCCCATTGGCCAGGAGCGATCGCGAGGGGAGGGCCACGAATGGATGGCCTCCCCTTCACCACCGATCGCCGGGGAGGATTTGCCGACCACCGCAGGCACCGGGGGGGTCCGATCGGACACCCCACCCGCGGGCAGGCAAGGACGTACCTGTAAGTCCTTTTGCCTGCCCGTGCCATTCTGCCGACGTACATTGTTGGCAACTGGTTAAAGTACAAAACTATATGGCATTAAACTAGCAGTAATGCACACAGAACTATAATTTGAGTACTCACACTACACATACACACTCCACAGATACACTATAATATACTGCAATATAATGCGCCAAACATACAGTACGCACAGATCTAAATGGCGTTAAACTGGCAGTAACCCATGCAATAGTAAATCGGTGTTAAACTATATGGTGTTAAACTGGCAGTAATGCACACAAAACTACAGTATTTGGTGGTAAACTGTCAGTAACGCACACAGAACTATATGGTGCTAAACTGGCAGTAACGAACACAGAACTATATGGCGTTAAACTGGCATTAACGCACACAGAACTATATGGCTTTAAATTGGCATTAATGCACAAAACTATATGGTGTTAAACTAGCAGTAATGCACACAGAACTATATGTCATTAATCTGGCAGTAACGCAGACAGAACTTTGTGGCATTAAACTGGCAGTAACGCACACAGAACTATATGACGTTAAACTGGCAGTAACTCACACAGAACTATATGGCGTTAAACTGGCAGTAATGCACACAAAACTATATGGCGTTAAACTGGCAGTAACGCACACCAAACTATATGGTGTTAAACTGGAAGTAACACACACCGAAGTAAATGGCGTTAAACTGGCAGGAACGCAATCAAATAGATGGAGTTCACTACACTGATGCTATCGGAACTGTCCCTACACTAACTATACACTAATGTAAAGACTACTGGCATGGTCTCACTAAACTACACTGAAACTATCTAAGCTGTCCCTACTCTACACTTATGTATGTATGAATGACACAGTCTCACTACACTACAGTGAAACTATCTGAGCTGTCCCTACTGTAGCTGCACACTATGCAAAGCTGAATGATGGTACTCCTCACTACATTCACACTATCCCTAGACTGACACTAAACTAATATTCTACACTGACAATTGAAGCAAAATAGCACAATATAGCACACTAACTAATTAACAGCACTGCACAGAGCCCTGTTCTATTTCTTTCCACGCCAAAATCACACTGAAAATGGCTGCCATTGAAAGAATACTTTTTACTGTGGGGCGGGAATGAGCCAGGATTGGATAAAGTCATGATGACAGTGTCCGGTCATGACTCTGACAGTGCTCTGTGCCCTGATTGGCTGAAGCTTTCACTGCATCAGCCAATCAGGGCTTGCAATGGACTGTTCAGTGCCGCAATGCATTGTGGTCGGTTTGGGGGGGGCATTCGACCGTTTGTTCGGCTACTCGCCGAACGTCCAAACAGTGAAAGTTTGGCCCGAACCTATGCTTGGGCCGAACCGTTCGCCCATCCCTATTGGCAGTACCTTCAGCCACCAAAACCAAAGAATCCCCAGCCTTACCTTTGTGAAGCCTGCCTGGAGATCCCTGTGACCCACTACCCAAACTAACGGCTACAGTTAGCTTCCTGATGAGTAAGGTTTTACAATACCATTTCAGGGAACCTCAAGTTACTTTATTTGTTTTAGTCTGTGCTATATTATTTGTTTTGTATGTAAACTTTTATGATACTCTGTTATACAAATACTCCTCGTTTAACGACTTACCTGTTTAAGGACCACTTGGACTTAACGACCAGCTCTGCCCACCCGAACGACGTGCTATACATCATTGTATTGTACAGTACACTACAGAATTTGTTTGTGTTCTGTACTTATGCAAATTAAAACAACGTTATTGAGCTGGGGTTTTGTGTTTAGACCTATTTTTCATAATACAGTAAAGTACAGTACTTAAGAATGGTTAAAATATTGATTACTTGTGACTCCTCGTTTAAAAACCAATTCAACCAAACCAATTTAAACAACCTGGTCGTTGGAACGGAACCTGGTCGTTATCGTTAAGTGAGGAGTACCTTTACTAAATTTTGCTGCCACCTAGAGATCCATTGTGGTAACTATTTCTAAGCGTCTCTGCTACTGAGATTGTTTAATTGACTGTTATTCTTTGTTCAAAACTTTTGCATACCTTCCTATCATTCTGTCTGTGTTGTCAACTCACATTGCATTTATTCAGCAAACATTAAGGTGCTCACTGCTGTTTGCCTGACCATTTGGCTGATACTGTTAAATTACAATTTTAAGTTCTTTTTTCCACAGGACTGCAAAACTTAAGCAAAGCAGAGCCAAATGAAACACTGTGCACAGTGAAGGAAATGTCAATATAGTGTAGAAATACTGGTATTATTCCATGCTCTTACTACTGCTGTCACATAGTTACATATAGTTACATAGTTACATAGTAGGTGAGGTTGAAAAAAGACACAAGTCCATCAAGTCCAACCTATGTGTGTGATTATATGTCAGTATTACATTGTATATCCTTGTATGTTGCGGTCGTTCAGGTGCTTATCTAATAGTTTCTTGAAACTATCAATGCCCCCTGCTGAGACCACCACCTGTGGAAAGGAATTCTACATCCTTGCTGCTCCTACAGTAAAGAACCCTCTACGTAGTTTAAGGTTAAACCTCTTTTCTTCTATTTTTAATGAGTGGCCACGAGTCTGGTTAAACTCCCTTCTGCAAAATTTTTTTATCCCTATTGTGGGGTCACCAGTAGGGATGAGCTTTCTGTTTGGGTAGAACATGAGTTCGACTCGAACATTGGCTGTTCGCCCGTTTGGCGAAAAACAAACATTATGGGCCGTTCGCACCAAATTCGAGTGGCGCATAACAGCCCATAATACACTGCGGAGGTGCAGTGCATTGCTGTATGATGATTGGCCAGAGCATGCACCATGACCTGCATGCTTTGGCCAATCATAGTGGCCTTAGCTAAGAGAGCCAAAATTGGCTAAATGCAGGGTGCCTTTTGCCAATCATGGCTCAGGGGGACCAAGTCCACGCCCCACACTATATAAGGCCGCCTGGACGTCTGCCTGGTGTAGTGTGTCGTTGGCATGGATGTAGAGAGAGTGTCATTTAGATTGAGCAAGCAGGCAGGTTTTTCAGTTAGCTGCAGTGTATTTAATATACATATACAGTCAGTCTCATATATATATATTTATATTTTTATATATATATATATATATATATATATATATATATATATATATATATATATATATATATATATATATAATATATATCCACTGTATCCAGTTTAGCTAGATCTGACTGCAGTCCGTTCCTGGTGTACTGTTTCTAATATACTTCAGGCAGGCAGGTGATTCAGTTAGCTGCAGTGTATTTAATATATATATATACAGTCAGTCTTGTATATACATATCCACTGTATCCAGTTTAGCTTAATCTCACTGCAGGCCGTTCCTGGTGTACTCTTTCTAATATACTTCTGGCAGGCGATTCAGTTAGCTGCAGTGTATTTTATATATATATATATATATATATAAATATATACAGTCAGTCTTGCATATATATATATATATATATATATATATATATATATATATATATATATCCACTGCATACAGTTTAGCTATATCTCACTGCAGGCCATTTCTGGTGTACTCTTTCTAATATACTTCTGGAAGGCAGGTGATTCAGCAAAGAATTACAGGTGATATCGACATTTGCCTTGTTCCTTATATGCTCTTTTTCTAGCTAAAATGGTGCTGACTTATTGTTTATGCAACCTGCTTATTTCCGACTAACGCCTAAAACAATACTTAAAAGAACTAGCAAAAGTTTACCATATTAGGAAATATTGTGAAAGGCACACTGAATTTTGGCAATAAAGCTGATAATGCACCATGAGTCATCAGTGTGCCAATGGCAGCTTGCCAAATACTGCTATAAAATGACATGTGTAAAAGGGTTCCTGTGTGACTCTGCATGGAACTCCTTGCTGTGAACAGAGTTCACCCCTATGTGTCAATACATTTGTAATAAATCTGTCTTCTAATTAACATGACCGGAGTTGACTGATCAGTGAGAGAATGGAATTTTACAGACATTATGGTCCTTTCAAGCCGGAAGTAAGGATTAGGTGGTGGATCGAATGGTTCCGTTCAAAATATCGGTAAGTATCAGACTCCCTCTCGCCGAGGCCTAGGTCCTCCCACTCAAGTTAAGTGGTAAAAAGAGGTTGGTCGGCTCTGGGATCCACACCTGACTTCTACTCCTGGACTTCTGATCCAGTCCTCCGGGTCTGTGAAAGGTAAGACAGATCTTTTCTTTTATCTTCTTTTCTCTTCTACTCGAGGTGATTTGGGTTTTTATTGAGTATGCCGGCACTGCAGTTGACCGTATAAGATCCAGGTGACTCAGGGGCCGAAGACAGAGGCACTTGGGGACGTTGCCTATGGTAAATAGACGTAGCCCGCTGTCCGAGACAGATTATAAAAAAATGTAAGGTACCGAAAGATGATAGATGATTGATAATTGTTGTGAATAGTGACTACAAGTAATCTGGATAGATTACAGAGAGTCACAGTGGCCATTTCAGGTTTTTCTCTGAGTGGTGGTTGGGACAAAAGAGGAAGTGAATGTACGAGCAGGAATCAATCTAACTTGCTCAGAAACGCTTCCCCCATAGATCGATTGTTTTTCTCTTTTTCTCTCGAGAGCAATATTTCCTGCACTGTTCCTTTTGCTGCATTTGTTAAATCATGAGACTAACTCTCACTCTTTCCTCCTCATGTTTAACCCTACTGCTAACTTTATAACTTCACTGAATAACATTACTGCAGTGACGGGTTTTACCTATTTTTTGATTCTCTCCAGAGTGTGGGGAGTCTTGATATTTTTGTTTTTCTTATATTCTTATTGTTACCGTGATCCAAGGGTTGTTAGTCTGGTGGTTTACAGGTTGATAAAAGGCCCGCTTTATGATCTGTCTGGCTGCAAACTTGTGGTAAAAAAAAAAAAACTGGACTCACTCACTCCCCCCCCCCTCACAGACACCTAAGTGTACTTCCTCTTTTGTATGTGTGTGTGTGTGTAAAAAAAGAAAAAAAAAATTCTGATCAAAAGACTAATAATACTGTTTGTTTTGACCAACTGTACTTTGTAGTATATAAGGTAAAGGTATAAGTTGTTTTTATATGTGTATGTGTGTATGTGTGTGTATGTATGTATGTATATATGTGTGTGTATGTGTATGTGCGTGTATATATATATATATATATATATATATATATATATATATATATATCTATATAGATAGATATATATAGATATATATCTATCTATATAGATATATATCTATATATATCTATATATATATATATGTTTATTTCCTGTTTGGAGAGTTTGGACTTTGTTTGCTGTGTTATAAAGATTTTGGCAAAGTTCGAGAGTAGAATTACTAGTCTTGTATTCTAAACTCAAGGGAAAAAAAAATCAGAGACATGGGGAATAGTTTCTGTAAAAGAATGTCTTGTGCCTTATGCTGTTGTTGTGTTCCTAATGCGCCAGTAGAAGGAGATAAGAAACATATGCATAGCAAATAACCAAAGTCTGTTAAATATTGTGCTAAATGGGAAAGGAAGTTGGGATTCAATGGTAAACTAACTGTGAAAGGGTGTCAGGAGTTGGTGGATAGGCTTAAATTGTTAGGACCCAAAGAAAAAAAAAAAAAAAGGTATGGATTAGAAATGGCGGAATACTGGTTTGAGCACGCTAGAATTAGAGTAGAAGGAAGGAGAACAAAAGAGGAATGCCAAGCCCAACTGCCCCTAGTGGACAAAGAGGTAGACAAAACGGTCAGCCCCTAACTATGACTGTTTTTAGATCATGGACTGAGAGTGACGTGCAGAAGGCTACCGAGCATATTAAACATTCTAAGTTTGGGGCCCCAGAAATCATTGAAAATATGGAAGGTCTCAGGAACAGTTATAGGCTAAACAGGGTCAAAGTGGAAAGGGCCTTAAGGAGGGTACTAGGATCAGATTGGGCATCAGTAAAGGGAAATTGGGACCCCTGTGTAGCCACAGTGCCCCCTCAACAAAGAGGGGAACCACTGGCCCTTGATAGCCAAGATTTGACAGACAGATTGACTGCCTTCTATCAGAGATGCAATCTCCGATGGGTATAACGAACTGACTGGCAAAAGATTAATATGACTGTACAGGAAGACAAGGAAAGTGTCAGTGATTATATAAATAAACTACAAGAAGTTTTTAAAGTGTTCTCTGGGCTCACCTAAGCTGAGGATGTGAATAGTACATATCAACAACAGCTAAAGATAGCTTTTGTTAATGGATTAAAACAGGAAATCATAGAGATAGATCATACAGTCCTTACTGATATGCAGCAGAATGTATCTCCTGGGGAGAAACAATATTGGAAAACAAAAGGTTGCACAATAATAGATAACATCTACACAACACCTGAAGGACCACTACCTGAACTTGTTGTGAAACATTAACTATTACCACCAAGTTCCCCCTCTCAGGAACCTTCCACCCGCCCCTCTCCCCCTACCCCCTTTTTTTTATTATGTGTACCCAGCTATATCCATTAAATATATAAAAGGTCTGCTTGTCTCAACCTTGGTGAAGAAAAGGCCCTATTTAGGCCCCCCTCACTTCAGATAGGATGGTAGGGATTTTGTTCCTCGCGGGAATATTGGTGACTCTAGGAGAGGCCTCTATACGGGGAGGTAGGAGACACGGGAGGATAGTGGAACCAATAAATTGGGAAGAGACAGGAAGAGCATTGAACCTTACCTTTGTTGAAGGAACCACCAGTACTATACAGGTGGATTTCTGCCAGATGACAGATTGTGGAGATAAGGTAGAAGCAAGCAAGTTGACCTGGGCAGACAAATACATGTGCTACCTGGCTGGAGCTACCGGGTGTACTACTTGGGATTCAGTCATGTGGACAACTGCAGCCCAGGATTGGGGATATGAGATCCCAGCAGCAGGAGATTTAAAGAATAGATTAACCATAACTAAAAGCAGCCCACTCTCCCTGTACAGAACTAAAGAATTGCAATATATTATTGATTACTGATACTGAAGGACCCCAAACTAGAAGATCAGAGGTTATACCGTATAGGAGCTTGGATATCAGGAACTGACCCTTTGGGAAAATTCTTCCTTGAAGTCAAACCAAAGAATGAGACAAACAAGAAGAAAGAATTAGATAATGAGGACCGACTTAAAGTAGAGGTATTAGGACCCACAATGAGATTCACCAATCTCACAGTGGAAGAAGCTATAACATTAGAAACAGGATACCAGGATAAGAATGAATGGCTTGAATGGTTAATCTATACTGCTAACATCCTTAAAAAAAATAGAAGTGCTTGGTCTGTGTAGGGGCCAGACCCCAGCTGGCTACAGTGCCTTTTCCCTTAAATAACAATACAGATCCAGATGGTTTAGGGTGTATGCTAAAGCTATATCAAAAACATACAAACCTAACACCAACACTCCCTGTCACACATTAAGTTTGTTGTTTTCCAGGTTCAGAGACCTCAGATACCCCCTGCTGTCACGGCATACCCTGGCAACTTTACTTGTTTTGCACTTCCGGGGAATGAGAGTGGCACAGATTTGGGGTCTTTGGGGTCTTGACTACTGCATGGAGAGGATTAACAAAATTGTAAAGGGAGAGGGTGACGACTGGGTTGAGCACGACACCCAGAGGGCAGACGTCTGGTGGTTATGCGGAGATAAGAGGCTCAGAGCGAGAATCCCAGCCAATTCCCAAGGGGATTGTGCCCTGGTACAGCTGGCAATGCCTCTGCGCTTACTGTCAGAGTCCCCTTGGAAGAAGGGTCACCGGAGGAGCAGAAGGGACACCTCTCCTGCAGGGTCTTTTGACCCCCAGATCTACATAGATGAGATTGGGGTTCCGCGTGGAGTGCCGAGCGAGTTTAAGGCTAGGAACCAAGTGGCAGCTGGATTTGAGTCTCTTCTCTGGTGGGTGACAGTAAACAAAAATGTTGACTGGATTAACTATATATACTATAACCAACAAAGGTTTGTAAACTACACCAGGGATGCAGTTAAGGGATTGGCAGAGCAATTAGCCCCTACATCTCTGACGGCATGGCAGAATAGGAAGGCATTAGATATGGTCCTAGCAGAAAGAGGAGGGGTCTGTAAAATGTTTGGCGGTATGTGTTGCACCTTTATTCCTAACAATTACAGCTCCTGGAGGAACAGTGACTAGAGCCCTCGAAGGATTGACAGCTTTATCAAATGAATTAGCGGAAAACTTGGGTATTAATGATCCATTCACAAATTGGCTTGAAGGTTGGTTTGAGAAATGGACTGGACTTGCCACCTCATGTTTGATCTCTATTGCCGTGGTTTTAGCCATCTTAGTCATTTGTGGATGTTGTATTCCCTGTATCTGAGGACTCTCTCAAAGATTAATTGAGACAATTATGACCAGGATAATGTACCACACAGTTTCCCAAGGAGAAGATATCTATGATGATGCGAGTACTCCTCTCAATGAAGTAAGGTCTGAAAACCCAGTTGTGGAACGGACCTGCACTGAAGTAATAAATTGAGAAAGCAAATGTAGATATCAGAGGAGGGAATGATAAGAAATATGCAAAGAATTACAGGTGATATCGACATTTGCCTTGTTCCTTATATGCTCTTTTTCTAGCTAAAATGGCGCTGACTTATTGTTTATGCAACCTGCTTATTTCCGACTAACGCCTAAAACAATACTTAAAAGAACTAGCAAAAGTTTGCCATATTAGGAAATATTGTGAATGGCACACTGAATTTTGGCAATAAAGCTGATAATGCACCATGAGTCATCAGTGTGCCTTAGCCAATGGTAGCTTGCCAAATACTGCTATAAAATGACATGTGTAAAAGGGTTCCTGTGTGACTCTGCATGGAACTCCTTGCTGTGAACAGAGTTCACCCCTATGTGTCGATACATTTGTAATAAGTCTTCTAATCAACATGACCAGAGTTGACTGATCAGTGAGAGAATGGAATTTTACAGACAATATATGAGACTATATATATATATATATATATATATATATATATATATATATATATATATATATATATCCACTGCATACAGTTTAGCTATATCTCACTGTAGGCCATTGCTGGTGTACTGTTTCTAATATACTTCAGGCAGGCAGGTGATTCTGTTAGCTGCAGTGTATTTAATATTTATATACAGATAGTCTTTTATATATATATATATATATATATATATATATATATATATATATATATATATATATATATATATATATATATATCCACTGCATACAGTTTAGCTATATCTCACTGCAGGCTGTTCCTGGTGTACTCTTTCTAATATGCTTTTGGCAGGCAGGTGATTCAGTTAGCTGCAGTGTATTTAACATATATATATACAGTCAGTCTCGTATATATAAATCCACTGCATACAGTTTAGTTATATCTCACTGCAGGCTGTCACTGGTGTCTTCTTTCTAATATACTTCTGGCAGGCAGGTGATTCAGTTAGCTGCAGTGTATTTAACCACTTCAGCCCCGGAAGGATTTACCCCCTTCCTGACCAGAGCACTTTTTACAATTTGGCACTGCGTCGCTTTAACTGCTAATTGCGCGGTCATGCAATGCTCTACCCAAACGAAATTTGCGTCCTTTTCTTCCCACAAATAGAGCTTTCTTTTGATGGTATTTGATCACCTCTGCTGTTTTTATTTTTTGCGCTATAAACGGAAAAAGACTGAAAATTTTGAAAAAAAATGATATTTTCTACTTTTTGTTATAAAAAAAATCGAATAAACTAAATTTTAGTCATACATTTAGGCCAAAATGTATTCGGCCACATGTCTTTGGTAAAAAAAATGTCAATAAACGTATATTTATTGGTTTGCGCAAAAGTTATAGCGTCTACAAACTAGGGTACATTTTCTGGAATTTACACAGCTTTTAGTTTATGACTGCCTATGTCATTTCTTGAGGTGCTAAAATGGCAGGGCAGTACAAACCCCCCCCAAATGACCCCATTTTGGAAAGTAGACACCCCAAGGAAATTGCTGAGAGGCATGTTGAGCCCATTGAATATTTATTTTTTTTGTCCCAAGTGATTGAATAATGACAAAAAAAAAAAAAAATTTACAAAAAGTTGTCACTAAATGATATATTGCTCACATAGGCCATGGGCTATGTGGAATTGCACCCCAAAATACATTCAGCTGCTTCTCCTGAGTACGGGGATACCACATGTGTGGCACTTGTGTAGCACCACCTTCAGGATTTCTAAGGGCACACATTTTTGATTTCACTCCTCACTACCTATCACAGTTTTGAAGGCCATAAAATGCCAAGATGGCACAACCCCCCCCCCCAAATGACCCCATTTTGGAAAGTAGACACCCTAAGCTATTTGCTGAGAGGCATGGTGAGTATTTTGCAGCTCTCATTTGTTTTTGAAAATGAATAAAGACCAGAAAAAATTTTTTTTTTTTTCTTTTTTCAATTTTCAAAACCTTGTGACAAAAAGTGAGGTCTGCAAAATACTCACTATACCTCTCAGCAAATAGCTTGGGGTGTCTACTTTCCAAAATTGGGTCATTTGGGGGGGGTTTGTGCCACCTGGGCATTCCATGGCCTCCGAAACTGTGATAGGCAGTGAAGAGTGAAATCAAAAATTTACGGCCTTAGAAAGCCTGAAGGCGGTGCTTGGTTTTCGGGGTCCCGTGCGCGGCTAGGCTCCCAAAAAGTCCCACACATGTGGTATCCCCGTACTCAGGAGAAGCAACAGAATTTATTTTGGGGTGTAATTTCACAAATCCCTATGGCATGTTTGAGCAATATAACATTTAGTGACAACTTTGTGCAAAAAAAAAAAAAATTTGTCTCTTTCCCGCAACTTGTGTCACAATATAAAATATTCCATGGACTCGACATGACTCTCATCAAATAGCTTGGGGTGTCTACTTTCCAAAATGGGGTCATTTGGGGGGGTTTTGAACTGTCCTGGCATTTTATGCACAACATTTAGAAGCTTATGTCACACATCACCCACTCTTCTAACCACTTGAAGACAAAGCCCTTTCTGACACTTTTTGATTACATGAAAAAATTATTTTTTTTTGCAAGAAAATTACTTTGAACCCCCAAACATTATATATTATTTTAAAGCAAATGTCCTACAGATTAAAATGGTGGGTGTTTCATTTTTTTTTTTCACACAGTAATTGCGCAGCGATTTTTCAAACGCATTTTTTGTGGAAAAAACACACTTTTTTAAATTTTAATGCACTAAAACACACTATATTGCCCAAATGTTTGATGAAATAAAAAAGATGATCTTAGGCCGAGTACATGGATACCAAACATGACATGCTTTAAAATTGCGCACAAACGTGCAGTGGCAACAAAATTAATACATTTTTAAAAGCCTTTAAAAGCCTTTACAGGTTACCACTTTAGATTTACAGAGGAGGTCTACTGCTAAAATTACTGCCCTCGATCTGACCTTCGCGGTGATACCTCACATGCATAGTGCAATTGCTGTTTACATTTGACGCCAGACCGACGCTTGCGTTCGCCTTAGCGCGAGAGCAGGGGGGACAGGGGTGCTTTTTTTTTTTTTTTTTTTCTTTATTATTTTTTTGCTTTTTTATCTTATTTTTAAACTGTTCCTTTCATTTTTTTTTTTAAATCATTTTTATTGTTATCTCAGGGAATGTAAATATCCCCTATGATAGCAATAGGTAGTGACAGGTACTCTTTTTTGAAAAAATTGGGGTCTATTAGACCCTAGATCTCTCCTCTGCCCTCAAAGCATCTGACCACACCAAGATCGGTGTGATAAAATGCTCCCCCAATTTCCCAATGGCGCTGTTTACATCCGGCGAAATCTAAGTCATAAAATGCTTGTAGCTTCCGGTTTCTTAGGCCATAGAGATGTTTGGAGCAACTCTGGTCTCTGATCAGCTCTATGGTCAGCTGGCTGAATCACCGGCTGCATTCTCAGGTTCCCTGTTGAGACAGGAGAGCCAGAGAAAAACACGGAAGACGGTGGGGGGGGGGCATTCCCTCCCACTGCTTGTAAAAGCAGTCTAGAGGCTAATTAGCCGCTAGGATTGCTTTTACATGAAAGCCGACCGCTGGCTAAAAAGAATGATACCAAGATGATACCTAAACCTGCAGGCATCATTCTGGTATAACCACTCAAAGTCGTGAATGGCGTACCTGAAGACAAAAAAATGGTTAACAATAAAGCACAGTAAACTGTAAAGTATAAAAAATTGCATACCTGAAAAGCAAACATGATAAAACGTAATAACAATAAAACATTGCAGAATAGAATACAGTAAAAAAGAGCAGAACAATAGAGAGAGAATAGAGAGAGAGAGAACAATAAAACGACAACTATTTTTTTTTATTTTTGTTTGTGTTTTTTTTTTTTTTTTTTTACACTTTTTTTTTATAACTGTAACTTTTATAACTGTAACCGGTTCCAGGTTCGGGTCTCTCAAAATGCGATGGCATCTTGGGAGACCCTGTGAAAGTGTGCCTAGTCTGTGCAATGCTGTACCCTACGCTAATACTCAACTAGTGAATGGTAGCGTTCAAAACATTCACCAATGCAAAGACCAGGATTGTCAGGACAGGAGGGACAATAATAGCGGGTGTCACGTCTATATCCGCGCTTGCTGCAGACACATCTTTTTTGGGGGGGTTCGTTGGGTAGGGGTACTCGGGAGGACATATAAATGCCTCTCATGCAGCCGACTGCATTTGGTTGGGGATGTGAATGGGGGAAGTACGGGCGCTGCAGAAGCGGTGGGTTCCCAATTAGGATTGGCGAATGCAGCAGGAAGGGCACTATGGGCACGACAGGCCTATGTTTGTCTTTTTGGTGGCAGCGCGACACTACTTGTGCTTGCCACCTCACCAGCTTGAACTGCACTTATGGGACTCGCCACGTCACCAAGTGTTACTGCAGTGCTGGTTTGACTACGACCGGGGTGTACTAGGCCGCTGGCGCTTGCCAGTTCACCAAAACGCTACAAAAAAAAGTGACAGTGATCGATCGATACTGCACTTGGGTGGGCTGGGCTGGGCCGGGCGGAGGGGCAAAACACAGGTGCTAGCAGGTATCTGGGCTGATCCCACTAACACTGCGTTTTTGGGAACCCTAAACTGCTGGGGACGCTAGTATAGATCTGATCGGATCAGATATTGATCCGATCAGATACTATACCACTAAGGGAGGTGTACGGTGCGTGCTTGGGTGTTAGCGGTACTGGCGCTAACCTGACGCTGCCTGGGGCTGGCGCTTGCCAGTTCACCAAAATGCTACCAAAAAAACTGTTAGCGATCGCAGGGATCAGGCCTGACTCTGTGAACGCTGCAGTTATGCGTTTAGTGTTTTGTAAGTGTCAGTGATCGATCGATACTGCACTTGGGTGGGCTGGGCTGGGCCGGGCGGAGGGGCAAAACGCAGGTGCTAGCAGGTATCTGGGCTGATCCCGCTAACACTGCGTTTTTGGGAACCCTAAACTGCTGGGGACGCTAGTATAGATCTGATCGGATCAGATATTGATGCGTTCAGATACTATACCACTAAGGGAGGTGTACGGTGCGTGTACGGTGCGTGCGTGGGTGTTCGCGGTACTGGCGCTAATCTGACGCTGCCTGGGGTGACGCATATCACCGCCGGGCGATCAGGGGGCTAAACCTTTATTCGGTAATAAACGGCGGGTGCCCTGACACTATAAAAAATAAACAAACTAACCAGCGTCACCCGTAACAGTTATACGGTGATCAGTGGTGAAAGGGTTAACTAGGGGGCAATCAAGGGGTTAAAACATTTATTAGATAGTATATGGGGGTCCCTGTCGCTATAAAACGCTGACAGCGAACCTAAATATTTACGTCCCTAACTAGCGTCACCAGCGACACTAATACAGCGATCAGAAAAATGATCGCTTAGCGACACTGGTGACAGGGGGTGATCAAGGGGTTAAAACTTTATTAGGGGGGGTTAGGGGGGTACCCTAGACCTACAGGGGGCCTAACACTCACTGCCCCACCACTGCTAACTGTCACAAACTGACACTATGCAGTAATCAGGAAAAAAACAAAACAAAACAAAAAAACTGCTTGGTGTCAGTTTGTGACTGGGGGGGGTGATTGGGGGGGGATCGGGGGGCGATCGGGGGGGGATCGGGGGTGTTTAGTGTGCCTGGCATGTTCTACTGTGTTGTGTGTAGTGTTGTGCACTTACATGTCTTCTCTCCTCGGCGCTGGAACGGAAACTGGCCAGCCGAGGAGAGATGACATTACATCCTCTGCCTGTGTGTACTATACAGAGGCAGGGGATGTTTCTCATTGGCTGGGAGCGATCGCGAGGGGGGGGCCACGATCGGATGGTCTCCCCCTCATCTCTGATCGCTTCCAACCAAACGCCGACCGCCGATGGCACCGGGGGGGGTCCGATCGGACCCCCCGCCCGCGGGAAGGCAATCACGTACCAGGTACATGATTTTGCCTGCCCGTGCCGCTCTGCTCACGTATATATGTGTGAGGCGGTCGGCAAGTGGTTAATACATATATACAGATAGTCTCATATACATATATATATATATATATTTCCTGGCCCATCCGCACGTCAGCCCACAATGGGTTAACATCTCCTCTGGAGTCCCACATTACCACCTGTATCTAGCTGAATAAAAGGCAGCTACTTCCCAACTAAGACAGTTCTTCTTTTTTGGTCTGCTCCAGGCCACCTGTTGATAGCAGTTGGTAAGTTGTTTGCTGAATCCCCCCCTGCCGAACTTACCCCTCCATGTTCAGCCTCTCATGGAGTTTGGAAGACCCTGAATGCTGAAGGTAAATCTTTTTTTTTGGGTACCTTTTTGTGCCAAGGCTATGGGCAAAATGATGCTTAAACAGCATTGATATTGTACAGGTGTGGTATTATAAGAGCTCTGCAATGTTATCATTGTCTCTCCCTTTGGTTTTATTTTTTCCTGTCTTTATATGCAGCACACTGCACTGCTGTCCTGGCTTTATTGTCAGTCTGAGAGCGGCTGTGAATGGTGTCACAGGGTGCAGGGACACAGGTAAAGGACTTAACTCAGATTCTGACTCTCCTGTCTGTCCTGGCTCCCTTGCTGTGCTGTGTACTCCTAAGGGCTTGACAGTCTGACTGTTTTTTTTGTCTCAGACTTTAGGACCCCATACACACTGTGCAACTTTTGTTGTCTGGTTTCCTTATATTTAGCAGAGCCATGTAGTGCAAGGGCAGACCTGTTAGTGGCACAGAAGATTAGCAAAGTTAGGAGGGGGCAACGTGGGACATGGTTCTTAAAAGAGTGCCCAAGGAGACTATGCAAATTAGGGGTTTTGCATTATTTTAGAATCAGAAACCCTGAACGCAAAATACTCCAAAAAAACATAAAACCTGCCAACAATCATCTTGTCCTGACCAGGACAATGACACCTAACAGGTTGTCACATTCATTAAAGTGGATGTAAACCCTCCATACACCCAGTGAAGTGAATGGCCTCAAATGATACAGAGATGAACCAAATCTCCCTACATAAGTTTCTACATGTATATCTGCTGTCTTCACATTTTATATACTGTTTAGAGAAAATTGAGTACTGTCCGTGATACTTTTTTTATTTGCACTAACATACAATTTTTCAGGACAAGCTTTCGGGGGTATGTCCCCTTCTTCAAGGTCCAAGCAGTACTGATTCACAAATTTTTAAGCAGAATGTTAAAGAAGAAGAAAAAAAAAAAAAGTTAAAGTTCAGACAACCACCCAACCTCAGACACAAACTAATCAGCAGCAAACTTCACTCTGATTATGAAGTCACAAATAATGGTAGCAAACCCTGCAATAAAAAACGCTGCAAACTATGCAACCAGATAAATCTATCCAAAAGTGTTACACACACAAATGGGACCTTCAATATCATGGGATCTTACAGCTGTACCTCAAGTAATGTTGTGTACCTCATCCAATGCAAAAGGTGCAGCAAAGGATCTTATGTTGGTGAAACAGGACAGAAGTTGCAAGCGAGGATGAATTTGCACAGACATACCATCAAAGAACATAAAGAAGACAGTTTATGCACACCTGTGGGACATCATTTCTCACAATCGGACCACACCATAGAAGACCTCAATGTTTTAGTTCTTAAAGGGAATTTCAGAACTATCCAGGAAAGGAAAACGTTTGAACTAAGAATGATACTTCTTTTTGACACGAAGAATAATGGCCTGAATTTAGATATTGGTTTCCTTACACATTATGCTAAAGTTTTACGACCGCTCTGTGATTAGTATTCCCCCCCCCCCCCCCCCCTGCATTCCCCCCTAGCTCTCCCTCTGTCTTATCTCACTAACTCTACTGCTATCTTTATTACCATTGATTTGTATGTGTTTGGTTTTCTCTTTTTTTTTTTTTTTTTTTTTTTTTTCTTCTTTAACATTCTGCTTAAAAATTTGTGAATCAGTACTGCTTGGACCTTGAAGAAGGGGACATACCCCGAAAGCTTGTCCTGAAAAATTGTATGTTAGTGCAAATAAAAAAAGTATCACGGACAGTACTCAATTTTCTCTGTCACAATTGCACTAATACGGCTACAATCAAATCAAGTATATACTGTTTAGAAAGTTCAGATCGTGTTAGGAAATATTCTGTTCCTGTTTAACACAGAGTGTGGTGTTTGGGCTTACAGCCAAGATAGCATAAATTGCTGATTGGAGGAAAGGCACACACCCCCTCTTATGACGTTTTGTACAGGGCCAGCTCCCTGCAAATCTATTTATAGCAGCCTCCTCAGACAAAAATGTCAGGCTGTTTTTTGTGATATGTCCAGGAATTTGTCAGGAGTTATCAGGCTGATAACAGAAGAATGGGTCAGGAGAGGGCTACAGGACACTGAAGATATATGTGCCCAGCTCAAATTTCATGTATTAGGCTGTGTTTCCACTATTGAGTCCCCAAAGTCATGCGATTTTGCCGCGACTTGAAGCAATGCCTGTGTATTCTTGAGGTCTATGGACCTCAAATTGCATCAAAATGGGACCAAAGTAGTGCAGGGACTACTTTGAGGTCGCTGCATCTTGAAGAGTCGCACAGATATGAACGGTACTCATTGGAAATCATGGGGTACGACTTGTCATGCGACTTTTCAGTCCCAAATCGCATGAAAAGTCGCACTAGTAGAAACTTAGCCTTAGGTTCACATCCACTTAAGCATGTGGTCAATACACTCTGAAGGAGTTGTTTCCACTTACCCTGTGAAGGGACAGGATCCAGGAAACTGGCACAAATGCATTTGTCAGCATGATAGAGAATGCCTCACCTAGCTCACGATGCATTTTGTGCCTGCATGCACTCTGCAGAGGCAGAGAAATGAAATTGCGGAAAGGATGCTACAGATATCCACACCACAAGCAACACCCATAATGATAGAGCGTAAAGTGCTCATTGAAGAAGGATGACAGATACCCTGTTAGAAGACCTATTTACAGTAACAGGTTCTCTAAACTGTATTCATATATGATGGCTGCTGTATGTTTGTGCGCTGCACTTCCAGGGGTGTGGATGCTGCCCTCTAATGTCTGGTGCAGCGAGTGTCTTTGCCTTTTTTATAACTTGGTTGCCTTCAGAGATCCTATGGATGAGAAAGTGGACTTGTTCACACCAAATGCAGTCCAGTGCGTCTTTATTCTGCATCAAGAACGCATGGACAGTGTTTAACTTTGATTCCAGGTTACATAGTTCACACCAGTACAGCGCATTCTAGTACAGTCAACAAAAGTAGAATGTTGCATTGTTTCTGTATGGAACACATCTAGAAGCGGCAAAACGCATTGAGAATGCATCAAAACACTCATGCAGAAACACATCTGGAACACAGAAATTGTGGTGATCTGGCCATCAAGCTTGCACAGAATCTATACAGTGACAGGTTTTTGCCTGCCAACCAGCAATACGTTAACTTTGATATATATATTAACTTTAGATATGGCATTACATTCAACACTGAAAGCTACAAGATTTGGCATAGTTTCTGGAAAGATTGGAACCTGGCAACTGACTTTTGGTGGATGCTTTGATAGACCTAGTACAAGCGCTGGCACACCCAGTCGCTGATATGAGAGCATTGTGGGCAGGGCAGGTGGAACGTCTACACAAGCCTTTAACATTTCCTATAATGGGGGGTTATTGTTTGGCCAAACACTGAACAACGCAATTAAGCAAATGACAGGAGGAAAAAAGTCTGGCCACAGACTACTAAGAGGAACCTGCCATCCTTCACTCAAGCCTACTAAACTTCAGCGGGTGCAGGAGGCCAAATCTTATAGGATAGGCTACAGTTTAATAGATCACAGTGGAGGTGTCTTAAAATCACTATTAATATGAAATCAAGTCCAGAGCAAGCTACTAAGATGGCTGGAAGGTCTTTTTTGAAGGTGCGTCCAACCAGTCTCTTCCAGTTGGCCAGGGGGCCTAAGTGAATTTGATGATTGTAGCTTCCTTCTGGAGGGTTTGGACGACAAAGACCAATGGGTCCAGAAGACAGGTGGGCATACGATGGAAAATTCCAAGGCTGACCACTGAATCCATTTAATCTATCTGAGAAGAGAAGATGTTGACAAGATTTTTATACTGCTACAAGGCTATCATGCCAGTGATGTCGAAGACATGGAATCATCTGGGGGCCTTTCTCCCCAGTTTTTCTAGTACCTAAGGCATGAGCCTTCTGGCCTGTTTTAGTTTGAAGGAATCAAATGTGTTCATATACACCAATCGGTTCAAGATGGTTCATGCAGACAGTCACAGGGACTGTTCAGCTGGAGGACCAGTTGGTATCAATCGACCGGCCGACTCATATTTCCATGTACTGATCAATGCCGAGCGCCAGAGGCATGTGAGATTTTCAGTGGCCAGATGTCACTTCCTGTTCAGATGCTTCTACAGAATTGGCACAGTCCCAGGAATCTTTTTGAAAGATCTTGTTGGCAGTGGTGGTACCTTGGGCCAGGTGGCACATGAGGGTGTTTCAATTTTGCCTTCTTTAGCCTATGAGCTGGGCTATCTATGGATCAGAAAATCCTTGTGCCTATACAATTTCAACAAGAACTGGAATTTTGGACATTGCCACTGTGCCCAAGTATCTTGAATGGCAGGAAGCTTTTTCTAGCATTGTAAGCCTTTCAGGATCTTTGAGGGGCCCCTAGTAAGGGTGACAACAAGACAGTAGTAACCTACATTGCCTGACAAGGAGACACCAAGTCTTTTCTTGTTACATCTTGCAAAGAAACATTTTGTGGGCAGAAAACCACTTAGTCAGTTAAAATTGGTCTTCTTGCCAGGGAACAAAATCAATTATTGGTTTGGTTATGTCAATTTTGGCCCTATGGGGCATTCCAGCAGTAGTTCTCAGGGAGACTTCACTGAACATGCAGCTTCTGATAGTTGCAACCGGATACCAATGCAAAGACTCCGTTATACAAGATGCAGGGTGCCATAGAATTTTGTTTAACTTTTGTCTCTGATCAAGTGAATTCTTCTATGGCAAGGTCAGTAACGGCACTCCAATTCAATTGGACTACTTTTAATAGCCTGGCTATGGAATAGGCTACACTAGAGGTGCAGGGATTCTCATCTGATGCTGTTCAGATCCTGGTGACCAGAAGATCATCTATGAACGCTACATAGGAGGGGATATGAAAGAACTTTGTTTTGTTTGCTCAACAAAGCTTTCTCTCCTGTGTTCCTTGACATTTTTTAGTCAGCGCTAGAGGTTGGTCTGGCATACAACGCCATTTAAGGGCTCTCTACTTAATTTTTTTTTTTTTTTAACAGGCTGCAGATGG
Organism: Aquarana catesbeiana; assembly: GCF_042186555.1. Lineage (NCBI taxonomy): Eukaryota > Metazoa > Chordata > Amphibia > Anura > Ranidae > Aquarana > Aquarana catesbeiana. The sequence goes on along the minus strand of NC_133325.1, from coordinate 591,206,894 downwards.
GTACAAAGCCGGTGACCAGATGCTTCTTCCAGATAACAATTTATATATGACCTTGAGGGAAATCCTTGTTACCTCTGTGGAACTTAGGCTTGGATCTGAGAGCACCCTTTGCTCCAACAGGTTTCATTTCCATTGGAGTACTGACAGAAGGATGATGAAGATTGAAACACTTTCCAGCAAGCAAGAGCAATTTGGTATCATCCTATTTTTTTTTTTTTTTTTTTTTTTTTTTTTACCAGAAATAGGGATACCATGTCTATCCCCAATTTTAAAGTGGTATCCATTTTTCAGGAAAACTGGGAAGTAGGGAAGCTTGGTCAAAAGAAGAAAGTGTGGGGGGGAAAAAAAATCCTTTCATTTAGCCATCAGGCCCTTAAAGTCACCCACTCTTGGGTTGCCAGGATGATTTAACTGGCATGCAGGAAGTACTCTTTTCTGCTCTGAAATAATTGCAAGCCTATTTGACTAGAGGGGTGGCAGCCTTTGAGGCAATTATGCCAGGATTGCTCAAAGGATATAGGTAAGGGCTAACTTGAAGGTCCTTACGCTGCATGGCCTCCCTGATTCTGCAAAGCCTGCGAAAGTTTGCAGAGGCATTCGATTCTGGGTCACTAGGAATCAAATGATCTGTAACAACCTCCTCCCAGCCAAATACAACTCCTTGGGTTTCTGGGGACTGAAAACCATCCCTTGAAGACTGCTGCTGAGTGTTCTCCTCCTCCTCCTCCTCCGATAAAGGGGGGCCTTGAGAGGTAAGGAAGTCCTCCTCTTCCTCTTCCTCCTCTGACTCTTCCTCTTCTGCTTTGAGAGGTAAGGAAATCCTCTTCCTCTTCCTCCGATAAAGGGGGCCTTGAGAGGTAAGGAAGTCCTCTTCCTCCGATAAAGGGGGCCTTGAGAGGTAAGGAAGTCTTCTTTCTTCCTTGCCTCTCAAGGTCCCCTTTGAAGAAAGAAGACTTCCTTACCTCTCAATGCCCCCTTTATCGGAGGAAGAGGACTTCCTTACCTCTCAAGGCCCCCTTTATCGGAGGAGGAGGAAGAGGACTATCTTGCCTCTCAAGGCCCCCTTTATTGGAGGAAGAGTAAGAGGAGGATGAGGAGGGGGCAAAGGACTTCCTCTTCCGATAAAGGGGGCTTTGAGAGGTAAGGAAGTCCTCTTCTTCCTCCTCATCCTCCTCTTCCTCTTACGATAAAGGGGGCCTTGATAGGTAAGGAAGAGGAGGAGGGGGGCGTGGCCAAGATGGCGAGGTGAGAGGCTGCATTTTCAGTCCGGATCCATCAGCCTCCAATCTTATCCTGACACATCCCTGCTGCCTGTGGGGGATCCGCAGGTCTCCCGACTGCTGAGGGGAGAGGAGAGTTTTCGATTCTGGGCAGTGATCGAGGCCCGCCGGATGTCCCCGGCCTACCTCGCGGTACTAGGCCGCAGCCATGGCCTTTCCTGGCGGACCGCGCCGCGGGTCGGAGCATCCTTGGCGTGATCGGCGCCTCAGACGACCATCACAGCCCACTGCAGCCCGCGGATGGAGACTGAACGGCGGGCTCGGGGCTGGCCATAAATACCCAACCGGACCTGATCCCCTCCTCACCCCCCACGAATGACTAGGCCGCAACCGTGGCCTTTCCTGAGAGCCCGGGGCCGCTGGATCGCCTGGAGGGGTGACTGATCCTGGGTGCCTGGAGGAGGGGGCCCTAAGACAGCTGGAGGCCTCTAACTGAACAGCGGAACAGGCCCTAGACCATCTCCATCCCTGACACCCTGGGTGAGGCGCTCTATGGATGAGCTCCTGGAGGCCTGCGGAAGCCTGAAGAGGATCGCTCCTGTACTACTTAACTAGCAGATGAGGGGGAAGACTCTCTGGGGGGCACGTATAGCTCTGCACCTATTGCCTGAATACCCCTGAACCCACTGACAGGCTCCCACGGCCAGCTACTGAATATCGCCCAGATCAGGGCTTCGGAATTCTGAATGAGGCGCAGGTCGTCTAGTGCAAAATACAGTAAAGGGGGCAAAAGGTTGACCTTTCCGCCACAGTCGGACTTCCCTCAAACGCCCACCTGTCCCACTCCGGAGGCCCACACCACACGTAGCGCCCATAGAGCCTCACAGACAAGCATCATGGAGTCGGACGACTCTCGTCCCCCCTGGCTGGCGGACGTCATGGCGGCCATCGAAACTTGCCAATCCACGCTAACAACAAAAATTGAAGCTGTCCAGCTGGATATGGGTCTAATCCGCCAAGATATAGAGAAAATCAGGTCGCGAGTTACTGAGACGGAACAAGTCGTGGTGTCTTCAGTCACTGAAGACACCACGGCGGAACATGGAGTAACACTCCGTACGCTTCAAACCAAAGTAAAGGCCCTAGAATACAGAGCTGAAGACGCGGAGAAATCGGCGCAATAATCTTCGGATTATCGGTTTACCGGAGGGGGCGGAGGGGAACAATCCTACCTCCTTCATAGAAGGCTTGCTGCGTGACCTTCTACCGGAGGCCCGATGGTCACCCTACTATACCGTTGAGAGGGCACACCGTATGCCGCCTAAGCCAGGGCCTCCTGGATCCCCTCCCCGCAACTTCATACTTAGTCTCCTTAATTTTAGAGACAGAGATGAAGTTCTTCGCGCCTCCAGAAATGTTGGGGACCTCAGATTCCAGAACACTAAATTCATGATTTTCCCTGACTACTCGGTGGAGACTCAGGAAATCGTTTGACCAAGTTAAATCGGCATTGAGATCACGCAACATTCGTTACAGTATACTCTTCCCTGCTCGTCTGAGGGTCCAAGACAGAGAGACAACTCGATTTTTCACCACACCGAGAGAGGCCTCTGCCTGGCTGGACTCACTACCACAGATCCGCTGACCGACTAACCGGTATGTACCGAATGTCCTCTTCATTGTCTACTCACAACAACCTGGGCCCAGGTTTGAGTTAATACACAAACTGCTCCATGGATGACTTAGTTTCGTTGCACAGGTTGTGCCCAGTTCAACCCCATGGTGTGTTCAGACTTGAGGGGGGTAACTAACTACCCCTACCAGGAAATTATAAGTTAATGGCCCTGCCAAAGAATTTGGTCAGGAGACTGTTGAGATATGAAGCTTCTTGGCACTTGCATGTCCCCTTGGGGAGCACTGAAGTTCCTGTTCTGGGTACCCTCTTAATGATGGGTCGACTTTACTGTGGGGTCGTAATATGGTTTACTTCTCTTCTGTTTGACTTTTAACACCTCACAGCCTGTTTACAGTCCATTAGCGGAGATCTCACATTTGGAAAGCCGCTTGAACTGCTGCTTAACCCTCCCCCCCCCCCCCCCGTGTGAAGCCTCGGGGGGTTAGGCTCGCCTCTTCCACGGACCCCCTGTTGCAGCCGGTGAGCTGAATTGGTTTGGGATTGAAGCCCGCCTCAGTTTGGGGGGGTCGGGTGGGGGGTGGGGAAAGTTCCCCTAATGGGGCTATTTAAATTTACGTTTGATGTTGGGCTGTTTTTAGTTTGGTTTTGTTTTTGTTTTATAATTGCACTAAAAAAATTGACTCATCAGCATTGCAATGTTTCCAGGTGTGTCCGTTATGGGTCTGGGGGTCCAGTTCAGGAGCCGTGACCTACATTGATCCTAATATTATCATTCTGAGTAACCATGTCCTCCCTTAACAACATTTCCTGGAACACTAGGGGACTGAACTTCCCGGTCAAGCGCTTCCTGGTGTTCCAGTTTATTAAAGCATATAACCCACATATATGTGTGTTCCAGGAAACGCACCTAATAGGAAGTAGGGTTCTGGCCCTAAAAAAAAACGTGGGTGGGCTACCACTACCACTCTACACACTCCACTTTCTCCAGGGGTGTTACTATGCTGATACTGAAATCTCTTCCCTTCCGGCTCCTGGATTTGGCCCTGGACCCTGATGGTCGATATGTTATCATCCATGCTAAAATATATTCTTTAACGTGGACCATTGTGGGCTTGTATTTGCCTCCTCCGGCTTCATTGCTGGTGCTCAATCAGATCACCAGCAGGATAGCCGACTTTGCATCTGATAACAATATCATACTGGGTGATTTTAATCTGGTCCCTGACCTGGATCTTGATAGACTGACGTCTGCGGGACATCGTTCCTCTGGGTTGACTGAGTGGGCGGATACTTACGGCCTGACTGATGTCTGGAGGTGGAGACACCCCCAGACCAGGGCATACACATGTCACTCGGCCTCTCATAGGGCGTTCTCCCAAATAGATTTGGTCTACGCAGGAAGTCCGGTCCTCCCACGGGTCACAGATATACGAATACTGCCTAGAGGAATCTCTGATCACGCGCCCCTGTTGCTGTCATTGGACCTTTCACTGGGTCCTGTAGACAAGATATGGAGGCTCTCGAGGTTTTGGATTTCAGACACTGCTGTGGACTCCCAATTCAGAACGGAGCTGCTTGACTTTTGGGCGGTAAATGTGGGCTCGGCTGACCCCACAGTTGTCTGGGATGCCTTTAAGGCCACGATGAGGGGACGCTACCAGACCATCATAGCCAGAGTTCGCAGGGAGCGCAGGGCAGACTTGGTAAGGGCGGAGAGGGATGCGAGTAGTGCAGAGGTTCTCTTTGTTCGTACCCGAGATCCTGTACACTATTCACAATTACAACTTATGACGTCGGGGGTGGTCCGTCTTCGTACCTCTCTTACCCAGAAAAAAATGTTAGCTCAATCTCGACGTATATTTTAGCAGGGAGAGAGGGCGGGCCGTCTGCTGGCCTGGCTCTCCAGGGAGCAGGTGGGGGGATGAGCATTTCCCATATCAGGGACCCCTCGGGACAGATAGTTCACACACCGGAAGAGATCAATAGCTGCTTCGCGGATTTCTACGAATCCCTCTAAACGTCCAGGGCAGACTATAGAGAGGAGGATCTGGTAGCATACCTAGATAACATTGATATCCCAACCCTTACGGTAACGTATCGTGACAAGCTTGATGCCCCAATTACATCCTTAGAAATACTCCGGGCACTCAAATCAATGCAGTCGGGGAAAACACCGGGACCCGATGGTATCCCTGTAGAATTTTTCAAACAATACACGGCAGAACTAGTAGACAAACTTCAGGGCCTCTTCTCTGCGTCGATAGTCATAGTGGTGATCCCCAAATCAGGGAAGGACCCTACCTTATGCTCTTCATACCACCCCATATCCCTCCTGAATGTGGATGCAAAAATACTGGCAAAAGTATTGGCCAATAGGATTAACCTAGTCATCACTGCCCTGATCCACAGGGATCAAACAGGCTTCATGCCCGGGAGAGGTACTGACATTAATATTAGACGCCTTTATACTCATATATTCAGAGCGAATGAGGCGTCCGGGGGAATGGTGGCCTCACTCCACGCGGAGAAGGCTTTTGATTCCGTCGAGTGGGGTTACTTATGGGAGGTGCTCTCGCGATTTGGGTTTGGCCCGGGTTTCACAAAATGGCTCCGTATGCTATACCATAGCCCTTCAGCCAGAATATGCACCAACGGTTGCCTATCAGAGGTTTAAATTATTTCGGGGCACGAGACAGGGGTGTCCCCCTTTCCCCGGGCTTATTTGCTCTGGCAATGGAGCCCCTGGCTATACTGCTGAGGGCTGACCCCGAGGTGAGGGGGCTTCAGGTGGGCCCAATTGAGGAGAAAATTTCGCTATATGCGGACGACGCTCTGCTCTATTTAGCGGATGCATCGTCCTCCTTACAGACTGCATTAGATCTGATCAACCGATCTGGAGGGTATTCGGCTATCCGTATTAATTGGGATAAGTCGATACTGTTCCCGCTCCACCCGTTGACCCCTAGAGTTCCACACGCGCAGCTTAAATCGGTAGAGGATTTCAAGTACCTAGGAATTAAAATTAGTGGTAAAGTCCAGGATTATATGGACAACAATTTGCAACCACTTATGACACAGCTAACGGTATAGATATAATGTTGAAAGTGGCTTCCCCATCACACTAGAAATCAAGAGCCGTTCAATGGAGTCTGGTTCCAAAATAAGGGGGGCAGGAAACTGAGCTTCAAAAGCGTGCTTTAGCTGCCAGTATCTAAATTGGAAGGAGGATGGGATAGCGAATGATTGCCTCAGGGCCTGGAAAGTCATAAGCCTACCGTCCTGAACTATATGTTTTATTGTAAGAATACCCTTTTTTGCCCAGATAGAGGGGTCTGGAATACTGTGAAGGTGAGGGAGCATGGGGTTACCCCATAGGGGCAAATGAAGTGAGATATGATTAGGTTTCCCATATATCTTCCTAGCCTCCTGCCAGATCCGTACGGTGGTTCGCATCGAGGTTGTCATGGACGGGCTAGCCCTAAGTCCATGAAACGGAAGGTTGCTCAGGGCTGCAAAGGAACCCAAAATGGCTGCTTCGAGCGCTAGGTGCGCTGAATGGTGTTCACTTCCACTGTCCCCAGTTGGCAGAGTAAACCTGCTAAAAATGATTTTCCTTACCAAATATTTATATTTTTTCCGCAACACACCCACACACATTCCTAGGGCCTTTTTTCAAAGGTTGGAGAGTCTGTTGATACACTTTGTGTGGGCTGGGAGGCCGCCTAGGGTGGCCAAGCAGATCCTATATCTCCCATTATCGGGGGGGGGGGGGGGGATTGGCACTACCGAATTTTCAAATTTATTACTGGGCAGCTGTTCTTGTTACGATCCGGTGGTGGTTCTCCCAGCCCGCACAGAATCCTGCGGTCATTCTCGTGGCAGCCATTTTGGGTTCCTTTGCAGCCCTGAGCAACCTTCCGTTTCGTGGACTTAGGGCTAGCCCGTCCATGACAACCTCGATGCGAACCACCGTACGGGTCTGGCAGGAGGTTAGGAGGATATATGGGAAACCTAATCATATCTCACCTCATATGCCCCTATGGGGTAACCCCATGCTCCCTCACCTTCACAGTATTCCAGACTCCTCTATCTGGGCAAAAAAGGGTATTCTTACACTAAAACATATAGTTCAGGACGGTAGGCTTATGACTTTCCAGGCCCTGAGGCAATCATTCGCTATCCCATCCTCCTTCCAATTTAGATACTGGCAGCTAAAGCACGCTTTTGAAGCTCAGTTCCCTGCCCCCCTTATTTTGGAACCAGACTCCATTGAACGGCTCTTAATTTCTAGTGTGATGGGGAAGCCACTTTCAACATTATATCTATATCTCACAGTAGAATATTACACCAAACTAACTAAGACATGGGAAAAGTAGAGGGTTGATATGCCTTCCCTGGACGAAGAGGAATGGAAGGAGTGTTTAATTTCCTACATTCCTTCCATGATCGCGGCGAAAGATAGGTTCATACAATTTAAGTTCCTACACAGAGCGTACTTCACCCCCCAGAGATTGGCGCGCATTTACAATCAAAGGGACCCCAATTGTCAGAGATGCAGACAGGAGGTGGGCACCTTTTGGCACATGGTCTGGTCCTGTCCCAAACTTAGACCCTTTTGGTCAGCAGTGGCCTCCACACTGAGCAATGTTACAGGCTTAAATGTACCGGTCGATCCTCAGATACTATTGCTTAGCCATTTGGAGGATCTTGAAGGAGACAGATGTAGTAAATTGTGTCTTACCTTTGCATTATATTATGCTAGGCGTGAAATCTTACTGGTATGGAAACTAGCAGAGCCTCCTACTTTGGCATCATGGAGAAGGTCGGTGAACATGGTACTTCCCCTGTATAGATTGACATATGAAAGTAGGCAATGCCCAGGGAAGTTCGATAAAATCTGGTCCTCTTGGATAGACGCCTCCTGGGGTCCCTGAGCCCCCTACTCCATAATTATTATGCTGGGAATCTCGTTGGAGGACATCCTATATCTCATTGCCTACTCTTCTTGTGCTCATCCCCTCTTGCCTCCCCTTTTTTCTTTCCTTCGCTCCCCTCCTTCCCCTTCCCCCCTCCTCTCCTTCCCCCCTCCCCCTCCTTATCAGGCTGGATTGAAATTGGTTACTTACATAATTTTATCTACGATGGTATAATACTATAATGCAATAAGAGGTATTGTTAAGTGATATTTCTGTCATTTGCACAACTGGAATATCTGATATACAGAGACTGCAGGTTGAAGGTAGATTTTACTGTTATTATCCTCTCTACTTTGAATGTACTAAATTATCTTGTAATGTAATGCTGATTTGTTTAATAAAAATTTTCTGTTAAAAAAAGAAGATGAGGAGGAAGAAGAGGACTTTCTTACCTCTCAAGGCCCCCTTTGGAGGAGTAGGACTTTCTTACCTCTCAAGGCCCCCTTTGGAGGAGGACTTCTTTCTTCAAAGGGGGCCTTGAGAGGTAAGGAAATCCTCTTCCTCTTCTTCCGATAAAGGGGGCCTTGAGAGGCGAGGAAGAGGATTTCCTTACCTCTCAAGCCCCCTTTGAAGAAAGAAGTCCTCCTCCTCCAAAGGGTCCTTCTTCCTTCTTCCTTCTTCCTTCTTCCTTCTTCCTTCTTCCTTCTTCCTTCTTCCTTCTTCCTTCTTCCTTCTTCCTTCTTCCTTCTTCCTTCTTCCTTCTTCCTTCTTCCTTCTTCCTTCTTCCTTCTTCCTTCTTCCTTCTTCCTTCTTCCTTCTTCCTTCTTCCTTCTTCCTTCTTCCTTCTTCCTTCTTCCTTCTTCCTTCTTCCTTCTTCCTTCTTCCTTCTTCCTTCTTCCTCCTGCCTCAGGAGATCTTGTAAATCTGGGTACCTGCTCAAAAACCGCTGCATCACTAAATTCAGAATGCGTGCCGAATATGGGTCAAGTGTCCCTGTCGGAGGGCCAAGAGAATGTTGGTGCCATTGTCGCATACAACCATTCCTGGCTCAATCACCTCTGAGCCTACCCCTGCAGAGTTGACAATCTCTGCCCCAGTGTGGCTGTCACCTAAGCAGTGGTGTAACCTTAAACTATGTAGAGGGTTCTTTACTGTAAGAGCGGCGGTGGTCTCAGCGGGGGGCATCGATAGTTTCAAGAAACTATTAGATAAGCACCTGAACGACCGCAACATATATACAATGTAATACTGACATAATCACACACATAGGATGGACTTGTGCCTTTTTTTTTTTTTTTTTTTCAACCTCACCTACTATGTAACTCATGCACCACATGGCATCTTTTTGCCTGAGTGCTTGTGTAGCCCCCTGAATGCTTACGGAGCACCGCTGGTTCAGAGAACAAATCTGCAGAAGAGGCCATAGAGGAAGAGGAGGAGGGGGTGGAGGAGAGAGCTGTGGCAAAATCACCGCTAGCATTTTGGAGGCATGGTGGCGGAACAAGCTCCAACAATACTGAACCCTGTCCTGCATCCCTCCCAGCTGCCAGCAAAGTTACCCAGTGAGCCGTGAAGGAAAGGTAACATCCCTGCCCATGCCTACTAGACCATGAGTCTGCGGTAATATACACCTTACTGCTGACCGCCCTGTCCAACAAGACAAAATCATTGCCTTCCACATTGCAGTAGAGAGCTGGAATGTCCTTCCATGAAAAGAAATGGTGTTTTGGAACCTGCAACTGAGGTACAGCACATTCCACAAATTCATGAAAGGAGGCAGAGTCTACCAGCTGAAAAGGCAGTAGTTGCAGCGCTAGCAATTTGGCCAAGCTGGCATTCAAGCTAGCATTCAGACTGTGAGCATGTGGATGGCTGGGACCGAATTTCTTTTTACAGTTTAGCAACTGGGGTAGGGAAATTTGCCTGTTAAATCAGATGGTGGTGTACTGCTAGCAGATTGGCTGCAAGTACTTGGGACACCTATTGGTATACCTTCATTCCTCTCAGTGCAGGTTTTTGAGAGGACTGAAGTAGGTAGGGCTGGAGATCCCAGATGAGGAACAAGGAGAAGTCCGCCTTTTTCTTTGATGTGGGTCAACTGACTTTTTGCTATTAAGGAAATTTCTGCACTAACTAAGTGAAAAAAGTGCAGCTGCTTGTGTAAGCCTAAATACAAAAAAGCTCAAAAACATATCTCCGAAAAACAAGCACGCAACCATTAATTAATCAGTGAAGATGATTAAACACAACCATACAAACTCATATAAAGATATATACAAGTAGTATTGTGCAAAAGTGATACAATAAAGTAAAAAAATGCTACCAAAAATGCCCATGTGAACAGTGGTGTGCACCATCAACCTGTTACAAGGACCTAAAGCAAAAGTGCAAAAGTACTCTGATAGATACACTCACCTTAATGGATTTTGTATATAAGTGATCAAAAATATATAAGCAAAGTCCATAAAAATGACAACGTGAGTATGGAGAAACTCAGTAATCAGGAGAGATGGGAATGAGATGTTCTTGCAGGCCAAAAACTTGTGATATTACTGCCGCTCACCAGATCAGTTGGACCTCAAATTATAGAGATCATGGGATATAGACGACACTTTTTTTCTTGTAGAAAGGAGATGAAGAATCCCTTAAATCCTTTATGAATATGATTAATACAACCAATGGGGTATCCGGTTCACATATGAATTTAGCAAAACTTCTGTCAACTTTTTAGATCTAGTTATCACTAAGGAAGAAGGGAAGCTATATACTAAACTTTTTTCAAAGTGACTGATAGGAATGGGTATATACCCATTGGGAGCTGCCATCATCCTAATTGGCTAAAAGCTATTCCTAAGGGTCAATTTCAGCGCATTAGAAGGAATTGCTCCCATAAGGACTTCCAAATTCAAGCTGATGTTTTGAAAAATCACTTTTTGGAAAAAGGATATAACCCTGAAATGTTGGAAGAAGACCTTTTAAGGGTAGCAAGTACTGAAAGAGCAATTTCTCAAAACTAGGGCAAAGGATTCAGAGGTTGACAAAAAAAGCTTTGAATGGGCATTTATTACTACGTTCTCTTCCCAACACTGGTGGGTGAATAGGATAATGAGGAAACACTGGAAAATCTTGAAAGGAGATTTTGGGTCCACTTCTTCCTAACAAACCAAACATTGTCTATAAAAGAAACAAAACTCTAAAAGATAAATTAGCACCTAGTGCAATAGATCTACCTCCCAAAATCAGTATATTTGGGAGCTTAAAAGGATTTTTTTTCCCTGCAGGAAATATAAAGTATGTAGGACATCTCAAACTATTAGAACCTCTTTTGTCTCTAAGGTAACATCTAAATCATATAACCTCAAAGACTTTATTACCTGTGAGACAGTAGGAGTTGTATACCTTCTTATTTGCCCATGCGGGTTACAGTATGTTGGAAGGACTACACAGGCTCTTAATGTTAGGATAGGGGAGCATTTAGGTAATATTAGGATGGGTTTCATTGTGTTCAATAGAGGTACTGTGGCACATATATTTTGTGCTCATAAATAGGGGTATTATGCCCATTCAGGGGTAAAAAAAAAAAAAAAAAGTTTGTTTTAACAATTTTATAAATGTATTGTATTAAGGTGAAGACCTTTTTGAAATAATTCTAATTTTTTTTTTGAATTTTTTGGGATGAATTTGCCAGGAAAATATCCAATTTTATTAAGTGACAACGGGAGGAAGTCTAATGAATGTTCACTTCCGTTGTCTCTCCTGCCTCCTGGGTATATACAAGCGTGATGTGCTGAAGTCGGGTGGAGCAGCTGATTATCACGTTTTATCCCGCTATTTGGTTTGATCCTGAGCTGTTGCTTCATTAGTTTTTCAACCGTTCCTGTTTTCGTTTTTATGATTGCTAGCTTGCTGTGAGCTGCTGTGAAGTTTTTTGGAATTAAAGTGGGGTTCCACTCAAATTTTTAACTTAATCTTACCCCCTTCAGTTAACTGCATAGATGTTCAAATACCGCACAATTTTTTTTTTATCGCTGTAATTACCTTTATATTGTACTTTATTGTGGCACTTCCTGTCTCTCCTCCCATGGGAGTAGGCGGGTATATTGCCTTTCCCCGGCGCCGCACTGTCTCCTGGGAGCTTAGTGTCAGGCTTCCCAAGATTCAGTGCGGGAACAATGATCATGCTTGTGAACAAGCTGTGAATGAACACATGCCCACAAGCAAGATGGAAACAGCCAGCATCACATTTTTAAAGTTATTCTTCAGTACGAAAACAGACAGAGGCGGAAATATTACACCCAAATTGTGAGTGTTATTTTGGGGTTAGCAAAGTGTCTCAATGACCAAAAAAAAAAAAAAAAAAAAAAAAAAAAGATTGGTCGCCGGACTCCCACTTTAAAAAACCCTTTTCGAAATTTATCTGCACTATGGAGCTTTTTTTTCTTATCTCCCTTGAGTGTTAACCGCTGAGAGCATCCATGAGAAGAGATTTGAATTAAGGGTGATTAACTGTTCCTGTGTGTGTGGATTCCAAAAGGAGAGAGGAGTTAGCTTTGGTTGTTGAGGGTGATTTTAATCACGATCCCTGGATTGAAAGACAGGTGGAGGATTTTGATGCCAGCAGGCTGATGCAACAGGCTCCCATGATCTCTATAATTTGAGGTCCAACTGATCTGGTAAGCGGCAGTAATATCACAAGTTTTGGGGCTGCAAGAACATCTCATTCCCATCTCTCCTGATTACTGAGTTTCTCCATACTCACATTGTCATTTTTATGGAGTTTGCTTATATATTTTTGATCACTTAGATACACTCACCTTAATGGATTTTGTATATATCAGAGTACTTTTGCTTTAGATCCTTGTAACAGGTTGATGGTGCACACCACTGTTCACATGGGCGTTTTTTGGTAGCATTTTTTTTTTATTGTATCACTTTTGCACAATACTATATATGTCTTTATATGAGTTTGTATGGTTGTGTTTAATCATCTTCACTGACTAATGGTTGCACTCTTGTTTTTTGGAGATCTAAGGACTTGTTGCCTTATGAGTTTATGTGAAATCTACATTAATAGCTGTAAAATATTGGAATTATAAAATATATAAATTAAACATATTTATAATTATTGTGTTTATATATAATGACTATATTTAATTTAGCTTTTATCTACGTAGGGCGGAACATATTGTCTTCACAGAAATCTCTGGTAGACCAGACAAGTCTGTGCCTAGGCTTGTGTATACAAACAATGGGATCCAAACCTCATTGTTTTACACATACTCACTTCAAAGGATCCCATGCTGGGATATGCAATGAAGGGAGGCCAACCTGTAATCAATACTTAACTTAGGAAAATTCAAATTAAGCTCCTGCTCAGAATAGTCACAAGGATTTGCATTAAAGGGAGCTGACTTATGCAAAGTATTAGGGATTGGAGATGTAGCCAGTCCTTAACCAGGAATAGGGAAGCGCACCAATCAGAGCTACGCTATGCCAACCAATCAGGCATCAGCATGTAATGATATACATAGACTAGATGGGAGGGAAACACACACTTTTATGGGAGAGCAACCATCAGAATGGAACCATGGTGCAAAGGATAATTATTGGAATGGTCTGCATTTTACTTGTAACTAAATATGTTTGCAGATTAATGATTTCAGGAATATACTCTGTATTCTTCATGTAATTCTCTTATTTTAACCTAATATTTTCTTCCTTGGTGTAGACTATAGATGGGTATGTATTAGACTTTCAACTACTCAACAAGAAATGTTGTTATTGTGTAAAAGCTTTCACTCATGGTCAAAGAACTTTCATTTAACCCAAATCATATCTGAGAGATATTAAATCTCAAATATAGTATATGAGAAAGACTGCATGGGAGGTCGTCATAAATCAAGCATGTGGTGCCCAAGTGGCTGCTGTTGTGGCCACGCTTGATCCGCTTCAGACATAGGTTGCAAACAGCAACGATGTGATCTGCTGCACACGTGTCCAAAAAGGCCCACACCAAGGAACTTTTCAAAATCAGTGGGGATTCAGCAGCGCCCTGCACCTGCGGAGCTCTGCGGTGTGATGCAGTAGGGTGGCTGCCCTTAAGCTGCCCCCTAGAGGATATCCTGCCTCGTTGGAGTTTTGCCTCCTCCTCTATTCTATCAGGCACCCAAGTAGAGTCAGTGACCTCATCATCCCCTCCCTCCTCATTACTGGAGCAAACGTGGCACTATACTGCAGCTGGGGGAACATGTTTGCCAGTTTCTTCTCCTTCTTGGGCACCCCCTCTCTAGGCTCACATTACTCCCTTCCTCAACCTGGGAAGGGAGGAGTGACTGTAGACAAGGAGCTATGGAATAGGCTGCTTTGGCAGCTGCATAGGAAGGAAAACTACTCTGAGCCTGGGTGACAGAGGATGAGGACAGCTTTGTTATCCACTCCACCAACTCTTCTGCATGTTCTTGCTCAATAACAAGGCCAGCAGAAGAAAAAAAGGACAAAGTGTGCCCCACTGCCACCGGAAGAGGATGCACCATGTCCATGACCAGCACTGTTGACTATAGACACAGAGCCTGCTTGCCCTCTTTTAGTGGCCTGTGAGCATCTGCCTCTCCTTGGTGGCCTTCTGGACATGATGTATATTTTGTTTTGCAACACCACACTACACTGTATTGTGTACTGTGTACACCACCAGAAAAGTAGTAGCAACTGCACTGCAGCTGCACTGTATTGTAATTACAATTTTTGATTTAATATTTCACAGCAGGGCCCGTTCCTGCACTCAACAAGAGTATCTGTGAGGCTTTACAGTGTTGTGCCACCACCGCCTAAGGCCCAATTTTTCTGCCCCTGTTCAACAGGGGCACATACTGTAATTACAATTTCTACAAATTACAAGCCTTTCTTTTTAATTTGGGTGCGGGGTTCCCCTTAATATCCATACCAGACCCAAAGGACCCGGTAATGGGGTGGGGGGTGGGGGGGGGGAGGGGCAGCATTATATTACAGCCGCAAGCAGTTTTAAATGACTTTTTTCCTTTTAGAAATGTCATTTTGTGCAGGGACTGTTCTAAACACGGGCAAAATGCGCCACTTTACAGGCATACTATAGACAATTCACTATAGCTGACACCGCTCTTACTTCATTACTTTTTTTTTTCCTTTTAGAAATGTCATTTTAGTGTCAGACTATTCTAAAAAAAAAAGCGCCACTTTTACAGGCATACTATAGACACCCCCAGGCATGATATTTAAAGGAATATTACACTTTTATTGTTTCACTTTAAGCATTATTAAAATCACTGCTCCCGAAAAATCGTCCGTTTTTAAAACTTTTTTTTTTTTTGCATTGATACATGTCCCCTGGGGCAAGACCCGGGTCCCCAAACACTTTTTACGACAATAACTTGCATATTAGCCTTTAAAATTAGCACTTTTGATTTTTCACGTTCGAGTCCCATAGCCTTTAACGGGGTTCGCGTTTTCGCACAAATTTTTGGTCTTTTCGCATGTTCTGCTGTGAACCGGGGGGTGTTCGATCCCTAGTCACCAGTATGGTATTTGTATATTGAATCCATATCCCCTCTCAAGCGTCTCTTCGCCAGAGAGAATAAGTTCAGTGCTTGTACGTCACAAACTTTTCTCATAACTAATATCCTCCAGACCCTTTATTAGCTTTGTTGCCCTTCTTTGTACTCACTCCATTTCCAGTACATCCTTCCTGAGGACTGGTGCTCAGAACTGGACAGCAATCTCTAGGTGCGGCCGGACCAGAGTCTTGTAGAACGGGAGAATTATCGCTTTATCTCTGGAATTTATCCCCTTTTTAATGCATGCCAATATTCTGCTTGCTTTGTTAGCAGCAGCTTGGTATTGCATGCCATTGCTGAGCCTATCGTCTACTAGGACCCCCCAGGTCCTTTTCCATCCTAGATTCCCCCAGAGGTTCTCCCCCCAGTGTATAGATTGCATTCATATTTTTGCCACCCAAATGCATTATTTTACATTTTTCTACATTGAACCTCATTTGCTATGTAGTTGCCCACCCCATTAATTTGTTCAGATCTTTTTGCAAGGTTTCCACATCCTGCGGAGAAGTTATTGCCCTGCTTAGCTTAGTATTGTCTGCAAATACAGAGATTGAACTGTTTACCCCATCCTCCAGGTCGTTTTATGAACAGATTAAATAGGATTGGTCCCAGCACAGAACCCTGGGGGACCCCAGGTTGGTTTGGCAAGAATAATTCTTCATGAATCGATGCTGGTTATTGCTAATGTTCTCATTACTAAAATCTTGTATATAGTCCCTTATCATCCCCTCCAAGAGTTTGCATACTATTGATGTTAGGCTAACTGGTCTGTGATTCCCAGGGATGTATTTTGGGCCCTTTTTAAATATTGGTGCTACATTGGCTTTTCTCCAATCAGCTGGTACCATTCCAGTCAGTAGACTGTCAGTAAAAATTAGGAACAATGATCTGGCAATTACTTGACTGCCCTCGGGTGCAAGCCATCTGGTCCCGGCGATTTATTAATGTTAACTTTCCCAAGTCTAATTTTAATTCTGTCCTCTGTTAACCATGGAGGTGCTTCCTGTGATGTGTCATGAGGATAAACACTGCAGTTTTGGTTACTGAAGCCCCCTGATACCCTCGTGAAGACTGAGGAGAAGAATGAATTCAATACCTTCGCCATCTCCCCATCCTTTGTAACCAGATGTCCTTCCTCATTCTTTATGGGGCCGATATGGTCTGTCCTCCCTTTTTTTTACTGTTTACATACGTAAAGAATTTCTTGGGATTTTTTTCTTGCTCTCCTCCGCTATGTGTCTTTCATGTTCTATCTTAGCCATCCTTATTGCACCCTTACATTTCTTGTTGCATTCTTTATAAAGTCTGAATGCTGCTGATGATCCCTCAACCTAGCATTTTTTTGAAGGCCTTCTCGTTTGCTTTTATTTGCATTTTTACATTGGAGTTAAGCCATCCAGGACTCTTGTTTGCTCTTTTTAAATTTATTACCCAATGGGAAACCCATCTATCCTCCATGTTCTTCTTCTTTTTTCCTAAGATTTTATCCCACTTTATGCCTTCTAGCAAGGTATGTAGTTTAGGGAAGTTGGCTGTTTGGAAATGCAGTGTCTTTGTATTCCCCTTATGTTTCCTAATTGTGTGATTTTTTTTTTTTTTTTTTTTTTTTTTTTTTTTTTTTACTGAAGCTAATTAACCCATGATCGCTGTTACCTAAATTGCCTCTTATTTCCACATCTGTGATCAGGTCTGTATTGTTGGTAACCAGTAGATCCAGTAACGCTTTATTTCTAATTGGTGCATCTACCATCTGACCCATAAAATTGTCCTGCAAGACATTTAGGAACTGGCGAGCCTTAGATGAATATGCGGTTCCCTCCGCCCTGTCTGGATAGTTAAAATCCCCCATTATGATAACACTTCCCATCCTTGCTGCTAATCCAAATTGTGATAGGAAATCTGTCTCCCCTTCCTCCCTCAGGTTAGGGGGCCTATAGCATACTCCCAGTATTATTTTTCCCTTAACTTCATCCCTTTGGAGCTCTACCAAATAAGAATTCCACCTCTTCCCTAGCTCTCTTAGTGATGTCACCTCTCACATTCACTTGTACATTATTCTTGATATATAGGCATACCCCTCCCCCTTTTTTACCCTCTCTATCCTTGTGAAAAAGGGTATACCCTTGTATGTTTGCCAGCCAATCATGAGAGCTGTTGAACTAGGTCTCTGAAATTCTCACAAAATCCAAATCCTCCTCGTACAACTGTATTTCTAGTTCACCCATCTTGTCCGCCAGGCACCTGGCATTGGTGAACACGTAGTTTAGACCGGTCGCATATTATCCTCTTATTGGGTGTTCCGAAATTGCAACTAGGACTTACTACTATGACTTACCTTGGGTTTATGTGCTTTGGTCAACCTACCACTAATGCCCCCAATACTACCCTCTGGAATATGTTCCACACTGACTATCTCTACCTCCTGGACCCCCCCCCCCCCAAATCTAGTTTAAAAACCCCTCTAACTTTTTGGCAATCTTCATTCCCAGCTGATCTGCACCCTCCTCATTTAGGTGCAGTCCACCCCTTCTATAGTACTGGTTAGGGACTGAGAAGTTGGCCCAGTCCTCCGGGAACCCAAGCCCCTCCTTACTACACCAGCTCTTCAGCCACCTGTTTACTTCCCTAATCTCCCTCTGCCTTTCTGGTGTGGCTCAATGGACCGGTAGTATTCCGGTCAGCTCTGCTGTATGTGGACACACCCTATCAAGCTCTGCTTCTGTCATAAAACAACCAGAGACTGACAGCGGGAGCTGTTTTACTGCTTTTAGGAATTTATTTAAAAAGTGAGGTCTGGTAAGGGTTTTGTAAGAAACCATTATGTATGGTATGTCACTTATTATTCATAATCATCCCTGACGGCTTTTATTACAGATGTAGAATAACTTGTTACACATCTGTCTACCATTCAATTTTCATAGGGACGTTCTCCCTTTTTAATACAGAAAATAATTCCGGTTTGTTTTTAATTACCTAAAATTGTGTACTGAATTTCTTTTTCACATCAAAAGATCTCCAGCGTTAAATATTTTCTGAGCTTTGTTTATTGTAAGAAACATGATGCGTAATGCTTAAACAAAAGGGAACAGAGAATTCACGCATTTTGTTTTTCTTGTATAATCATATGTATCAAACATAATAGTAAAATTGAGGATTAATATATATTCTTTAAAAAAGAATAATCTGTATTTAAACAAATAACTATGTTCAAAAGTTTAGCTGTTTTTTAATTCTCTTAGCAAAAACAATGTAAATAAATGTAAACTATTCTATTCTGAAAAAGATGCAAATCTGTTTCCAAATCTCAACTTGCAAAGTAACTATGGTCCTTATTCATTAAGCTGCTCTTCCACTTACCTCTGGTTCACGCTTATGCGATGCGGGTAACCCAGCGAATCCTGTGCGTTTCCCGCACGGCATTCATACGATCTGCTGCGGGTGTCAATGTTATCTTACAACACACCCAGAAACAGATTGCAAAACACAGTGTGATTGCCAGAATCGCATCTCATGGGTGTCAATACCCATGGGATGAGATTCAGGTGCAGGGGGAAAAAAGGTTCCTGCACCAGTTTGGTGCGGATGCATTGCAATTTCAGCCATACAAAATGTATGGCTAAAATCGCACTGCACAGACATCGCATGTGATGTGCACAGGAATGCGGTGTGATTCCTGTGAGAACCACATGCGGTGTCTTCATCGCACAAGTGTGAACCCAGGCTGAAAGTGTACTACACAGCACTTAAGTCATGCAAAAGTTGCATCTCAACATTATTGAGTAGCCCTCTTTTGGAAGAGGATGGCATTATGAGAAAAGGACCTCCCCAATCAGGATAGTGCGCTAAACCTGTAGGTACTTAGGACAACCAGAACCTTTACTAAGTGGAAGAGTGGGTTCGATAATAAAGATGGCAGTACCTCAACCCAGGATAGGGCCATTGTGCGCAAAGGGGATTCCCTTCTTCAGAAGTTAACCGGTAATACAATCAAAGTAATTAGGAGCAAATGAACTACTGCAGCCAGCATATAACAATAACTATAAGTCTATAGCTACACAATGGTGTGGGAACAAAATGAGCTGTATATAATAAAAAGGTTAATAATAGTACATACATCCAATGTACAAAGAGTTAATATCAACAAAGAGCCCAACAGGAGTGCTGATGGAATTCTGCATATATATCTGGGTATTTCAAGTTAGAGAATTAATAGAGATACCTCCAAATGAACATTGAAGCAAAGTTCAATTGCAGGGGCTCCCGAGGATGATCACGATGCAGGCGTCATCTTGGTGTCAGGGACCTGAATGGGCAGACCCTCAAGCCATTGTCAAACCAGCCTGGAATGCAGCTTTTCACCAACAGAAACCGTGGTGTGGCATTGGAGTCAGCCGATCTATTCACTGTCTCAGTCCCTAGTAGCTTCTAATCTGTCATGCAACCAGATCTATAACTACCAAGTGGCTGTTGGATGCCCAACCTGGCTCTAGCCTATGCTGGTTATTGCGAACTTTGCTTAAACTAGCTATAAAATCCCAGAGGGGACAGGGTTAACTAAAATAATTTTAAATACACCATTAAAGTGGCAATATACTTTTTTTACCTCTATTGTGCTTCTTATACAACCTTCTCAAATTAACACCAATGCCAATATTTGTGCAGATGCCCCTTTAAGTGAATACCACTATTAAAAAAGGTCAGGCACTACTATATAGTTTCAACAATTCAATATAAAAAAAAAAAAATATATATATATATATATATATATATATATATATATATATATATATATATATATATATATATATATATATATATAATCTCTATAGACTAGTGCAGAGAAGAGCAACCAAACTGATAATGGGCATGGAGGAACTCAGCTATGAGGAAAGATTAGAGGAACTGAATTTATTCACTCTTGAGAAGAGGAGATTAAGGGGGGATATGATCACCATGTATAAATATATAAGGGGTCCATATAGTGAACTTGGTATTGAGTTATTCACTTTACGGTCAATACTGAGGACAAGGGAGCACTCTTTACGTCTAGAGGAAAAGAGATTTCAGCTCCAAATACGGAAAGGTTTCTTCACAGTAAGAGCTGTGAAACTGTGGAATAGACTCCCTCCAGAGGTAGTTCTGGCCAGCTCAGTAGATAGCTCAGTTCAATACCAGGCACTTACCCCCCCCCCCCCCCCCTTCCTGCCCAAGCCAATTTTCAACTTTCTGCGCTGTCACTGTTTAAATGACAAACAGAATTTTTATCATTTTGTTGGTATTTCATCACTTTGTGGTTCTTATTTTTTGCTAAACAAATAAAAAAGACAGAAAATTAAAAAAAATAAAGCTTTTGTTTCTGTTATAAAATGTTGTAAATAAGTAAGGTTACTCCTTCACTGATAAGGCGGCACTGACGAGGTGGCACCAATGAGCGGGCACTGAGGGGCAGCGACGATGGGCACTGATATGCAGCACTGATGGGCATTGATAGGCGGCACTGATGGACACTGGGCACTGAAAGGCTGCAAAGATGGGTACTTATGGGTGGCACTGATATGCGGCACTGATAGGCATCCCTGGTGGTAGTGGTAGGCATTGTGAGTGGGCACTGATTGGCAGTTGCCTGGGCATTGATTGGCAGCTGCCTTGGCACAGATTTGCATTTCCCTGGTGGTTTAAGGGGAGCATACCTGGTAGTCCAGTGTGGATGGTCATCCTGGTGGTCCTGGGCGGCATGATGGTGG
Organism: Aquarana catesbeiana; assembly: GCF_042186555.1. Classification (NCBI taxonomy): domain Eukaryota; kingdom Metazoa; phylum Chordata; class Amphibia; order Anura; family Ranidae; genus Aquarana; species Aquarana catesbeiana. The sequence goes on along the minus strand of NC_133325.1, from coordinate 591,185,792 downwards.
TCCTGGGTGGGATCCGCTGATAAACAATCAGCACAGACCCCCCTGTCAGGAGAGCAGCCGATCGGCTCTCCTCTACTCGCGTCTGTCAGAAGCGAGTGAGGAAAAGCCGATCAACGGCTCTTCCTGTTTACATCATGATCAGCTATGATTGGACATGGCTGATCATGTGGTAAAGAGCCTCCATTGGTGAAACCTCTCCTTCATACATACCTCTGAAGAAAGGTTGTATACCTGGAACACATTGGATTGAATGGAGAAAGCATTTTTTTGGACACCCAGATGTCTGTGTAAAAAAAGCAGTTTTTCGTTTGTGTAGCAATGTGGACTACAATTATAAAGTACAGTGTTCCTCCGGTATTTCTATGCATTGCATGTCCCTCTAGTGCCCAGCGTTATCAACTGACATCATGTTTGTGAGCTAAGCTAAAGGGATTGTGAGAAGTTCCTCATACTGTTAATTGCTTCACATGACTCTGTATCTGGACTACATATCTCAGGGATCTTTGCTGCCATCGGTGAGATTGCTGGGTGGAACTATATAAGAAGCCAAAGCCCTGCCCTGCGCTCTCTTCCTCCTGGGCCTGACGCAAGACAGACCTCTCCATGCAAGAAGAGAGGTTGCGGCCTACCACTCGATGTATCACATTCGAACCTGGCCTAGCGTTGCTTGCTGTTCGTCAGACATCCATTCAGCACCACCTCCATCCATTCAGCACCACCTCGGCTGCCCGCCATCTTATGTTCAGAGCTTCGCATCGGGAGATCGTTTGTGTCGCTACAGGAGCTGATGTCCGGAGGGTTCTAAATCGGCCTGGTCATTGGTGAGAGGGCAGTCGCCCACCTTTGCAAATCCTTTTCTCATGGTTTCACTGGGACACTTTGCATAGACATCTTTACCTTGGGAATACTTTTACTGGACTTATCTTGAACACTGTGCATAGACACCTTTTAGATACTACCATTTCAAGAAATCCTATTGCTTGCTATTACACCTTATTGGATACAATTAAAGAGCTCCTATATGCCGGTGAAGCCCATCAGATCTGCAACAGGGACATTTCTGTCATTATTGCTACAAGGGTCCTCATACCATTGCCATTAAGTCTGACCGTTCATTAGGGCTATAGGTTTATAGGCTGGCCTAGGTTTTCCTCTTTAGAAGTTTATCAGTATAACCATCTAACTTGTTTATCCTTTCAGGTGCAAGCAAAATTCCACTGTGTGTGTGTATGTGTATATACTAGACTCTTATACCTTCAAATATTTGGTTTGTGTTATTTGGAGGAATTCCTTTGCTGTTTTGGTGCTGTTGCCCAAAACTCAGCAGATCTATTACCTCCTCTTTGTGACAATATCTTCTTTGAACTGTTCCAGTAAACATTACCCGAACATAAACACATAGAGTTGTCTGATTTATTACTTTAAGATGGCGCAAAGATGTCTGAACCAATAGTGTCAGGTGGGTTGGAATGTTCATCGGGTCATGGCAGTGCAGATGAGCAGGTAATTCTCAGCAGCTAATTAGGGGGTCATGCAACATTTGTTTGGATCATGTCCTTTTCTACATAATTTTAACATGCTTTATTAAATTGTTATACTTTTATATATATATATATATATTGGTGTACTGCTTGCCTTTAAAATCCCAGTTCTCTATAAGGGATCAATCCTTTTTTTCTCTAATCTTTGGGATGCTGCACTACAGATACCAGACTCCATGATAGTGGAAATCCCTTTTTGTTTAATTATTAAATACTGCACAATTATATAATTATATCTGGCATTCTGGTATGGAGAAAGTGGGAATTGCTGGTTGAAAATTCATTGGGAACTAAGCATTCTTCGCCTTCCTTAAGGCCATGGGTCTTTGCTTGTGGTGAGTGCGCGTTTTATAAGCACACATGGTGGAATTTAAGGTGAAAGAATTAAAAAGATGTGCATTTGAGATTCTGTGGCGTTGGGAATTATTTTTGACACTTGAACTCTTCGTCTCCTTTTTTTTTGGACTTTATGTACACAATAGGACTTATATATATTGTATTTAATTGCTGAACTATGTACTGTAGTAGCACCGGACCTTTTTTATATATTCTGTCTTAACTAAAATAACAGGAGCTGCATATAAACTCTGTTGCCAAAAAAACAGGTTTGCCTACTAACACACAGCAAGGTGACCACGACACGCGCACAGGGTTTCATCAAAGAGTGAGGTAACAACAAGGCGCCATACAAGGAATATACTTCTGTCATATATATTATATAATATTTTTAAGAAGGCCAGTATGGTGGCCTGAATTTATGGGAGGAGCCCATAATTTAAAAAAAAAAAAAAAAAATTGCCCCCCCGAAGCATACCAGGCCACATGCCTTCAACATGGGGAGGGTGCTTTGAAGTAGCCCCCACAACCCTTGCCCAGTGGTTGTGGGGGTATGCGGGCGGGGGGCTTACTGGAATCTGGAAGCCCCCTCTAACAAGGGGACCCCCAGATCCTGACCCCCCCCATGTGAATTGGTAACGGGGTACATTATACCCCTATCATCATTTCACAAAAAAGTGTCAAAAATGGTAAAGACAAGAGACAGCTTGGGACAAATCCTTTATTAAAAAATAAAAAGCGATGTAAATGCACGCCGCCCGATGGACTGAAAAAGGAAAAAAAAAAAAAAAACGTTCCACCTCGGTAGGCTCCCGCCAAATGACGCTTCTTCTGGGTGACAGTTACATATTCCGATAAGCCCCCCACCCGCATACCCCCACAACCACCGGGCAAGGGTTGTGGGGATGAGACCCTTGTCCCCATCCCCCATGGGGGGATCCCATAGACCCGTGTCCCATAGACTTTAATGGTGTTTGTGTGTTCTTCCAAATTTTTTTGCCTGCTCGGTATGTTCTGGTGCAAACCGAACCGCGGGGGGGCCGGGTCATCCAAACCACATGTCTCGTTCTATCTATCACACAGCTGACTACAGTTCAGTCTCTATCGTGAGGCATCTACTATGAGCTACTAATCATTACTCAGACGAAACCACTCATATGTACTCATATTTCAGCTGTACTCTGCTTCACGTACTCTGTCAGCTCGTTTCACCATTGCGTCATGGGCCACAGAGCGCATCCTAAGGTTACGTGCTACCTCCAAGGAGCACAACACTTCATGGCTAGGCCAAGTGGATGTCCGGTGGCTGGGGTTTTACCTTTCCTCACATCTGACTTCCTCATTGATCGCTTTCTTGGTGCACTGATTTACGTCAGCGTTCCACACCGGCCTCGTCAGGCTACCCCACTGGACCCACAAGTGCAGGCACCTCCTCTCAGCGGCCACCGACGAGCTAGCCACAGATACCTTATTACAGTCCGAACTGGACCGGGGGTTCATCATCAGCCCCTTTGCTGAATCACCTTTCACTACTTGCAGAGTCAACCCTCTCGCGCTTATCTAGGGCAAATTTTCAAATAAACTTTGGTTGGTGTACGACTTGTCTACGCCTCATTCTTTCCACATCCCAAGTTTAAACTCTCCAATTTCTTCTGAGGAGTTCTCCCTTAAATATGAATCGGTTGACCTAGCTATTTCAAGCCATTATTAACATAAGCACGGGCGCATGGCTGTCCAAAGCGGACATGTCAGACGCGTCTAAATTACTGACCATTGAGCCATCCCTCTGGTGATGGCATGGCATCAAATGGAAAGGTACAAGACCCCCAATAAAGTTCTCAGGCTGGATCCAGCAGCTATAGCAGATTTGATGATGCAGGACGAATTCCTCGCAAACTGGAATGGCATATCCATGTTTATTCCATTTATTATCAGCTTTGTCACTTCAGGTAGTCACGGATGCCTGCCGCAGCCTCTACAGGCCTACACTGGTTCACAGGACCATGGCCACCAGATTTCCTTCTAAATCCCTGGTTTTGGTCAGTCGTCCTCACTTTTCAAACTATACCCCATTGTGGAATCTGCTCAAGTCTGGAGCCATACCTGGACAGGATGAACACAGACAATAAGGCCACGGCCGAAATTACGAACAGAGGCAGGTCTAAATTGCTTGCCGTCTTGTCCTTCCTAGGCAGGATGGTGCGGTTGTCCCTGCAGCATCAATTTAATGTTCACTGCATTTATATCCCAGGCAAGTACAACGTCGCAGCAGACGTACTGTTCCGCTTTAACTTTACTTCATTCTTTTAGCAGAAACCCGGAGCTGACCCAACCACTTCTCCTATCCCTTCTTGGTCGCAGCTGACGATGGGTTAAAGACACACCTTCACAACATGACCCATCTCATTAATCAGTCGTTCTTCTGCAAAACACTGAAGGCCTATTACCCCGCTTGGAATGCCTACTACAGGTTTCTAGCCGCATGCCCCGGAGCAGCAACAGGAGACATCAAGCACGTCCTAGCCTTTATATCGTATTGCCATACGCGGCTGGCTCTATCTCATAACGCCATCCTTTTTTGCAGCCCATACAATCATATCCATCCTATGCGGCATCCAGAAGCATCAGCCCGTAGCCAACTAGAAACGCTTACCCATCACAAGCATCGTCTTCAGGGACATGTTGACCATCCTTTCACATTCCCCATTTGGGCTTCTGCCCAGCCTGGTCATCCAAGCATAGAAGCCCATCTACCTGGCCTTCTATGGTTTTTGCGGCCTAGCGAGTTTCCTGTTAGTGCCCTGGCGGGCAGATATTGTGCAGACACCACCTGGCTCTCTTTCAAGATCCTTTCATTTACACCTTGTAGTGTCCAAATCCATCAATCCGGCCTCGGGTCAACATCAAGCTGTTCCAGACCAACAACGTCTGGTGCCCAGTAGCGATACTCGATCATTTACTGTCTCACCTATCCAGCCAGTTGAACTCCAGCCCTTGCTACCTTTTTCCGACCAGCCCCGAGTGGAAACCAGTTCATCAGGCACGTTTGAATCCTCCTGCTTAACCTAGGCCTTGACCCTGGCCAGTATTCTGGACACTTCCTTCGGATAGGAGCGGCCTTGGCTGCATCTCAGCACTGTACCAGAACCTTTCTTTTAAAGGTGGGCAGGTGGAAATCCACCTGCTTCACTTGATACATTCCGAATCCTCAGGCTAGGAATGTTGCAAATTTTCACCAAGCTTGTTCAATAAATGTCATAGGACCAATAAAGAGTTACTTCCCTATCTGAGTATTTTGCCCCCTTTTTTTTTCTCATACTGGCCAGCAGATCTGGGCACACCTCAGGTCTGTTATGTTGTGAGTCTTGTGGCGTGTTTATGTGATTCATATCTGTCCCAGTTGAAGGGCTTCGACCATAAATAAGAAGGCCAGTATGGTAAATTTATGGAAGGAGCCCAGGGGTTATTTAAGCAGACCACTCACCTGTGGTCCTTGATGCTTCTGGTGCATGATACCCTCCCATTCCCCTTTTCAGGGCACTTCTCAGCACATTTCTCTCCAGTCATCCATTATTTTATCTTGGGTATGCCCCCTTATTTGTCATACCGGCCAGCAGACCAGGGCAAATCTCAGGTCTATGTTATGTTGTGAGTCTTGTGGCGTGTTTATGTGGTTCATACTGTATTTGTCCCGGTTGAAGGGCTTAAACCATAAATAAATATATAATTTAAGAGGGTGGGCAGCACCAGCAAGTAATATCTATGCAAGTAACCAGATGAATTCCCAACAAAACCCCCAAGCTAATCAATATGTAATACAAAGGGGGTTGTAGCACTGTAGTTATAGACATACAGTCAATATAATATAGAAACTTCAGGCATTCCACCCTTTATAGTTACCAACCTGCACCATGCAGTTAGATGAATTAGGCCTCGGGACCTAAATCACTCGATATACTGAATAACACATGATACTAAGGAGATGTTACCACTTATTAACTCTTACCTATAGCAAGCTTTTGCTATTTGTAAGAGTAGCTATTTTAGCAAATAGTAGGACTGGCCAGAGAGGGATCTTGATGCAGTTGGCCAGTTTGAACATGTATTGCAATATATAGTAACTTAGAATTCCTACTTTAAAAAAAGCTTGCTATAGGAAAGAGCAGGCGAGCACTAGTAAATTGATAAGGAGGTGTCATGTACCTGGTTCAAGAGCCAGGAGAGATGAGGATGGCCTCCCTTACACCTCAAGCTCAGGGCCCCTGGTGAAGCAAACAAGTGGTGAAAGGGCATAGGTGTGCACAGCCTATTGCAACAAGGTGGGCACCTAAAAGCTCAAAGCCATGGCAAGCAGTGGGTGTGGCCAAATTGTGGTTACTGTAGGAGGGGCTTCAGTGCAGCCTCATCAGCGCACATCAATGAAGGAGAAAAATTACCTGTTTGCAAAATTTTATAACAAACTATAAAACTGTTTTGTTTTTTAAATTTAAAGATTTTTCACAAAATAAAGAAATAAAAGAAAAACATACAGTTGAGTAATTCAGAATACAATGAAATCCTGAAATAGCTACATGCTTTTGCTCACAAAAACTTTTCAGACGAACAGAACAATAAGGATAAAACTGAAGATTCGGTAAGTTAGCAAGACATTTAAAAGCTGAATAATGGTAATAATAAACCAAAATAAAAAAAAAAAAAAAGAAAGAAAATATTAGAACATTACCGAAAAATAATCCTAGGAATCATAAATCTGGACCTAGTGTTCAGGACAGGATAGTCGGATGGGACTCCCCACCGCTCTAGAAAATTACCTGGTATGAGTGGATATTGTTTTTAAGGAGAGCCCGCCAGGATCTGCAAGGGCCCACACACACCACCCCTATGGAATCTGACTGTAGGTGTGATACGGGTCCTCCCAGCAGCCCTCGCTGTCTCCGGTAATGGGAGGTCCTAGAGGAAGGGCACTATGGTGGTGCACACTTCCTCCAGACTCCTGAGTAAGGGAAAATCAAGATTAACTAGCGGTGGTGGAATCCCCCCAACGTCCCAACCCATCTTATCCCGGATCAACCCATCTGATGGGATTGAGAGGGCTAAGTCTTCCAGAAAGCGCCTGAGAGACTAAGAAAGATCAGAGAGAAGACCTAAAGAATGAAGGAGAGAGGAGAGCAGAGAACAAGAAGAGTGGACAGTTGATCAGTTTAGAGTATGAGCAGGTCCAGCTGTCGGTCCCGTCCCTGGAATTAAAGCTATATTACAGAATGTGGCCCAAGGTTCCCATATTGCATAAAATTTTTCCATATTGTCATTAAGCTTAGCTACTATATGTTCCTGAGCCATTATCCAAGACACCTTCCTTTTACAATGCTGAAGAGCCACCTTTTGTTTTTTTCCAGGCCTTTGCTATAGTGATTTTTGCTTCTAACAGTACAAAGAAAATGAGGTCCTGTAGAGGTTTAGGTGAATCTGGGATGGTGTGATTGAATAAGGCTAAGTAGGAGCTGGGTCCAACTGGTGACTTTACTAATTTGCTAATTATTTGGAAGATTTTCCGCCAGAAAGATCTAATCCGTGGGCAGGTCCACCAAATATGAATCATAGTCGCAACAAGCCCGCATCCCCTAAAGCACAAAGGAGAAGTCCCAGGATAGATCAAAGCTAGTTTAGAGGGGACATAGTAACACCTGGACATAACCTTATTATTAGCCTTGATAAGGGAAATGTTACAGATACCTTTAAAGGAACGCGTCCAGGACCTGAACCATACTGTTGGCTGCCATGATTCTCCTGAGTCTTCCTCCCAGGCTCTTGCGTAGCTCGGCTTGTCCAGTCTCGTCTGTAATGCATTGTATATTAGGGAGATGCCCCCCTTCTGTTCTGAGAAGTTGGAGACCCAGTATTCATAGGGGGTAAATGAGGGAGGTTCAGGTCTAGTGATCCAAATGGTATTTAGGAAGTGAGATATTTGTGTGTATCTAAAACGTTCCAATTTGGGCATTTCAAGCTTGTTAATACAGTGGGATAAAGTAAGGGGACCAGTTTGGGAAAAGAAGCGTCCTATACGGTAGAGACCCTTATCTGTCCACCATCGGAAGGCCTGAATATTTAATCCTGGGGGGAACTTAGGGTTATGAAAAATGTGTGATAATGGCTTTAGAGGGGATATGAGAGAGGAGTTTTTGAATAGTTTAGTACTTAAGGAGATGGAGTGTGATAGGGTAGGAGCCATTATAGCCGGCCTTTGTTTGGGATCACACCATAAAATAAAATCGATGGTGTTGAGGGGTGTTGTCCATCCTTCCATAGAGAGCCATTCTGGTTTAGGGCCCTTAGAAAAGGCTATCGAAATTTGGGATAACTGTGCTGCCTGATAGTATCCCTAGAGGTCCGGTAATCCCAGATCACCCTGTGATTTCAGGCGTATCAGTATTTTAGATGGACATCTATACCCCTTGTTACCCCAAACAAAGCGGATTATCTCAGATTGGAATTTCCCTAAGAAGCTCTTTGGGATGGGGATTGGCAGTGAACGAAATAAATATAGAAGTCGAGGTAGGAGAGTCATCTTCACGGCATGCACCCTTCCCAGCCAGGACAGACCACATCTTGACCAATATTGAAGATCTCCCTTACACTTTGCAATCAATGGGGGATAGTTGGCTTTAAATAGGTCCTTAATATCCGGGGTCAAGTATATCCCTAAATAGGGGATAGCCTTCTGGGCCCAGGAGAACGTGAAGTTCTTTGAGAGTTGCAAAAGTATTTCGGGCAGTAAAGAAACATTTAGGGCCATGGATTTGGACATATTGACCTTTAATCCCAATATACCACTAAAAGAGTTTAGCACGCCAATTATAACTGGTATTGAAATTCACGTAATAGGTCATCTGCGTACAGGGCACACTTGTGTACCCTGTCTCCGCAGGTAACCCCTTTAATACCTGGGTTAGATCTAATAGCGATAGCCAGGGTTTCAATGGCTATGGCAAAAAGGAGTGGGGAAAGGGGACACCCCTGTCTTGTCCCACTACCAATTGTAAATGACTCTGAGTATCTACCCATTAATCTCACCTGAGCAGTGGGTGTGGAATACACGGTGTGAATTAAATTCATAAAGTGAGTACCCAAGCCCCATCTTCTCAATATCTCAGACAAGTAACCCCAGTCTATGGAGTCAAAAGCCTTGTGTAGGTCAATCGACAGTAAGAAACCTTTTTGTGGAGGGTTCCCATCCCACGGAGATTTAAGGAGGGAAATGACATCAATGGACCGTCTAATCTGGTCGGGACCCTGCCGCCCTGGAATAAATCCCACCTGATCTCTGTTTAATATAGGAGGGTATAAAACTCGCTAGCCTATTCGCTAGGATCTTGGTCATAATTTTGATGTCGTTATTAATTAATGATATAGGCCGATAGTTCCCTACTTCGCTCGTGTCTTTTCCTGGTTTAGGAATCACCGAGATATATGCAGTGTTTAAATCTGTTCCCAACGGAGCACCTTTCCTGAGAAAGTTAAAGAACTTGGAGAGGTGAGGTGCTAATGTAGCACCAAATTTTTTTATAATAACCAGTAGAGAACCCATCTGGACCAGGAGAGGAACCAGTTTTCAATGATTTGATCGTGTCAAGGACCTCTGATGGTGAGAACGGGCTGTCTAACATATCCCTATGTTTAGTAAACACTACTGGTAATTTTAGCGAATCAAGAAAACTGTTTTTGCGTCCCCAGATGGGGTGCCATGTGGTTGGTACAGATCCGAATAGAATCGATGAAACTCCTCCATAATTTTTGTAGGGTTCTGAGATAGGCCTCCCTTTTGCAATCTAATTTTAGGAAAGGCTAGTTGGCGAGGTTTAGGGTTGAGTTTAACCGCCAGTTTCGACCCCATCCTGTCTTTCTGAGAATAAAACCGCGCCCCAGTCCACCTGAGGTGCTTTTCTGCTGCTGTAGTTAAGGACAGATTGAGCAAAGCCCTAGCCTTGTCTAGGTTGGCTATAGAGACAGGAGTAGGATGAAGTTTGTGAGCTTTGGAAAGGGATTGAAATTCTGCTGTTTAGTTTTAGCGTGTCTGCTTTGTGTTCTGCTTTTAGTTGGGCTGACAATTGAATTAGTTTACCTCTTATCACCGACTTATGTGCTGCCCAAACCGTTGATGGGGAAACATCCGGAGTAGTGTTTAAACTGAAGTATTCCTTAATGGCAACTTCTATGATGGAAGCTAGACTGAGATCACTAAGAATTGATTCCTGAAGGCGCCAACGTGGCTGGTCGCTGTGGCCCGAGGTTCTCCGAGCTAACAGAGTAACCATAGAATGGTCCGATAGAGGAGTATCAACTATCTGGGATTTAACTAGTAAAGGGATTACTTTGGCTTGCGTGAAGATGTGGTCTATCCTGGCATAAGAACCATGGGGAGCCGAGAAGTGTGTGAAGTCTCTAGCCCGAGGGTTCAGTTCCCTCCAGATGTCTATCAAGCCCGCCCCCTGAAGTAGCTTCGCTATTCGGAGACTTTGTTTGGAAGGACGTTTAGGTTTTGACACACCCGATCCGGCTTTGTCTAGGGAGAAGTCAAAAGTCGTGTTAGAGTCCCCTCCCATAAAAATTGTGCCCTTTAGGTGCGGTGCGAGTAGTGATTAAAAAAAAACTCTCTGTCCTTTTGTTAGGTGTATAATAGGATACAAAGGTATATAATTCCCCATCTATATTCCCAGAGACCAATAAAAAACAGCCGTGGGGGTCAACAACCGTCTCTGGTTGAGATAGGTAAATATGTTTAGCAAAACAGATTGCTACCCCTTTTGTTTTATTGGGCGCTGAGGATAAAAAGAATTGGGGAAAGCGTCGGTGAAGGAAAGTGGTCTTATAGGAAGCGGGAAAGTGAGTCTCTTGCAAGAGGAGTATATCTGCATGCATAGACTGATATAGTTGGAATAATTTTCTCCTTTTAATGGGGGAGTTTAGACCCTGTGTGTTATGCGATATAATTTTCAGGGTGGGGGAAATTGTTGGTTGTTTAGGCATACCGTGTGTTAGGTGAGAACCTATTTGTTAGAGTGACCTTACCTGACCAGTGAGATGGGGAGACTCAAGGATCCCTGAGACTGGAGAATGCCGAGAACGCGAGGCCCGGGAGTAAAAGCCAGAGACAGATGCCGCCACTGGACCAACTCATGTGGAGATAAAGAGGGAAGGAGAAAAAAAGGAAGAGAGGGAAAAGAGAAGACATTGAATACATTAGTCTGAAACCATAAACAAATCTGCATGTAAGTAAACCGTAATAAAATAATCCGGGGATCCCCAGATCCCCCCCCCCCCCATATCCCAGGGCAGGATGGAATTGCCATACCGTGCCCTATTCCTGAGAGGTTCGGAGTCCAATCAGTAGGACTGCCGATCAAGAAACCGAATGCACTAGTCGTGCACTAGGTTTCCACTTGAGGTGCATTTGTAACACCACGGCCCCGCCACCTAAAGAATAACTCAATTGGAGACTGTAAAATAGTCTAACTATACATGAGAGAACCGAGCATTCCCACTATTAGAACGAAACCAAAGCAAACTGCTAATAGCTGGGTACTGCTTATTAATTTCCAAGCTCTCCCCGGGATTCCCTCACCCCCATCCCTGGGGCCCAGGAAGACCGATAAACACGTATTTACGGAATGAGCATATACTAAAGAGTTATAAATTCTGCCATCCTAAATGTAAAAGTGGTAGGTTACACTGCATCGCCTGGGCCCTGGGCCTGCAGGGTGGTCCAGTGTAAACCGTGAGCCGGGACAATAAGTCTATACCTTACTGAAAACTGATCAGGATATCAAAACTTTGTCCACATAGTATAAGTGCAGGTGAGATTATAAACAGAGTCGTAAGGCTCCCAGAGATGAGAAATGTAACATGGCCAGAACCTTCAACGAGACTCGGAGGTATTTACGCAAGATAATCCCCTTTACTCTGACCCAGCCCAACCCAGTTGTGGGAGCTGTACATCTCTGGCCTAGGTAAACATGTATAAAGGTATAAACTTTTAAAAAATACCAACACAGTCAAACCCTCAATGCGGGATAACTCCAAAATGTGGTCAATGGAGAGCCAGGAGAGCCTCTGCAGTTCCGAAAATGACAAAAAAAGAAGAAAAAAAAGGGAGAAGAGAAGTCCGGATTAGAGCCCTGATCCTTGGCTGATGCAAAACGTCAAGGGGGGAGATTTTCTTTCGATCACTTCGAGCTTTGTTTCTGCCAAGTAGGTTGTAATGGGCTTGCAGGCGGAGGTCGTTTCATAGACGAAGTGGAGCCCCTGCTATTCTGAGAGGGCGATGGTTCCACGGGAATCAGACCCAAATGAAGAAGGTGTTCTCCCTCTACGAAGGAAGAAAAGCCGCCATAGTTTTTGTTTCTGTAGGAGAAATTCAAACGTAGGGGGAAGGACCATCGGTACGATATTTCCTTTTCCATAAGAAGTTGTAGCAATGGTTTGAGGGAGTGTCGCTTTTGAACTGCGTACGGTGCCAAGTCCGCGAAGATCTGGATCTTATGGCCCAGCAAGTTAAGGTTGTCTGCGCCCCTGGATCTCCGCATTACTTCCTCTTTCACAGAGTGGAAATGGGGTTTAACGATGATGTCTCTAGGGAGTCCATCCGAGCGAGGGGGTTGCAGAGCCCTGTGTGCTCTATCTAGCTCCAGGCGGTTCTCTGTAATATCAGGAATGAGATTCCGCAGCAGGGTGTTCACACAATTGTTTACCTCTTTTTTCAGATTCGGGGAGCCCTCGGATGCGAAAGTTATAACGTCTCGGCCTATTCTCGAGGTCGTCGATTTTCGCAAACGCTGTTTCCAATTGTTCCTGCATATCCTGAATCCGCGCTGAGTTCTGATTTATACGTGACACTGCCTGATCCGCTTTCTTTTCAATAGTGTCTATTCTTTGCCCTATTTGTTGCAGATCTGCATGAATAGAAGCTGTAATTTGGGTTGCATTAAGAGCTAAGCTTTTGGAGAGTAGCTGGGAGAATGCCTCCATCATTGAGGGGAAGTCTGTAGGAGCAGGAATGGCTGCAGCTGTCTCTGAAACGGACAATAGAAGTCCTGTATGGGGGTCCATCATAGGAGTGGATGGGAGGCCCGGGCACATCCTGCCTAAAAGGGACTCAGTAGATGAAGGAGATGTGGCCAGAGGCAGGGGTGGAAAGTCCATACCTGGGGACAGAGGAGGCTGATTGTCCTGTTCGGCTATGGAGATCTCTGTGCTGTCTGTGCTGAGTGTGCCTCGTGGGACCGCCGCCATCTTGGCATAACTGGCCGGGATGCCGGCCGCCTTCATCTGACCCTCCAGACTCCTCCGGACATGCGCCGTTATGATCGGTCACTGCCTGGGGGTTTCCCCCGCTAATATATCCCGACTTCTCGTGTCTGGGAATGCTCAGGTCGCTCCGGTGGTTAAAGCAGGGCCGCGGTGTGACGGAGCTCTAACAGTCGGCGGCCATCTTCGGAGCTGCTGCGCATGCGCCTCAACTGTTTTCTTTTTGAAACATTTCAGCAGTTTTTATTTTTTTTTTTTTAGCAAAAAATAAAAAAACCCAGCAGTGATTAAATGCCACCAAAAGAAAGCTCTATTTGTGTGGAAAAAAAATGATGAAATGATGAAAATTTAATTTGGGTACAGTGCATGACCGCGCAATTGTCATTCAAAGATTGACAGCGCTGGAAGCTGAAAATTGGCCTAAGCAGGAAGGGGGTTTGAGTGCCCAGTAAGCAAGTGGTTAAAGGGACATGATTAAATAAAACAGAAGCCTTCCTGTACCCATAAAATATGCTTTTGGTCTTCCCTTCCCTGAGTAGGGTACTTTCACACTTGTGCAGTGCAATTTTTCCGCACAATGGGTGCAGTGCAGTGTACCCTTTGGTTTTCCTGTGGGTTAGCTGCACTTTGCCATGGACTTCTATCATCTCCCGTATTTTTGGTGCGCTTTCTGAAACCAAAAACTGAAAGTGTGGTTTTGCTGCGCATCAAAGCCGTAGGACACAATAGAAGTCTATGGCAAAGTGCAGCTAACCCACACGAAAACCACAGGTACACTGTGCTGCACCCATAGTAAATCACGGAAACCACACTGCATTAGTCTGAAAGCCAAGTTAATAATTTATTACTACTGACCTCTGAACTCTTTGTTAATTACTACTGACCCGGGAACTCTGCCTCACTTCTTATTGACCTTTAAATTCTGCCTCACTTAGTACTGACCCCTGACTTCTGCCTCACGTTATACTGACCCCTGAGTCACTTCTGAGCTCTGTGTCACTTACAGGGTTCAGAGGTCAATACCAAGTAATGCAGAGTTCACAGGTCAATGCTAAGTAAAGCACAGTTCAGCGGTCAGTACTAAGTGAGGCGGAGTTCAAGGGTCAGTAGTAAATGAGACAGAGTTTAGGGGTCAGTAGTAAGCGAGGAGGAGTTCAGGGCTCAGTTTTATGCAAGGCAGAATTCGGGGTCAGTACTAAGTGAGGCGGAGTTTAGGGGTCAGTACTAAGTGAAGCAGAGTTCAGGGGTCAGTTCTATGTAAGGCAGAGTTCAGGGGTCAGTACTAAGTGAGGGCGGAGTTCAGAGGTCAATACTAAGTGAGGCAGAGCTCAGGGGTCAGTACTAAGTGAGGCAGAGTTAAGGGGTCAGTAGTGAGTGCAGTAGTAAGTGACTGTCTGTCTCTCTCACCTCTGTACTGCTTACCTCAGTTCTCCTCTCTGGACTCTTCACAGTACTCAGGGTATTGCAGCTCCAGGTCTCCACCCCCTTCTACTGTTCCCTGTTCCAGTAGGTGGGGCTAAATTACATTAAAACAGCAAAAAAAAGTCTGGAGCCAGAAAACTGGGACATTTGTAACAATGGGAGCAATTCTTTATGTCCTACTTGTGCCCAATAAGCAGCTATATGGATGAACACACCAGGAGAGATGTGATAAAAGTGCATCTGTCCACACAAGACTGGCTCGAATAGCACTTTTCCTTTGGTTGCCATTGTGCACTTTTATCTCTCCTGGTGTGTTCATCCATTTAGCTGATTATTGGTCACAAGCAGGACATAAAGAATTACTCCCATTGTTACAAATGTATAAATATTTTTCTTGGGACTCACATTGTTTTTCATTATTATTTTTTATTATTGTTTTTCAATATCGTTTTTTATTAGTTTTTCATCATCATAATAATTCGATTTCATTTACATTTATTTTAATTTATTATTTTTTATTCTATTTTATATATAATCTTTTGTATTTCCACTCTTGCTATTGTTTGAGTTGTGTTTTATTTCTCATTTTATATTTTTTATTTAATTTATTATTTATTTTTATTTTCCTTATCATTCCTATTTTTCTTTTCTTACTCTCTTCATCCTCCCTTCCCCCCTTTCCCTTCAACATGGATCAGAATAGAATTATTAAGCTTAATCAGATTTTTAACAAGGCTATCCTGAATCCACAGGAGGTTGGTTCTCCCTATCAGACACACCCAATCTCCACCACATACACTGGAATTTGAGGCACAAATGAGAAAGGCCTTCTTTCTGGCACAAAATGCCAGAGAATCTGAATAGTGGTGGGACCTTTCCTTTTCTTAAAAAAATATTTGGAATTATATATCACCCCTAGAGGACTCTAGAGGAGTGGCAGCTAATGTCTGAATTTTATACCACAAAATGGATAAAGATCCCGATAATACAACGTGAATGCGAACAGAAGAAAAAAGCCTTGGAAGAGGGATCCTTCTTCCTTCCTTCCTTCTTTCTTCTTTCCTGAAAGATAGCAAGGATTTAATCGAATTAATTAGTCCAATGACAGTGGATGACGATTGTTTATTGGCAAGCATTGATGTCAACTCGCTATACACAAATATTCAGCAGAAACACACCCTTCAAGCTGTCGAGTCGGCATTGGGGAGTACTAACATCAAATCCAAACAGAAGGAATTTCTTTTAAAAGCACTTGATTTGGCAATGAGTCATAATTTCTTCTGGCATGAAAAAGAATATTACAGACAAAAGGTGTAGCTATGGGGGCCAAGTATGCACCATCATTAGCTAACCTCTTCATGAGCTTTTGGGAAAGTGAAGCTATCTATCAAACCAACATACTGGAACTTGGACTCTACAAAAGATATATAGACGATATTTTAATCATTTGGGCAGGATCGCCAGAATCTTTTTGTGGATTTTTAAACAAAATTAGTGCCAATTCTTTTGGGATCTCCTTCTCTGAAAGTTTTAGTTACCGAGAGATCAATTTTCTGGATCTCACATTATTCAGAGAAGGTGACAAGTTGTGCAAGCGCACTTTTTTCAAAGAGCTTGATAGGAATGGCTATATTCTGTTGACCAGCCGCCATTAAGGATGAGCCGAACACCCCCCTGTTCGGTTTGCACCAACACGAACATGAATAATCAAAAGTGCTAATTTTAAAGGCTTATATGCAAGTTATTGTCATAAAAAGTGTTTGGGGACCTGGATCCTGCCCCAGGGGACATAGATCAATGCAAAAAAAGTTTTAAACACGGCCGTTTTTTCGGGAGGAGTGATTTTAATAATGCTTAAAGTGAAACAATAAAAGTGTAATATCCCTTTAAATTTTGTACCTGGGGGTGTCTATAGTATACCTGTAAAGGGGCGCATGTTTCCCGTGTTTAGAACAGTCTGACAGTAAAATGACATTTCAAAGGAAAAAAAGTCATTTAAAACTACTTAAAGGCTATTAATGCATTGCCGGTCCGACAATACACATAGAAGTTCATTTATAAAAACGGCATGGAAATTCCCCACAGGGGAACCCCGAACCAAAATTTTAAAAAAAATGATGTGGGGGTCCCCCTAAATTCCATACCAGGCCCTTCAGGTCTGGTATGGATATTAAGGGGAACCCCGGCCAAAAATTTTTTTAAAAATGGCGTGGGGTCCCCCTCAAAATCTATACCAGACCCTTCAGGTCTGGTTTTGGATTTTAAGGGGAACCCCGCACCAAAATTAGAAAAAAAAAAAAAGGCGAGGGGTCCCCCTAAAAATCCATACCAGACCCTTATCCGAGCACGCAACCTGGCAGGCCGCAGGAAAAGAAGGGGGGACAAGAGAGTGCCCCCCCTCCTGAACCGTACCAGGCCACATGCCCTCAACATTGGGAGGGTGCTTTGGGGTAGCCCCCCAAAACACCTTGTCCCCATGTTGATGAGGACAAGGGTCTCATCCCCACAACCATGGCCGGTGGTTGTGGAAGTCTGCGGGCAGGGGGCTTACTGGAATCTGGAAGCCCCCTTTAGCAAGGGGACCCCCAGATCCCGGCCCTCCCCCCCTGTGTGAAATGATAAGGGGGTACAAAAGTACCCCTGCCATTTCACTAAACAACTGTTAAAAATGTTAAAAATGACAAGAGACAGTTTTTGACAATTCCTTTTATTTAAATGCTTCTTCTTTCTTCTATCTTCTATCTTCCTTCGGTTTCTTCCTCCATCTTCTTCTTCTGGTTCTTCCTCCGGTGTTCTCATCCAGCATCTTCCTCCGCGGCGTCGGCGTCTTCTTCCCTTCTTCTCCTCGGGCCACTCCGCATCCACGATGGCATGGAGGGAGGCTTGCGCTCTTCTCTTCATCTTCTTCTCTTCATCTTCTTTTCAGGCCGCACCGTATCCATGATGGCATGGAGGGAGGCTCCCACTGTGTGACACTTCTCCTCTTCTGACGGTTCTTAAATAACGGGGGCAGGGCCACCTGGTGACCCCGCCCCCCCTCGGACGCACGGTGGCTTGACGGGACTTCCCTGTGGCATCACGGGGAATGCCACAGGGAAGTCCCGTCATGTCCCTGTGCGCCAGAGGGGGGCGGGGTCACCGGGTGGCCTCGCCCCCTGTTATTTAAGAACCGTCATGGATGCGGAGCGGCCTGAAAAGAAGATGAAGAGAAGAGCGGGAGCCTCCCTCCATGCCATCATGGATACGGAGCGGCCTGAGGAGAAGGGAAGAAGACGCCGACGCCGCGGAGGAAGATGCCGGATGAGAACGCCAGAGGAAGAACCAGAAGAACCAGAAGAAGAAGATGGAGGAAGAAACCGAAGGAAGATAGAAGAAAGAAGAAGCATTTAAATAAAAGGATTGTCAAAAACTGTCTCTTGTCATTTTTAACATTTTTGACAGTTTTTTAGTGAAATGGTAGGGGTACTTTTGTACCCCCTTACCATTTCACACAGGGGGGAGGGCCGGGATCTGGGGGTCCCCTTGTTAAAAGGGGCTTCCAGATTCCGTTAAGCCCCCCGCTCGCAGACCCCCACAACCACCGGCCATGGTTGTGGGGATGAGGCCCTTGTCCTCCTCAACATGGGGACAAGGTGTTTTGGGGGGCTACCCCAAAGCACCCTCCCAATGTTGAGGGCATGTGGCCTGGTATGGTTCAGGAGGGGGGGCGCTCTCTCGTCCCCCTCTCTTCCTGCGGCCTTCCAGGTTGCATGCTCGGATAAGGGTCTGGTATGGATTTTTGGGGGGACCCTACGCCTTTTTTTTTTTTTTTTAATTTTGGCCAGGGTTCCCCTTAATATCTATACCAGCCCTGAAGGGCCTGGTATGGAATTTAGGGGGACCCCCATGTCAATTTTTTTTTTTTTTTTTTTAATTTTGGTTCGGGGTTCCCCTGTGGGGCATTCCCATGCCGTTTTTATCAATGAACTTTTATGTGCATTGTCGGACTGGCAATTCATTAATAGCCGCGAGTAGTTTAAATGACTTTTTTTCCTTTGAAATGTCATTTTTCTGTCAGACTGTTCTAAACACGGGAAACATGCACCCCTTTACAGGCATACTATAGACACCCCCCAGGTATGAAATTTAAAGGGGTATTACACATTTATTGTTTCACTTTAAGCATTATTAAAATCACTGCTCCCGAAAAAATTAACGTTTTTAAAACTTGTTTTTGCATTGATCCATGTCCCCTGGGGCAGGACCCAGGTCCCCAAACACTTTTTATGACAATACCATGAATATAAGCCTTTAAAATTAGCACTTTTGATTTCTCCCATAGACTTTTAAAGGGTGTTCCGCGGCATTTGAATTTGCCCCGAACACCCCAAATTGTTCGCTGTTCAGCGAACTTGCGAACAGCCGATGTTGGAGTCGAACATGAGTTTGGCTCGAACTCAAAGCTCATCCCTAGCTGCCATCATCCGAGATGGCTGGGGAGCATTCCCAAGAGCCAAATGCTCAGGATCAGAAGAAATTGCAGCAAAGAAGATGATTACAATTCCCAAACCAATGTTATTTTGAAAAGATTTCATGCAAAGGGATACAAATTGGAAGACTTAAAACGAACTAAGAAAATTGTTGGTGAGATGGATAGGAAGGACCTATTCAAACCGAAAGTAAAAAAGGAACTTGATTATTGTATAGCATTTATGACTGGCTTCAATAGACAGTATCGAGATTTTGAAAAAATGATTAAAAAACATTGGTCATTACTATTGGAAGATAGTGATTTGAAGAAGATCCCACCCAGCCCAAGTTTATTTACACCAAACCACCCACACTCAGGCTTCAATTGGCGCACAACGTTGTGAATCCACCTAAAAAGCTGTGCACCTTTTTGGATCGAACTAGGTTTTACAGTTGTGGGAGATGTATGATATGTAGGACTTCTAAATTTCGTAAGAAGGAAATCACTCATTTTAAGTCCCTTTCTGAAGGAAGATCCTTTGCAATTAAAAAGTTTATCACATGTAGTACAACACATGTTACATATTTGTTGTCCTGTCCATGCAACCTACCATATGTGGGGAGGACCACTAGACAGTTAGGGGTGAGACTTGGAGAACATGTCAACAGAATGAAAAAAGGATACAAACATCATGGTCTCTCCAATCACTTTAGGTTGTTTCACAATAGGGACCCCAGCCTATTGACGTTCTGTGGAATTGATAGGGTTGAAGATCATTGGCGAGGCTCTAATCTTAATAAGTCATTCCCCAGAATGAAACTCAGTGGATCCATAGGCTCCATACTTTGAATCCTTATGGCCTCATAGATCTTAATTGTTTTTTATCTAACTGGTAATTATTCTTTCTCTAAGTGAAGTTCATTTATCATTTATTTTTATTATTTATTTTATTTTTTCATTATATATATATATATATATATATATATATATATATATATATATATATATATATTATATATTTTTTTTTTTTTTATATATATTAGGCAAATTAATTGATCAATTGAGACCTAGTTTTTAATTTCAATTTTAATTTTGATATGGATATTCATACTTATATTCAAACTCATATGTTTTTAATGTCCCGTTCATATACGACAGGAATGTTGTGTTCGTGTCGTTTTTTTAACAATAAAGTTTATTGTGGTTGCAACAGGACATGATGAATCAGGATAAAGTGGGTGATTTACACCAATTAGCCTTGATTGGCTGTCACTCTTTCCTCCCTTCGGGGAGGAGTTCGTCTCTCACGCTATATATTTGACCATCCGTGGGCTGGATGTTATGTCTTTGACGCCCTGGAGGAGGGGTGAAACGCGTCAACGCTATATCCGGCTCACGTTGCTAACCAGTGACGCTGCCTCCTGTCTTCCGTGGAACGCACACTACGAGCGGCGATTGTGGAAGTTTCTCTGAATGCCTGTTTGCAAGCCCAATTTCGTGAGTAGCGCTGCTATGCACATTTGAATCTTTCCCCACAGTACTTCACCATAGTATTTTCTTTTGCTTTTTGGGTGGAACATGATGTCCAAGCACTTATCCTATTGACCACACTCCAGGACCATCCTCTCTGCCTTTCTGAACTGCAGCATATCAGGTGACTGTTATCATAGGCTGAAGGGTGATATCCTACCATTGCTGACCAGTGGGACTGTTCTTGGGAATTTGTTCAGCATTTCAGCTTATGTCACACATGTGTATACACTTACTGTCACTCTGTTCATAATAGCATCATGTTTTTTCTTGCCAAACCATTTAATTTTATGTCACTCATTTATGTTTAACACTTATGCAATAGGTTTATTTATGAACACATTATTATACTTTAGGGTTTCTTTCTTACCAATTATCATATTTACTCTATAGCCAGCGCTGTATTCACTTGTTTTATTTATGGCTGCCACTATTGGGTAAAGCTTGAAGAGAGAGGAAGTCAGGGTAAACCCAGGGATTGAAAGTATCTCTGGAGGCCAGGGTCCTGCAAACCAATGGTGGCCAAAAATTGCAGCGAAGCCTGTGGAGGCTGTGGCATCTGTTACTACCTGATTGGAGTGATATTGAAGGTATAAACATGGATATACCATTCCAGGTGGAAATGAACTCCTCCCACATTGATAAGTCTGCTACTGCTGCATTGTCTAAGTTGAGGATCTGATCGGGGTCCTGTGCCTGTGAGAGGTAGACTAAGAGGCGTGACACAAAGAACTGACCCTGGGGAATGATTCGCATGGCAAAATTGAGCATGCCCAACAGGGACTGGAGCTGCTTTTTAGTACACCCTCTTGTGTGGGTGAATTCTTGGAGGACTGACCTAATGCGGTTTAATTTGTCAAGGGGGAGGCTGGCCTGCATGGAGCAAGTATCTCTAGGTTAACTCCGAGGAAGGTGGAGTGTGCTGGTCCGTCAACCTTGTGTTCAGCGATGGATGTTGAGATTCCCAAAGGCGACTCTCAATTTGTCGAGGTCTCCTGGGGGCATTCCAGGCTGTTTGATTAACAAGAAGTCGCCCAGGTAATTGATGACCTCTTGGCACTGAGCCTTATGTATAAGTATCCAGGTGAGGGTCTGTGCAAAAGTGTTGAAGAGCCAGGGGCTGCTTTTAGACCCAAAGGTCAGCTTGGTAGCAAAGTAGTATGCCTCTTTCCACTTAATGCCGTGCCAACACCAGAGGGACGGGTTAATAGGCAGGAGCTTAAAGGCCTCTGAGATGTCTGCTTTGATAATGGCCTGAATTGCCATATCTACAGAGGCATACTTCTGGGAGAACTCCTCAGAGTGAATTAGGGAATTGAGGCTGGGCACGTGAGAAGAATGAGGCGCAGACAGGTCATACACCAAGCGAGCTTTATTCGAGAACTTGCCCTTGACAAGCCCAATAGGGTGATGAAAGGGGGCTGTGTGAAGGGACCTATGATGAAGTCTTGCTTCAGTTCGGCCTGTAATAGCTGGTCTATGGCCTGCTCGTTGGTGGCTGCTGAGTGGAGGTTCCTGCATTCATAGGTTGTGTGGGGCAGAGATGAGGCCGGTATGGAACCCTGCTGTAAATGCTTGGATAAGGAAGGTGGCCAGGGAAAGAGTGGGTTGTGAAGTTAGAGCTCCAGCCATAGGACATTAACTCGGCCTAGTCATGCCTTTTTCTGCTGCTTGACCTCACATAAATTTCTGGGATGTGCCCTCTGGCATATGATACAGATATGAAGCAGGCGGCATTGGCTAAAATTACATGAGCCATAGTTGTAGTTGTTGCAGATAGCTGCTCCTCCTATGGTCCGAACAGAGCGTCCGCACTTGTCCACTTGGGAAGTCTGTACTGGGGCTAACGGGCCTTGAACTGCACCAGAGGTGGAGGGGAACTCGAATGGGCAAGTAACTGCCGCATTGGCGCACCAGGCAGCGGTGTGGGTGGAGGATTGGCAAATAGCGCACAATGGTGAGCGCAAGCCAGCAAAGTGATGGCAGAACAATTCTGTGTCCATAAGGCTCCAATCCGTGCCTGTCTGAAATTGTGCCAGCCTGGCTGCTGCTTTGGTGGAGAAGGAACGATGGTAATCGTAGAACGAAAAACCTCTGTATTTGTAGCCCAAGTCCACCATGGTGTGGAGATATAAATCCAGCTCTTCCCTTCTACTGGGGGGGCTGAGCATAAGACATCCTTTACCATGCTGAAAGCCAGCAAAAACTCTGGGACGGGCAACTTTCAGTTGAGCCTAGGATCTTTGGCCTTGAGGACCACTGACACGTCTCCCCAGGTATAGGCTTTGTTCTCTACCAGGTTGTGCACTGAAATGTGGAGGGAGGCAAGGATGTCCTTCCTAATGCTGGCTGTAACCAAATGTGCTGGGCAGATAGTAGGACTTGTCCCCTGTAGTACCTGCAGGAAGGGGTGTCAGAACCTGCACTGTGG
This sequence comes from Aquarana catesbeiana, assembly GCF_042186555.1. NCBI lineage: Eukaryota > Metazoa > Chordata > Amphibia > Anura > Ranidae > Aquarana > Aquarana catesbeiana. The sequence goes on along the minus strand of NC_133325.1, from coordinate 591,162,781 downwards.
CTAGGTCAGGGATGGGCGTGGCCGGGCGAGCCTCCAAGAGTGCTACTCTGGCTTGGACATCCATGACTGTAGTTGACAAAGATGACACCATGGTGTGAAGTTGGGATATGGCAGCGGAAATTGTTTGGAGGGAAGCCTGTTGGGTACTGGGCCCAGCTGTGGCTGGCAGGGGGAAGAGGAGCTTGCAAAGCTCTGCCTTCCTGGCTGTAGCAGGGAAAGGCACACCCCTGCGCTTCAGTTACGCTGTTAATTTGGGAATGGTCCATCCCCTGAGGGACTGCACGCTGCCACTCTCTGACATTGGGGAAGGTAACAGAGGGGAGGTGAAGTCTTCGCTGTCAGCTTGAAACATGGCTCTAGGTGGCTTGTGCCCTGGAAGTGATGTCCTGTCTTTTTGAGGTCACAAGATGGTCGACCAGAACCTATAGAGGGTGACATAAAGGCTAGATTGTTTGTTTCTTTTTTCTGCATCAGCATACGTACCCAGCTACTGTCCTTTTTTAGAGGCGTGTTTTTTTTTGTTGGGGGAATACCGTCCAACCTGGTGCAGGGTGGACCTAATGAACTTGACTGACCTGGAGAGAGAAAAGACATATGACAACTGGTGAGGGGTTTGACTATCTGAATTGAATAGGTGACTTAAATGACTGGTTTGTGTAACTTTGCAGTGCGTTTCTTGCCTTTGTCGATTTTGGAGTGGTTTTGAGTCTTTTGACTTGATACCACTGTTGCATGAAATGAAATGAGTGAAATGTTTATGCCTGGATGTAGGCACGAATCGGTGCCGCGACTGCGACAAACAAGTAATCAAACTGTGCCGCAACTGCGACTGACTACAAACCGGACTCTGGAGCATGTACTGAAATGAGGCCAAAAACCCTGGGGCACGCCGGGACGAATCGGTGCATCTTGGATGCGACTGGATTAGAATCGGAACATGATGTGTGACAGTGAAATGATTGCCATGACAGAGACTCGAATCGGTGAGCCGAATTTTTTCGACTAATGACGAAAACGTGCTCTGGAGCATGTACTGAAATGAGGCCAAAAACACTGGGGCATGCAGGGACGAATCGGCGCATAAGGATGCGACTGGATTCGACCCGGGACGTGATTCGTGACAGTGAAATGATTGCCATGACAGAGTCGTGAAACGGTGAGCCGTAAACTGCCACTAACAACGAACCAGACTCTGGCGCATGTACTGAAATGAGGCCAAAAAACAACTGGGGCACACCAGGACAAATTGGTGCATCACGGATGCCATTAGATTTGAGTCGGAGTCCGGTAAGTGACAGAGAAATTAGTGAAATGGTTGAAATGCTTTGGCTACGACTGAGACACGAGTCGGTGTGCCGCGATTTGCGACTGGCTATGACCTGTCTGTGGAGCATGGTATGGTGATGTAAAAAACATTTGTGACACGTTAAAACGAAGCGGTGAGATACTGTTACAGGGTTTGACTCGGAGTGAGGTACATAAAATGTAGAAATGTTTGTTATGATAGCGGTGCGAGTGAGTAGCTAACGATACGGCTACATGTAGAGTTTTTTACTGACTTGTAAGTTTCGATATCAAGGTCTGGTGACAAGATATCTTACATAAATGCATGAAATGAAAGGTCAAACGAAAAAACCCTACCTGCGACAGCCGAGCCAGACACATTGTACAAACCACAACGGTAACAAAAGCTTCGAGAACTTCGAAGACGGAACTTACGGACGCTAATGGATCTCGAATAGTCGGCCTAGTGACGTAGTATCGCGCACAGGAAACCAACAAAGACCACAGGCGAGCAGGCTGGTTAAATACCCCCTGGGCTCCTCCCATAAATTCAGGCCAGCATACTGATATATATATTATAGTGGGGAGAACAAGTATTTCATACACTGCAGCAGGGATTTTGGCCCACTCCTCCGTACAGACCTTATCCAGATCCTCCAGGTTTCAGGGCTGTCGCTGGGCAATACGAACTTTCAGCTCCCTCCAAAGCTTTTCTATTGGGTTCAGGTCTGGAGACTGGCTAGGCCACTCCAGGACCTTGAGATGCTTCTTTTGGGGCAGCTCCTTAGTTGTCCTGGCTGTGTGTTTCGGGTCATTGTCATGCTGGAAGACCCAGCCAAGACCCATCTTCAATGCTCTTACTGAGGGAAGGAGGTTGTTGGCCAAGATCTCACGATACATGGCCCCATCCATCCTCCCCTCAATACGGTGCAGTCGTCCTGTCCCCTTCGCAGAAAAGCAGCCACAAAGAATGATGTTTCCACCTACCATGCTTCACGGTTGGGATGATGTTCTTGCAGTTGTACTCATCCTTCTTCCTCCAAACACGGCAAGTGGAGTTTAGACCAAAAAGCTCTATTTTTGTCTCATCAGACCACATAACCTTCTCCCATTCCTCCTCTGGATCATCCAGGTGGTCATTGGCAAACTTCAAACGGTCCTGGACATGCGCTGGCTTGAGCAGGGGGACCTTGCGTGCGCTGCAGGATTTGAATCCATGACGGCGTAGTGTGTTACTAATGGTTTTCTCTTCAGGTCATTGACCAGGTCCTGCCGTGTCGTTCTCGGCTGATCCCTCACCTTCCTCATGATCATTGATGCCCCACAAGGTGAGATCCTGCAGGGAGCCCCAGACTGAGGGAGATTGACCGTCATCTTGAACTTCTTCCATTTTCTAATAATTGCGCAAATTGTTGTTGTTGCCTTCTCACCAAGCTGCTTGCCTTGTACAGGTCTACAATTTTATCCATGATGTCCTTACACAGCTCTCTGGTCTTGGCCATTGTGGAGAGGTTGGAGTCTGTTTGGTTGATCGTGTGGACAGGTGTCTTTCATACAGGTAACGAGTTCAAACAGGTGCAGTTAATACAGGTAATGAGTGGAGAACAGGAGGGCTTCTTAAAGAAAAAATAACAGGTCTGTGAAAGCTGGAATTCTTGGTAGGTGGTTGGTAGGTGATCAAATACTTATGTCATGCAATAAAATGCAAATTAATTATTTAAAAATCATACAATGTCATTTTCTAGATCCGTCTCTCAAAGTTGAAGAGTACCTATGATAAAAATCGGCAGTGTATCAAATACTTCCACTGTGTGTGTGTGTAATATATAAATATATATATATATATTCTGCATCCAGTGTAGCCTATATCTACAGTGCATTCCGTGGTGTTCTGTTTCTTATACACTTCAGGCAGTGTACACAGTATCTAATACAGTGTGTACAGTTTCTACTACACTTCTGGTGGTGGACACAGTATCTAATATAATGTAGTGTGGTGTTGCAAAACAAAATATACATCATGTCCGGAAGGCCACCAAGCAGAGGCAGATGCTCACAGACCACTAAAAGTGGGCAAGCAGCCTCTGTGTCTACAGTCAACAGTGCTGGTCGTGGACATGGTGCATCCTCTGCAGGTGGCCGTGGCTGTATTGAGCCAGAACATGCAGAAGAGTTGGTGGAGTGGATAACAAAGCTGTCCTCATCCTCCTCATCCTCTGTCACCCAGGCGCAGAGTAGTTTTCCTTCCAACGTAGCTGCCAAAGCATCCTATTCCACCGACTCCTTGTCCACAGTCACTCCTTTCGTAGCCCGACCATCATGCATGGAGGAGTCTCCAGAATTATTCAACCACAGTGTCGGGTACATGCTGCTGGGGGATGCGCAGCGATTTGAAGGCTCTGATGTTGGTTCCCAAGTTGAGGAAGGGAGTAACGTGAGCCTAGAGAGAGGGGGTGCCCAAGAAGGACAAGAAACCGGCAGTCAAGTTCCCCCAGCTGCAGCATACTGCCAAGTTTGCTCAGTGACGAGGAGGGAGGGGATGATGAGGTCACTGACTGTACCTGGGTGCCTGAGAGAAGAGAGGGGGAGGAGGAGAAGGAGGGGGAGGAGGCACAACTTCAACGAGGCAGGATGTCCTCTAGGGGGCAACTTAAGGGCAGCCACCCTATTGCATCACACGGCAGAGCTCCACAGATGCAGGGCGCTGCTGACTCCCCGCTAACTTTTAAAAGTTCCTTGGTGTGGGCCTTTTTCGACGTGTGCAGCAGATCGCACCGTTGCTGTTTGCAACCTATGTCTGAAGCGGATCAATCGTGGCCAGAACAGCAGCCGCTTGGGCACCACATGCTTGACCAGACATATGACGACCTGCCATGCAGTCCGTTGGTAAAAACACTTGAAAGACCCACATCAAAGAAAAAGGCAGACTTCTCCTTGCTCCTCATCTAGGATCTCCAACTCTACTATACCTCCAGTCCTCTTAACAACCTGCACTGAGAGGAATGAAGGTATAGCAATAGGTGTCCCAAGTACTTGCAGCCAATCTGCTAGCAGTACACCACCATCTGATTTTAGCAGGCAAATTTCTCTACCCCAGTTGCTGAACTGTAAAAAAGAAATTCGGTCCCAGCCATCCACATGCTCAGCGTCTAAATGCTAGCTTGCCCAAATTGCTAGCACTGCAATTGCTGCCTTTTCAGCTGGTAGACTTTCGCCCCCTTTCGTGAATTTTTGTATAATGTGCTGTACCTAAGTGGCAGGTTCCAAAACGCCATTTTCTTTTCACAGAAAGCCATTCCGGCTTTGGCCTCGTTGGACAGGGCGGTCAGCAGTAAGTTGCATATTACCGCTGTCTCATGGTCCAGCAGGCATGAGCAGGGACGTTACCTTTCCTTCACGGCGCACTGGGTAACTAGCACACTGGGTGCTAGCAGCTGGGAAGGATGCAGGACATGGTTCAGTGTTGTTGGAGCTTGTTTCACCACCATGCCTCCAAAATGCTACTGGTGATTCTGCCACAGCTCTCTCCTCCACCCCCTCCTCTTCTTCTTCCTCTATGGCCTCTTTTGCAGATTTGTCCTCTGAACCAGCGGTACTCCGTAAGCGTTCAAGGGGCTATGCAAGCAGTCAGGCTAAAAGATGCCATGTGGTGCTTGACTTGGTCTGCTTAGGGGACAGGAGCCACACTGGGGCAGAGATTCTGTAAGCTCTGCAGGGGCAGGCTCAGAGGTGGTTGACGCCACAACAGCTTCAGCCAGGAATGTGATAATGGCACCAATCTTCTCTCCGCCCTCCGACAGGGACACTTAACCCATGATCCCTGAGGCAAGCCAGAAAATTCTGTGGTCATTTTCACTGATCATACAATGCCAGTGCTTGGCTGGCAGACATTCAAAGGGAATGCTACCTGCCCACCAACCGCCTCATTTGTGACATGCCCACCAGGTGGAACTCAATGTTGGCAAAGCTGCAGCAGCTGCACACACAGCAGAGGGCCATCAATGAGTACCTGTGCGAGTATGGCTTCATTCAGTCAGAGGAGAAGGTGGCCGGCTGACTTTTAGACAATTTTTCAGTCCTCAGCGCCAAGGTCTGATCAGCTCAAGCAACCATCGCCAGTGTCTGCATTACATGGTGCAGGAATATCTAGGGGCAAGAGCAAACTTGGAGACTTTTCCAACAGAGCATCCCCCGGGGTTACTGGGTCTTGAGGATGGACCACTGGCCAGAACTTGCTCAATATGCAATTGAGCTACTAGCCTGTCCTGCATCCAGTGTGCTTTCTGAATGCCCATTCAGTACTGCTGGAGGGTTTGTAATGGATCAAAGATTGAGCCTGTCCACAGACTCCATTGATAGGCTCACATTCATAAAAATGAATCGGTCTTGGATCAGCAGCTATCAAGCATCTGATGCTGATGTAACTGATTGAATTTGCTATGGATGTGGGATCCCTTGAAGACTGCCTATGATGCTGACTATCCTATTCCTCCTCAATCTTGATGATGCTAGCTTCCAACAATATTTTTGGTTTAGGGCACCACCCCCCAAGGCCCAATTTTTCTGCCCCTGTTTACCCCGTTTTGATATAATATTTCACAGCAGGGCCCATTCCTGCACTCACCAAGAGTAACTGTGAGGGCTTAGTGTTCTGGTACCACCAACAACTAAGGCCCAATTTTCTGCAGAGTATATAGGGCAGGCCGTATAGTGTATATATACTGCTGTTCAGAGAATATAAAGCCCGGGGGCCTGGGGGACCCCCATGCCATTTTTTTTTTTTTTTTTTTTTTTAATTTGGGTGCGGGTTCCCCTTAATATCCATACCAGGCCTAAAGGGCCATTCTGTTTTTTCAATGATTTTTATCTATATTGCTGGGACCCGACAATACATTACAGCCGCAAGTAGTTTTTTTCCTTTAGAAACGTCATTTTGCTGTGGTATTGTTCTAAACATGGGACTAATGTGCTACTTTACAGGCATACTAAGGACACCCCCCAGGCATGATATTTAAAGGAATATATAATTTTTATTGTTTCACTTTAATGCCCCGTACACACGGTCGGACTTTGTTCGGACATTCCGACAACAAAATCCTAGGATTTTTTCCGACGGATGTTGGCTCAAACTTGTTTTGCCTACACACGGTCGCACAAAGTTGTCGGAATTTCCGATCGCCAACAACGCGGTGACGTACACCACGTATGACGAGACTAGAAAAGGCCGGTTCAGAACCAAGCGCGGCACCCTTTGGGCTCCTTTTGCTAATCTCGTGTTAGTAAAAGTTTGGTGAGAGACGATTCGCGCTTTTTCAGACTCGTGGCTTTCAGATCGTTTTCTGCGGTTCAGTTTGTGCTTGTGGGTTTGTATCTGCTCTTCAGTGCGTGCAGTCAGTTCGTATCGGAGTTTTCTGTGCGATCTTGCCCGCTCGTTGCTGTTCTTCAGGTCGCTCTTCACAGGCCTTGCTGTTCTTCAGTGCGTTCTGTTACTCCGTTCTGAGCAGCCGACCGTTTTCTAGCCATGTTTCGTATGCGTACTCCTCGTAGAGTTCGTGCTGTGCGGGGGCTTGGTGTTGGGGTCCTGACCTTGACACAAGTTCAGTTCATGAACAGGGTGGGGAGGAGTTCATGGACCAAGAATTGGTTGCTTCAGCGTGACCAGTTCTCTCATATGCCTTTGCTCCGTGAGATCCGTGAGAATAATCCTGATGATTTCAGGAACTTTCTCGGGATGACAGACCCCGTGTTTCACCGTTTGTTGGCTTCGCTGACCCCCTATATCAGCAGGCAGGATACCTGCATGAGGCAAGCCATCACTCCGGAGCAGAGGTTGGTCGCTACCCTGCGGTATTTGGCCACAGGGAGAAGTCTGCTGGATCTCAAGTTCTCGACAGGCATCTCCCCCCAGGCTCTTCTTTGTGGACATTTACTGCTTGTGTTTGTTTGAGCTGACCCTGACAGAAATGTGTGGAGTCCAGAAAATGTTGTGATTGTGTAACCTTATACAAAGCACTGTTGGCTGTTATTTACTAAATGCAAAGACACTTTTCACTACAAGTGCACTTGCAACTGCACTGAAACTGCACTTGTAGTGCAAAGTGGATTTGCCCTTAGGAAATAACCCCCATTTTCTCATAAAACAACAATTACATCACCCCAAAAGTGTTGTAGCGTTGAGACAATAATCCACACATTCTTGATGAGCAATCTTTTTAATACCTGCACAATCACATGTGCATTTACCAAAGGTTTTTCTGACAAACCAACATGTTTGTTGTATAACAATTTTTGTGGTGTCATTATCCAAAATCAAAATGTGCATTTTATAGAAAACAGGCCTGTGTAAAACCCACAAGAAAGACACAAATCTTGATCTTACAAAGTTCACATTTGGTAGAACCTGAAGGCAATATTGGACATGAGTATTTAGGAACTGTGTTTGATATTGCGTTCAGATGGGGGAAAATCACCCCTGGAAAAGCCAAATTTGGAAGATGCACACAAATTTCACAATGTTAACATGTGCGACCTGCCATCACGGGGGATCAAGGGACGTGTTTTGGGGGGAGAAAGCCCTTCCTCAACGTGACTTTATTATTGAGGAAGGGGTTGCACCCCCAAAACGCGTCCATTGATCTCCCGTGATGGCAGATAGCACATGTTGACACACTGTGTGCATCCTCCAAATTTGGCTTGGGGAAAAATCACAAAAACATTTCGCACATTGTAGCAGACAAAAGAAGAAAGTGATTTGAAGGGGCTTTAAACTCGCCCCAAAACATCAATGATGTTTTTATATTTTGGAATAACATCATTGATGTTTTGCTTGATGATTTCCAATTGTAAATTACACCCCTTTATTTTCCCTGATCAGGATCTGGGCACTTTCCCAGTGCCTCACGATCACCTAAAAAGAGGAACCCCAAAATAAATTAGGTCTAAAAAAAATGCCGCCATCCATCTCTTATATGAGCCTGTGGTCGCAGACACTCACCTGTTGTGGTGACTAGTTCCACCACATCTTCTTCCTCCTGCTCAGCTTGTGTTGGGGGGATTTCCCCTTCTTCCAGGGGGGGGGGGCTCTGGTCTCCTCGGATGAGGGGTGTCCTCCGAGTCTTTTCTCCCCTATGTAAAACAAAAATGGTATAATTAGCACACAGATATTTGATAGCAGAACTATAAAGATGAAACATTGCTTGGAAGTGGGG